>NC_091283.1:167015271-167323271 GCF_032444005.1 Ranitomeya imitator | reverse complement strand
CTGAGATCCGTGTTTCCGGGTCATTATTACCACACAGTAAGAGGCCCATCCAGGAAACACCGGCAGGGCGGCCGACCAGGAGAGCCATGTTACCGGGCCATTATTACCACACAGTAAGAGGCCCATCCAGGACACACCGGCAGGGCGGCCGACCCGGAGAGCCGCGTTACCGGGCCATTATTACCACGCAGTAAGAGGCCCACCCAGGACACACCGGCAGTGCGGCCGACCCGGAGAGCTGTGTTACTGAGTCATTATTACCACACAGTAAGAGGCTCACCCAGGACACACTGGCAGGGTGGCCGACCCGGAGAGCTGCGTTACCGGGCCATTATCACCACACAGTAAGAGGCCCACCCAGGAAACACCGGCAGGGCGGCCGACCCGGAGAGCCGCGTTACCGGGCCATTATTACCACACAGTAAGAGGCCCACCCAGGACACACCGGCAGGGCGGCCGACCCGGAGAGCTGTGTTACTGAGTCATTATTACCACACAGTAAGAGGCTCACCCAGGACACACTGGCAGCGTGGCCGACCCGGAGAGCTGCGTTACCGGGCCATTATCACCACACAGTAAGAGGCCCACCCAGGAAACACCGGCAGGGCGGCCGACCAGGAGAGCCATGTTACCGGGCCATTATCACCACACAGTATGAGGCCCACCCAGGACACACCGGCAGGGCGGCTGACCCAGAGAGCCACGTTACCGGGCCATTATCACTACACAGTAAGAGGCCCACCCAGGATACACCGGCAGGGCGGTCGCTCATTATTCCTCTCAATTCTTCGGTACAGATTATAAGGTAAAATGAATGTTGTCATTCAAAACCACAACTAGTCCCATTAAACAGTCCTCACACGGCTGTGAGAACTGAACATAGCGCCCAATGAAGCTTTCATAGCGCGCATATCGCCCCTCTCCTCAGCACATATTGTAATGGCGCCATTGCTCTGTGTTACACCTTTAGTTGCGTGGAAACTATAACTCCCAGCAAGCCCTGATACCGCAGTATACTTGGGGGGAGCAGCCATTCCAGTATTGTACACGGAGAAGTGTTGATAAATAATACTTCACAGACGTCCTGCTTCACATCTTATTTATACTGAACCCTTAGTGACGTCATCGGGTTTTTAACCCGGAACCGGAAGCTGCGCTGGTTGCCGCGGAGACAGCAGACCGGAAGAGGCGGTTATGGTGAGAAAACATCTCTTTGGTGCCGTAAATACGGGGTTATTCCTCCCCCACCTCCCGTTACACACGATGTGCGCCCCCCACCATGGCTGTAAGGGTCTCCTCCGGGCGGGAGTGTCGTGCGCGGATCTGTATGGGGGCGGCCATTACTCCGGAGCGTCTTGTCTTTGTGTGTGGCCATGGCTGCAGTCAGTCAGCTAGTGTGGGGGCTGTTGTGCCCCCTTGTGCGGTTTTCTGCCATCCTCGGTGTATTGGGTTGCTGTCACGTTGTAGACCCTCTGCTTGCTGTCAGTGACTCTGAACCGTCATTGTTTACATTCTGACATCTGTCTTGGTCACGTGATTACGAGGTGGCGCCTTAACCCCTTGGTGACCAGCTCTTGACAGCCCAATTGTTCCCCCCACCCCCATCTCGGCTTCTTTGCTTTTCTGCAGCGATCCATATTTTTGTAATATCCATATTTTCTAACAGTGTTTCGCACACGGCGCCTGGACGAGGCTTTGTCTTAGGCCGGTTTCACATTTGCGGTTGTGCCCACAGTGTTTCTGACGCATAAATCCGCATGGCTCTTGATTTCATAAGGTTGACATTGTTGACGCAGGTGCATGCGTTCGCCCGCGTTTGCTTACGCATGCATTTTTTCGCGGTGTGCGGCAAACGCACCATGTTGGAATTTTTGAGGCGGCAAATTTCCGTCAACTATGCGCAGGCATGCGGATGAGTGCGTTAAAAAAAACGCGTTACTGTCTATGGGAACGCAGGCGTTCGCTGCGCTTGCGTACTTCGGACTGCGCATGTCCAGGAACTGCTTTAGACACGCCCACTGAGACACGCCCTCCTGGAAATATCAAACGCATGCGCATAAAAAGCGCAAACGCATGCACACACTGCGTTTTATTTTGCCGTCATGCGTAAACTGATGCTTATAAAAAAAACACTGTTATCATGCGTTTTTGTATGCGTTTTTGATAATACGCCGCGCACATAGACGCAAATGTGAAACCAGCCTTATGCCGGTGAAGTTGTGTGTTTTTTTTTTTTTCTTTGCTGTTTAGGGTTTCGTGTAAAGCGCCCCGTTCTATAATGTTTATGTTTCACACCCTGTAACGTGAAAATTACAGTCGAGTCGACAGCACATTTGTGATTTTTATTGTGTTCTCTGTAATAAAATGTAGTTTATAAAAAAAAAAATATATATTTTTTTTTACAGGGACTAAAAAAAGTCTGGAGAGCCTCCAGCCAGTCATTGGTAGTTAGCTCAGACCTACAATGTTCAGTTGACCCTCATGTATGTGGAGTTGGAGGGAATAGTCTCTCGCTACATAAGCGGGGGTCTTACTCTGGATCCACATCAATTTTCTTAAGGTACCTTCACACTGAGCAACTTTACAACGAGAACGACAACGATCCGTGACGTTGCAGCGTCCTGGATAGCGATCTCGTTGTGTTTGACACGCAGCAGCGATCAGGATCCCGCTGTGACATCGCTGGTCGTAGCTGAAAGTCCAGAACTTTATTTGGTCGTCAGGTCGGCGTGATTCCTCATGTTTGACAGCAAAAGCAACGATGCCTGCAATGTTTTTTCACAGAGCTAACATCCAGCGAGAACGATAAGTACGTCACTGGATCGCTCCTGCATCGTTCTGGAGTTGCTGTGTTTGACATCTCTACAGCGACCTAACAGCGACGCTCCAGCGATCTAGTTTAGGTTGGCTCGTTGTCTATATCGCTGGAGCGTCGCTAAATGTGACGGTACCTTTAAGTTAACCCTTGGGCAATTGACTTGCGGCCTTCTACCATTCTGAAAACACCTGGATGCTCAGGGAAACGGACAACAATGAGATAATCCGTTTACCTACATGAAAAGCGATGCGTTATTGCGTTGGGTTTTCACCTGTGGACCTATTGCTCATCCACCCACAAGCCAGACAGGTCCTGATAATAATCACTGTTTCCACTCATCACTTACGGTGCATTCAGACCCTTGGCTGAGCGCCAATTCTTTACAAAAGAAAACACTTACTGATGGGAACAGAACAATTGTTAGGCTATGTTCACACTTTGCAGATTCCACTGCGGATTTTTCCGCAGCAGAATTCCAAAATCCGCAGTGAAAACCGCAGCGCGTTTTCACTGCGGATTTATCGCGGTTTTTACTGCGTTTTCTTCTGCGGATTTTCAACTGCAGTTTTCTATTGGAGCAGCTGAAAATCCGCAGAAAAGAAGTGACATGCTGCGGAATGTAATCCGCAGCGTTTCCGCGCGGATTTTTCTGCAGCATGTGCACAGCGTTTTTTGTTTCCCATAGGTTTACATTGAAATGTAAACTCATGGGAAACTGCTGCGGATCCGCAGCGGTCAAATCCGCTGCGGATCCGCAGCAAAATCCGCAAAGTGTGAATATAGCCTTAATGTAATGGTGGTATACATTGTCCAGCAGTCCAATTATTTCTTAAATGGGGCATGTAAGGAAGCAATTGTCACCAATGTGAGGATAGTCCAAGGCTATCACTATAAGGCCATGTTCACATGTTTAGTATTTGGTAATTCTTTTTTACATCAGTATTTGTAATCCAAAACCAACAGTGGGTGAAAAATACAAAAGTGGTGACGTGTTTCTATGTTACTTTTCCTCTGATTGTTCCATTTCTGGTTGTCTACAAATACTGATGTAAAATACGGACCACATACTGAACGTGTGACCGTGGCCTCACCCTCCCTATGCTATGGATCTGCACAGTAGTTGCACGTAAGCTGGTGGCCACTGCTGTTACCAGTGAGCCATGCTTTTATATACTGCTATAATAAAAGGCTGAGTCTGATATAATATATTCCTGTTTATAGGAAAGTGAATATTCAGACCCAGACATGGCAGGACTGGGTGAGACTGAAAATGGAGAAAATGCACCGGTGTACTGTGTGTGCCGGAAACCGGACATCAACTGCTTTATGATGTAAGTAAGAATTGGGGCTTAGATTTCACTGTTTGGATTCCATTGATTGTAAGCACTGTGGGTCATTCTAGTTTCCTTCACACCATTGAAATACATGGAAAGTCACCATTACCTCTCACTGAAAACTAAGACCCCTGACCCATTATTTTAAGGCCCAGTCATAACCCCACGCAAACACTTGTTAGGCTGATTCCACACATATAATTACAGACCACAAAGTCTGGACTGGCCTTGAGTCTGAGAAGACTACTGATAATCAATTCATCTGTGAATGCGTCAAACTGGATTTCTGCTTTTTTTTTTTTTAAATATATATATATATATATATATATATATATATATAAAGTTGCAAATGTGAATTGGTAGAAAATCCTGACATTTACAGTGACAAATCTCCAGTATGAGGGGATTTCCTGACCCCAGATGTGGGACTGTGTCCCTGTATGTGTCTTCTCAATATCAATTTCACTGAAGTTTTTTTTTTTTTTTTTTCAGAGGATGCGATCATTGCAATGAATGGTTCCATGGACACTGCATTAATATTACCGAGAAAATGGCAAAGGCAATTCGGGAGTGGTACTGCATGCAGTGCCGAGGTGAGGTATTGGGTACTTTGGTGACTTGGTCACTGCCTGCTCATTTCTTATTCCTCTTTTCTGCCCACATCTGTTAATCTCCTACCTGTAGGGGAATGTGCACGCGATCAGTAATTTCTGTGGGTTTGACTCTGCGTATTTATGCAGCATCAAACCTGCAGCGTCCAGATGTTCCAGCATAGTGGATGGGATTTAAAGAAATGCCATGTCTATGATGCGTCCACAGACGCCCACGGGTCCCTCGCTGAGACTTTCCAGACCACAGCATGTCAATTTCTCTTGCGGGGACGCTAATCTCCGCAAGAGAAATTTCACCCATACAATGTATTTAAATGAGGTGAATCCACATGGTTCAGTGAACACATGTGAATTCATCTGCATTCAATAAACGGTGTTCTCTGCATCCAAAGCACTGCTACTTCCGGATCATGTGCACCCGGCCTTACTTTATATACACTGGTTATCCACATGGCAGCCCAGAAATGTTTTTAAATGGGATCTTGTAGTACCGTAGTTTAAAAAAAATGCAGAATCAGTATCGATCTGATGAGAGGGGTGTCTATTAAAAATAATTTTTATTTCTATAGCGCCGACATATTCCGCAGCACTTTACATTACATTACAGAGGAGACTTGTACAGACAATAAAAGACATTACGAAATAACACATGACTCAGATACTAAAAGGAGTGAGCCCCTGCTCACAAGCTTACAATCTATGAGGAAATAGGGGAGATACTTAAAGGGAATCTGTCAGCAGGTTTCTGCTACCTCATTTGAGAGTAACCTGAGGTAGGCAAAAGAGAAGCTGAATCCAACGATGTATCACTTAGTTTACTGGGTGCAGCCTTTTCAGAGCTTTTAGAGTGAGCATGAAGCGGAACTGAGAAAGCTGGGTCCTTGAGGCCTATAGAGCGGAGCATAGTGAGGAGGAGCTGGTGATCCACTGTGTCGAATGCCGCAGAGATCCAGGAGAATCAGCAGGGAGCAATGATTATAAGATTTAGCTGTTAGATCTTTAGAGACTTTAGTAATATCAGGCTATAATCTTTTGAATTTAAAAAGTCAGAGAACTCAATTTTTCTTTTTACTATTTAGAGAAATATCCTCTTCTGGAGATCAAGTATCGTCACAAGAAATCCAAAGATCGGGAGAGAGACACCGATAGAGAGGAGAACGAGGAGCCACAAAGGAACGATCGGAGGAGAAACAGCACCGGCAGCGGAGGCAAAGTAATGCACGAGCTGGAAAATGCTGTCTTGTGCAGGCGAGCGGAAGAAGCTGCTGACTGATTCTTAGGGCTCATTCAGACATCATTCTTGTACAAGTTCTATTTGATTTTCACAGATAGTATTCATGCCTGGTATTGTCTATGGCCATGTAGTTTTGTGGTCTTCACCACTGATACATGGCCGATTTTGATCTAATGTGCAAGTATATGAGATACCATCTTTTTGCTGTCTGTTTTTCAGGGACTCAGGAAAAGCTTAAAAAACGTCTTTTTTTTTTTTTGCATTCGTGGGAAACTGATCAAACTGGTAAAACCTGACAGACTGATCAAAACACTGATGAAACTTGGACAGTTTTTACATATGATAAAAATCGCTGATGTCAGAATGAGCCCCGAGGGAGATAAGTTTATGCCAGGTCACATGACAAGAGTAGAGATTCAGTCATATTAAAATCCAACATGTCCAACCCTTTTTGTCCCCAACATTTTTCTACAGGAAGGAGTCATGAGAACCCTATATACATTATATGGTCATTCTTCCCTACTAAAGTTGATGGGTTTGGCCAGGAATCATCTTGTGTATGACCACCTTAACATAGTGATCATTAATGTGGGACAGGAAGTTGCAAAATTATGTCTTCTGTGACTTTTTCCGCTACAGATCAAGCGGTCGGCTCGCATGTGCGGGGACTGTGAATCGTGCTGCCGAACGGAGGACTGTGGCCAGTGTGACTTCTGCAGAGACATGAAGAAGTTTGGGGGTCCCAACAAGATCCGTCAGAAATGTCGTCTCAGGCAATGTCAAGTCAGAGCAAGGGTAGGAAAGTTAAAGGGATTTTCCTCTTTTTTATTAGTGTTTAGTTAATATTTTGGTGAACCGACTTTTAATTCGATGTAAATTGCACAGTCTGGATATGCTCATGTATCACTCTTATCCCATTAACAGACAATTAAAATACTTTTTTTCCATACGGTGATGTATTTTTACTACTTTGGGTGTACTTCTCATTCAGAAAATGCTGCGCGTGAAGGATGACGATCAGTCATCATACAGGGACACGCCGGAGCCGCCCAGTCTAGCCGGCTCGCTGTCTGACGACGAGCTTCCCCTGGATCCAGATCTGTATCGGGATCTCTGTGCTGGGGGAGCCTTTGATGATCATAACCTGGTAATTTCCCTTCCTAATGCGGTTATGGAGGCTTTTATGGGTCCGGTTCTGCTTTAAACATCCTTGTGCTTCTTCCAGCCTTGGCTCAGCGACACGGACGACATGCCATTTCTGGACTCTGTTCTGAGAAAAAGAGCCGTCAAGGTCAAGCACGTGAAGAGGCGAGAGAAGAAATCCGACAAGAAGGTAAATGACCAAAAGGGACCATCGTAGTGTCCCCTGTATGAGCTGCACATCCAGCCCCGTCCACACTTAATTTTCCTATTTTCTTTATAGAAAGATGATAAATACAAGCGACACAAGCAAAAGCAGAGACACAAGGACAAAGCTAAGCACTCGGAACGCATGGAAAACCGAGATTACTCCTCTCAGCGCCAGTGTTTGGGACCCAACTGTGTGCAGCCAGCCAGGACTGGCTCTAAGTACTGCTCAGATGACTGTGGCATGAAGCTGGCGGCCAAGTGAGTTCATCAGCTCACAGTAATAAAGTGATGGCATTTCTCCATCACCGATCCTGAGAATGAGTGGGGCTTTAGCGCTATTGCTCCTTTACTATATGTCCCTGCTGAGTAACTCCACCTGGATGTGCAGGAAACTGCAGCTTACCTAATTCACTTTCATAGAGCTGTGTCCAGGGCACTGGTGTGCAGGCAAAGACTGTAATCTCTAATCACATATCTAAATTATCAATGTGACAAGCTCAGGATTGGTGGAAGTCCTACAAGGCGAACCCCACCGATCATTAAGTGATGACATTTTCCAGATGGAAATAGATGAGGCTGTCAAGCTTTACCCTGGGCTGATGCTGTGCACAAGGAAATTACTTTCTCTCTGCCTCCTCCTTCCATTTAGCCGCATCTATGAGATCCTTCCCCAACGGATCCAGCAGTGGCAGCAGAGTCCGTGTGTCGCCGAAGAGCAAGGCAAGAAGTTACTGGAACGCATCCGTCGGGAACAGCAGCAGGCACGCACCAAACTGCAGGAGATGGAGCGACGCTTTCACGAGCTGGAAGCCTTAATCACCAAAGCCAAGCAGCAGCAGATACGAGAGGACGAAGAGGTGTGAACAGCATTGGATCGCTGACTTGGGATGGGGGGGAGGGGATCTATGAACAAGTAATGGCTTTGTTTGCTCAGATATATACTTATATATATGATTTTTTAACAGACCAATGATGGTGACAGTGACGATACCGACCTTCAGATTTTCTGTGTGTCTTGTGGTCATCCGATTAACCCAAAAGTTGCACTAAGGCACATGGAGCGCTGTTATGCCAAGGTTAGTAATAATCAGCGCATCACCCTGAATATTTTTAGGTTTGCTTTTCTTGCATACTATATATTATTATTTATTTTTTTGCTTACCAGTACGAAAGTCAGACCTCGTTTGGATCCATGTACCCAACAAGAATTGAAGGGTGGGTTTTAAGCTCCTTCTCTTATGTGAAATGACTGTCACCGATTGAAAGTGCTCCTGCTTTCCTTTAAAAAAGAGGTTCTTCAGCAGCTGCACTATGTATTCAACATCTTAATTTCCAGCTGCTGCAGAACACTAAAGAAATAATTTAAAGGGGTCGTTGAAGATGTAGATATTAATGACTTTTTAAGATTGGTGGGGGTCCGACACCTGGTGACCCCATCAATCATCTGTTTGTACAGAGCTGGAGCAGCACAGCTCTGTGTATTGTCGTGCTGCTCAGCTCCCATTCACTTTAATAGGAGCTGTGCCGCACTATCCGATAATGGGCACGGATAGAGTTCAGACTTGTGGCGTTCTGTCTCCATGAATTATTGACTTTTCAGACGCAGTGGTGGTGCCGAGTTTCTGATATTGACAAGCCAAGTCCTGGACACATTAGTTGGTGGTGGACAGGAAGGTTTCTCTTGTTTCTAGCAGCCTGTATTCCGCATGTAGGGCAGCCTGTGTACTGAAGCCCGCTGATGGGACAGCCCTATAGAACCCTTTCCGTTTTATTTTCCTCTGGTTTCCTTTCTCAAAACCTTTTTGTTTGCAGGGCGACCCGTCTGTTCTGTGATGTGTACAACCCGCAGAGCAAAACCTACTGCAAACGCCTGCAGGTGCTGTGCCCTGAGCATTCCCGAGACCCAAAGGTAAACATGTACATTGCGTTACTGATAGCATTTGCCGTAGACCGTGATGTATAATTTTTTTGGGGGTGTTCCCTGACCCAGGTGCCAGCTGATGAGGTTTGCGGGTGCCCCATCGTCAAGGACGTCTTTGAATTGACAGGTGAATTCTGCCGAGTCCCAAAGAGGAAGTGTAACCGCCATTACTGTTGGGAGAAGCTCCGCCGCGCCGAGGTTGACTTGGAGCGTGTCCGCGTGGTACGTGCCTTATTGGTGTGCGGCTGTGGGTTACATTTTATTGTTCAAGGAGAACCAGTCTTCAGCACCATTCCTATTCATTTAAGCATTCACCCTTCTGTGAACCTATGCGGTATCAAGATAAGGAATATGGTGGTGCTCAGCAAAAGAGTAGTGCAACAGTCATCCAAAAAAAGAAATGCAGCACGCACCGTTTATTGCGATGCTCGGGATATGCAGCTGGCGTGCAGGGTTAGCGAGGAAATCTGTGGATGACGGCCATTTCACGTCTGATACAACGCTTCTACGGGTTCAGGTCCACTCCGCCTGCAGGTCCAGAGTATAGGAATAAAGGTTGGAAAACTATTGCATTTTATTGTTCTTCATGGTCCAAACAAAACCCAATTGACCACAATTTGGTCAGTGAGAAAAGGCTCACTCTGCTGTGAATGGATCCGTCCATTGACATAAATGGCAGATCTAGAGAGCAATGGATGACTGATCGGTGCCTAAGCCCTTTAAGGACCATATGTTTATTCAATCGCATTGGTTTTAGTTTCAAACTTCAGGACAAATATGTTCCTTGATTGTTAAAGAGTTCACATACTTTGCCAAATATTGGTGGCACTTCATTAGGGAAGTTTTTTTTTTTTTTTTGGGGGGGGGGGACAAGCTTATTAAGTTTAAAAAAAAAGTCACATGAATGGAAGCTATTGCCTATCCATAGGGTAAGGCGATAACTTACTGAGCATTGTGATGTCTAGATTGGAGGGGTTGTGCATGCTTGGTCTCCGCTCCATTCATTGTTTATGGCACTGCCAGATATGGTTCATCTCTGTAATTGGTCTCTCCGACAGTCCCATAGACAATAATTGGAGCGGAGGTCAACTATCCTGGGGCTAGCAAATAACCCGTTATGGCTATGTGCACACGTTGCAGATTCCATTGCGGAATTTTCCGCAGCGGATTTGCAAAATCTGCAGTGAAAAACCGCTGCGGTTTTTACTGCGGATTTACCGTGGTTTTTAATGCGGATCCTGCTGCGGTTTTCCATCTGCAGTTTTCTATTGGAGCAGATGGAAAACCGCTGCGGAATCCGCACAAAGAATTGACATGCTGCGGATAATAAACCACTGCGTTTCCATGCGGTTTTTTTCAGCAGCATGTGCACAGCGGTTTTTGTTTTCCATAGGTTTACATGGTACCGTACACTGCATGGGAAAACTGCTGCGGATCTGCAGCATCAAAAACGCTGCGGATCCGCAGTAAAAACCCGCAACGTGTGCACATACCCTAAAGGGTTTGACAGTGAGTCTCAGAAATTAGTTAGGAGGGGTCCCCCCTGCTCACTACTGCTCCATTCATACTGACCGCTTTAGAGCCCCTGTTCTCAAGCCCCTAGTGATCCTACATTTATCATCTGCTAAAGATATAGAACGTCGCGTTCCTATGTGCCCGATCCAGGGGGTCGCTCACTCAGCACTGTCTCCTTTCCTGTCTTCACAGTGGTACAAACTGGATGAACTGTTCGAGCAGGAACGCAATGTCCGCATGGCGATGACTAATCGAGCTGGCCTCCTGGCTCTCATGTTACACCAAACCATCCAGCATGACCCTGTCACCACGGACCTGAGGACACACACCGAGCGCTGAATGGGGGGAGGGGGCTTTTCTAGAATGATGTGTTTTGTATTCCGCCAGTGTTTCTGTAAACTTTTCTAAGATTGTGGATCCCACATTTTAAGAGACTGTAAATTTTGTGCCGACAACGTGTGTGTCGTATAATCACTTTGTACCAAAAGTTGACTAACAGCTGATCTTACTGTAGGGTGCGGAGTGAGAGGTGTAGGGGGATCTGACTCTTAGGGGGATGTTTTTAGTACAGGTTTAGGTTGGCCATGCACGTACCATGGTTGTCAGCTGTATCAACATTTTATTTCATTTGTAAGCCAAGTGCTAGTGCATTGTCCAATTCCATTATTAACAGATTGTAATAATTCTGACCTGATATCTGTAATCTGCATAAAGAGTTGTCACTGTGTACATACAATACTTTTCCTATATTATACCCCAGAGCTGCACTCACTGTTCTGCTGGTGTAGTCATAGTGTACATACGTTACATAACTTATCCTGTACTGATCCTGAGTTACATCCTGTATTATACTCCAGATCTGCACTCACTATTCTGCTGGTGCTGTCACTGTGTACATACATTACATTACTGATCCTGAGTTACCTCCTGTATTATACCCCAGAGCTGTGCTCACTATTCTGCTGGTGCAGTCACTGTGTACATACATTACATTACTGATCCTGAGTTACATCCTGTATTATACTCCAGAGCTGCACTCACTATTCTGCTGGTGCAGTCACTGTGTACATACATTACTGATCCTGAGTTACCTCCTGTATTATACTCCAGAGCTGCACTCACTATTCTGCTGGTGCAGTCACTGTGTACATACATTACTGATCCTGAGTTACCTCCTGTATTATACTCCAGAGCTGCGCTCACTATTCTGCTGGTGCAGTCACTGTGTATATACGTTACTGATCCTGAGTTACCTCCTGTATTATACTCCAGAGCTGCGCTCACTATTCTGCTGGTGCAGTCACTGTGTACATACATTACATTACTGATCCTGAGTTACCTCCTGTATTATACTCCGGAGCTGCGCTCACTATTCTGCTGGTGCAGTCACTGTGTATATACATTACATTACTGATCCTGAGTTACATCCTGTATTATACCCCAGAGCTGCACTCACTATTCTGCTGGTGCAGTCACTGTGTACATACATTACTGATCCTGTACTGATCCTGAGTTACATCCTGTATTATACTCCGGAGCTGCGCTCACTATTCTGCTGGTGCAGTCACTGTGTGCATACATTACATTACTGATCCTGAGTTACATCCTGTATTATACCCCAGAGCTGCACTCACTATTCTGCTGGTGCAGTCACTGTGTACATACATTGCATTACTGATCCTGAGTTACATCCTGTATTATACTCCAGAGCTGCACTCACTATTCTGCTGGTGCAGTCACTGTGTACATACATTACTGATCCTGTACTGATCCTGAGTTACATCCTGTATTATACTCCGGAGCTGCGCTCACTATTCTGCTGGTGCAGTCACTGTGTGCATACATTACATTACTGATCCTGAGTTACATCCTGTATTATACCCCAGAGCTGCACTCACTATTCTGCTGGTGCAGTCACTGTGTACATACATTGCATTACTGATCCTGAGTTACATCCTGTATTATACTCCAGAGCTGCACTCACTATTCTGCTAGTGCAGTCACTGTGTAAGGTGAACATATAAACCCTTAAAACAAATCTATAGTGAATACTATTTTTAAAAAACACCAACCAACTCCCGTGCAATAAGAGTAATAGCGTGAGATGATGCCTCTGGATGACCTACAGCTGCTTTGCACAGATATTCAGTGACGTAGATCTGTACAGAATGGATTGGATGAGTCCAGCAGGCTGATGTAGGATAATGCATCAAGTGCTCAATGCTGTAATATTAAATGGGCCTGTAGATCATGTACATAGGTCAGGAATACTGGACTGTATAAATATCCCAGGCCATCAACCTGTGAGCCCCAATACCTTGGAGCGTACTGCCTAGCCATGGTGGTTGGCACCCAAGTAATGTGACATGTGGCGACCCCTAGTTGTCCCTATTCAGTCGTGATAACTGAGAGTACTTTAGACTCGTATGCGGGGAACATCAGGTATGTGCACATTATGGGAGCCCACTGTAATGTCTAGTAAGAAGGTGATCACTTACTAAATGTTTATACTTAGGATAGTTGCCTCCATGCACTTCTCCATCTTGCAGGGCCATCAGGAGGTTTGATGTCTCGGTAGTAGTGCGAGGATTGCCCATGTGGTGAGCCTGAGCTTGGAATAACTGGCCATTTAAATATACCGTCAGATCAAAGGTTATGATGACACACACCCAATAGGAAATCACTCCACCCCATAATGCAGGTCTTCCCTGTCCCCATCGTGTGCGCCTGCCCAGAGGGGAGCAGACATTTCCTCAGGTGCCAGAGGTTGTAGTAGCCAAAATGATAGGTTCTATAACAAAGCTAAAGGATATCAATCAAAATATATATATACCCCTCTATCTGTACTCTGCATATGATAAGAAGCTGTATGCATGGTTCTGATGTTAGTGTTCATCCAGGGAATGTGGCTGCGGGGCTGAGCTATCCAGTGCATAATGGTACAACACATAGCAGTGTGCGAATATAATGTGCAGGTGAAGGCACACAATGGAGATCTGACATTTACTGATGCATGCTTAGAATATTAATAAAGAGCCCAGTACCAGAGGATGCAAACAAGCATTTATAAAAAGCAAGTGTAGAAAATCTGATCATTTAATCCTCTTGGGAATAATGATTACAACCTAAAAATCCAATCTGACTCTTCTGACGATGATCTTGTCTAGATTTCCTCCCCTCATTTTGGTTTAATGAGTTCGACCATACAGTAGGATATATCCCTTAGCCTTCCATCATGGATGTTACTGATGTGCCGTGATCGGGGTGTGACAATTGTGCATATCTCCCAAGTGCTCCCATACCCTCCTTTAGTTTTCTAGTCTTTCCAACATAATGAAGGGATCAGGTGTATGCAGCCTTATATACTACTCCAGAGGATTTACAGACACCAAAATCAGTAATGGAGATGGTTTACCTGATGATACAAGAATATCACCTCTATAATACTACCACTAAGTACAATAATATAACTGCTATAATACTGCTCCTCTCTACAAGAATATAACTACTATAATACTGTCCCCTATGTACAAGAATATAACTACTACTAGATGGTGGCCTGATTCTAACGCATCGGGTAGTCTAGAATATGCATGTCCACGTAGTATATTGCCCAGCCACGTAGTGTATTGCTCAGCCACGTAGTATATTGCCCAGTCAAGTAGTATATTGCACAGCCACGTAGTATATTGCTCAGCCACGTAGTATATTGCCCAGTCAAGTAGTATATTGCCCAGTCACGTATATTGCCCAGCCACGTAGTATATTGCCCAGCCACGTAGTATATTGCCCAGTCACGTAGTATATTGCCCAGCCACGTACTATATTGCCCAGCCACGTACTATATTGCCCAGCCTCGTAGTATATTGCCCAGTGAAGTAGTATACAGCAGAGCCACGTAGTATATTGCCCAGCGACGTAGTATACAGCAGAGCCACGTATATTGCCCAGCCACGTAGTATATTGCCCAGCTACGTAGTATACAGCACAGAGCCACGTAGGATATTGCCCAGTGACGTAGTATATTGCCCAGCCACGTATGTCACAGGTTAAAAAATAAACATACCTAACGATCCGAGGGCCCCTTGTAGTTGAACATACTCACCATTCTCGTCGCTGCTCCTCTGCGTCCCGTGTCTCCGCCTCCTGGGATCCTGTGCAGATGGGCGCGCGGCTGGCGCTCCCAGGATGCTTTGCGAAATTACCCATATGACTCAGCGGTCTCGCGAGACCGCTAGGTGTTATGGGTAATTTCACAAAGCATCACTGGGAAAGGAAGATGGCGGCAGGAGCGAGCACCTCAGCAAACAACGGAGGGTGAGTATAGGAGTTTTTTTTTTTTTTACTATTGTTAACATTACTTTCTTTTACTATTGATGCCGCATAGGCAGCATCAATAGTAAAAGGTTGGGGACACAGTGCGGGGAGCGGAACGCTGGGGACACTGCGGGGAGCGGAGCGCCGGGGACACTGACTACGGGGAGCGGAGCGCCGGGGACAGTGAGTGCGGGGAGCGGGCGCTGGCCACTGACTGCGGGGAGTATGGAGCGGCCATTTTCTTCCGGACTGTGCCTGTCGCTGATTGGTCGTGGCTGTTTTGCGGCGACCAATCAGCGACTTGGATTTCCATGATAGACAGAGGCCACGACCAATGAATATCCGTGACAGAAGGACAGACAGGCGGAAGTACCCCTTAGACAATTATGTATATAGATAATACTGCCCCTATGTACAAGATTATAAATACCATAATACTGCCCCATGTACAAGACTATAACTACTATAATACTGCTCCTACGTATAAGAATATAACTACTATAATACTGCTCCTATGTCCAAGACTATAACTACTATAATACTGCCCCTATGTACAAGACTATAACTACCATAATACTGTCCCTATGTACAAGAAGATAACTACTATAATACTGCCCCTATGTACAAGACTATAACTACCATAATACTGTCCCTATGTACAAGAATATAACTACTATAATACTGCTCCTATGTACAAGAATATAACTACTATAATACTACCCCCTATGTATAAGAATATAACTGCTATAATACTGCTCTTATGTACAAGAATATACTATAATACTGCCCCTATGTACAAGAATATAACTACTATAATACTGCTCCCTATGTACAAGAATATAACTGCTATAATACTGCTCTTATGTACAAGAATATAACTACTATAATACTGCTCCTATGTACAAGAATATAACTGCTATAATACTGATCTTATGTACAAGAATATAACTACTATAATACTGCTCCTATGTACAAGAATATAACTACTATAATACTGCCTCTATGTACAAGAATATAACTACTATAATACTGCTCCTATGTACAAGACTATAACTACTATAATACTCCCTCTATGTACAAGAAGATAACTACTATAATACTGTCCCTATGTACAAGAATATAACTAATATAATACTGCCCCCTATGTACAAGAATATAACTACTATAATACTGCCCCTATGTACAAGAATTTAACTATAATGCTGCTCCTATGTACAAAAATATAACTACTATAATACTGCCCCCTATGTACAAGACTATAACTGCTATAATACTGCTCCTATGTACAAGAATATAACTGCTATAATACTGCTATGTACAAGAATATAACTACTATAATACTGCCCCTATGTACAAGAATATACTATAATACTGACCCTATGTATAAGAAAATTACTATAATACTGCTCCTATGCACAAGAATATACTATAATACTGTTCCTATGTACAAGAATATAACTACTATAATACTGCTCCTATGTACAAGAATATAACTACTATAATACTGCCCCTATGTACAAGAATATAACTACTATAATACTGCTCCTATGTACAAGAATATAACTACTATAATAGTGCCCCTATATACAAGAATATAACTACTATAATACTGTTCCTATGTACATGAATATAACTACTATAATACTGTCCCTATGTACAAGAATATAACTAATATAATACTGCCCCCTATGTACAAGAATATAACTACTATAATACTGCCCCTATGTACAAGAATTTAACTATAATGCTGCTCCTATGTACAAAAATATAACTACTATAATACTGCCCCCTATGTACAAGAACATAACTGCTATAGTACTGATCTTATGTACAAGAATATAACTACTATAATACTGCTCCTATGTACAAGAATATAACTACCATAATACTGCCTCTATGTACAAGAATATAACTACTATAATACTGCTCCTATATACATGAATATAACTACTATAATACTGCTCCTATGTACAAGAATATAACTACTATAATACTGCCCCGATGTACAAGAATATAACTACTATAATACTGCTCCTATGTACAAGAATATAACTACTATAATACTGCCCCTATGTACAAGAATATAACTACTATAATACTGCCCTTATGTACATGAATATAACTATAATACTGTTCCTATGTACAAGAATATAACTACTATAATAGTGCTCCTATGTACAACAATATAACTACTATAATACTGCCCCTATGTACAAGAATATAACTGCTATAATACTTCTCCTATGTACAAGAATATAACTACTATAATACTGCCCCTATGTACAAGAATATACTATAATACTGACCCTATGTATAAGAAAATAACTACTATAATACTGCTCCTATGCACAAGAATATACTATAATACTGTTCCTATGTACAAGAATATAACTACTATAATACTGCTCCTATGTACAAGAATATAACTACTATAATACTGCCCCTATGTACAAGAATATAACTACTATAATACTGCCCCTATGTACATGAATATAACTACTATAATACTGTTCCTATGTACAAGAATATAACTACTATAATAGTGCTCCTATGTACAAGAATATAACTACTATAATACTGCCCCTATGTACATGAATATAACTACTATAATACTGTTCCTATGTACAAGAATATAACTACTATAATACTGCCCCTATATACAAGAATATAACTATTATAATACTGCTCCAATGTACATGAATATAACTACTATAATAGTGCCCCTATATACAAGAATATAACTACTATAATACTGTTCCTATGTACAAGAATATAACTACTATAATACTGTCCCCTATGTACAAGAATATAACTACTATAATACTGCCTCTATGTACAAGAATATAACTACTATAATACTGCCTCTATGTACAAGAATAAAACTACTATAATACTGCTTCTATGTACAAGAAGATAACTACTATAATACTGCCCCTATGTACAAGAATATACTATAATACTGACCCTATGTATAAGAATATAACTACCCGTATATACTCGAGTATAAGCCGACCCCCCTAATTTTGCCACAAAAAACTAGGAAAACTTATTGACTCGAGTATAAGCCTAGGGTGGAAATGCAGCATTTACCGGTGAATTTCAAAAATAAAAATAGATCATTATTTCCCCATAGCTGTGCCATATAGTGCTCTGCACTATTCATTATTTCCCCATAGCTGTGCCATATAGTGCTCTGCACCGTTCATATTACCCCATATCTGTGCCCCATATAGTGCTCTGCACCGTTCATTTTTGTCCCATAGCTGTGCCCCATATAGTGCTCTGCACCGTTCATACTGCCCCATATAGTGCTCTGCACCGTTCATACTACCCCATATAGTGCTCTGCACCGTTCATACTGCCCCATATAGTGCTCTGCACCGTTCATACTGCCCCATACAGTGCTCTGCACCGTTCATACTGCCCCATATAGTGCTCTGCACCGTTCATACTGCCCCATACAGTGCTCTGCACCGTTCATACTGCCCCATATAGTGCTCTGCACCGTTCATACTGCCCCATATAGTGCTCTGCACCGTTCATACTGCCCCATATAGTGCTCTGCACCGTTCATACTGCCCCATACAGTGTTCTGCACCGTTCATACTGCCCCATATAGTGCTTTGCACCGTTCATACTGCCCCATACAGTGCTCTGCACCGTTCATACTGCCCCATACAGTGCTCTGCTCCGTTCATACTGCCCCATATAGTGCTCTGCACCGTTCATACTGCCCCATACAGTGCTCTGCACCATTCATACTGCCCCATATAGTGCTCTGCATCATTCATACTGCCCCATACAGTGCTCTGCACCGTTCATATTTCCCTATAGATGCTCCACATAAATCTGTGCCGCTGCTGCAATAAAAAAAAAAAAGCCATACTCACCTCTCTTGATTGCAGCTCCCCAGCGTCCGGTCCCGGCGTCTCTCTCCGCTCTGACTGATCAGGCAGAGGGCGCCGCGCACACTATATGCGTCATCGCGCCCTCTGACCTGCACAGTCAGAGCGGAGATAGACGCCGGGAAGATGGAGCGGCGCCCGGCGGCTGGAACGGGGACAGGTAAGTATGACATACTTACCTAGTCTCAGCGATCCTGGCGCTCCCCGCCTGTCACACGGTCTTCTGTGCTGCAGCTCTTCCTGTCAGCGGTCACCGACACCGCTGATAAGAGAAATGAATAGGCGGCTCCACCCCTATGGGAGGTGGAGCCGCATATTCATTTCTCTAATGAGCGGTCACACGTGACTGCTGAAGAGGGGAAGAAGCTGCAGCACAGAAGACCGTGGGACGGCAGGGGGAGCGCCAGGATCGCTGGGACTAGGTAAGTATACCTCAGCGCCCTCTCCCCCTCACCCGCCGACCCCAACGCTACCGTGACTCTAGTATAAGCCGAGAGGGGCACTTTCAGCCCAAAAATTTGGGCTGAAAATCTCGGCTTATACTCGAGTATATACGGTACTATAATACTGCTCCTATGCACAAGAATATAACTACTATAATACTGCCCCTATGTACAATAATATAACTACTATAATACTGCTCCTATGTACAAGAATATACTATAATAGTGCCCCTATATACAAGAATATAACTACTATAATACTGTTCCTATGTACAAGAATATAACTACTATAATACTTGTTATGACCTGGTGGTCAGGACAATAATGGACCTGGTGGTTAAGAGCACACGGAATGACCTGATAGTTACTGATAATAAAGGACGAGCTCTGGGATGTGGGAACTCTGCTGACCGCAATCCCTAATCCTATCAAACACACTAGAAATAGCCGTGGATTGCGCCTAACGCTCCCTATGCAACTCGGCACAGCCTAAGAAACTAGCTAGCCCTGAAGATAGAAAAATAAAGCCTACCTTGCCTCAGAGAAATTCCCCAAAGGAAAAGGCAGCCCCCCACATATAATGACTGTGAGTAAAGATGAAAATACAAACACAGAGATGAAATAGATTTAGCAAAGTGAGGCCCGACTAACTGAACAGACCGAGGATAGGAAAGGTTACTTTGCGGTCAGCACAAAAACCTACAAAAAGACCACGCAGAGGGCGCAAAAAGACCCTCCGCACCGATTCACGGTGCGGAGGCGCTCCCTCTGCGTCCCAGAGCTTCCAGCAAGCAAGACAACAATAAAAAATAGCAAGCTGGACAGAAAAATAGTAAACCAAAGAAATGCAAGCTGAAACTTAGCTTCTGCTGGGAAGACAGGTCACAATACCTGTCCAATACTGGAACATTGGACAGGTGGCATGGAGCAAAGATCTAAGTGGAGTTAAATAGAGCAGCCAGCTAATGAATTAACCTCGTCACCTGAGGAAGGAAACTCAGAAACACCCACCAGAGGAAGTCAATGGACAGAACCAGCCGAAGTACCATTCATGACCACAGGAGGGAGCCCGACAACAGAATTCACAACAAATACTGTCCCCTATGTACAAGAATATAACTACTATAATACTGCCTCTATGTACAAGAATATAACTACTATAATACTGCATCTATGTACAAGAATATAACTACTATAATACTGCCCCAATGTACAAGAATATAACTAATATAATACTGCCACTATGTACAAGAGTATAACTACTATAATACTGCTCCTATGTACAAGAATATAACTACTATAATACTGCTCCTATGTACAAGAATATAACTACTATAATACTGCCCCTATATGCAAGAATATAACTACTATAATACTGCTCCTATGTACATGAATATAACTACTATAATACTGCTCCTATGTACAAGAATATAACTACTATAATACTGCTCCTGTTATGACCTGGTGGTCAGGACAATAATGGACCTGGTGGATAAGAGCACACGGAATGACCTGATAGTTACTGATAGTATAGGGCGAGCTCTGGGACGTGGGAACTCTGCTGACCGCAATCCCTAATCCTATCAACCACACTAGAAATAGCCGTGGATTGCGCCTAACGCTCCCTATGCAACTCGGCACAGCCTAAGAAACTAGCTAGCCCTGAAGATAGAAAAATAAAGCCTACCTTGCCTCAGAGAAATTCCCCAAAGGAAAAGGCAGCCTGTTATGAACAGGTGATTCAGAACCACAATGGACCTAGTGGTTAAGAGCACACAAAGGGACCTGATAGTTACTAACATAGGACGAGCTCTGAGACGTGGGAACTCTGCTGACCGCAATCCCTAATCCTATCATACCACACTAGAAGTAGCCGTGGATTGCGCCTAACGCTCCCTATGCAACTCGGCACAGCCTGAGAAACTAACTAGCCCTGAAGATAGAAAAATAAGCCTACCTTGCCTCAGAGAAATTCCCCAAAGGAAAAGGCAGCCCCCCACATATAATGACTGTGAGTTAAGATGAAAATACAAACACAGAGATGAAATAGATTTTAGCAAAGTGAGGCCCGACTTACTGAATAGACCGAGGATAGGAAAGATAGCTTTGCGGTCAGCACAAAAACCTACAAACAACCACGCAGAGGGGGCAAAAAGACCCTCCGCACCGACTAACGGTACGGAGGTGCTCCCTCTGCGTCTCAGAGCTTCCAGCAAGCAAGAAAAACCAATATAGCAAGCTGGACAGAAAATATAGCAAACAAAAGTAACACAAGCAGAACTTAGCTTATGCAGGGCAGACAGGCCACAAGAACGATCCAGGAGAGAGCCAGACCAATACTGGAACATTGACTGGAGGCCAGGAACAAAGAACTAGGTGGAGTTAAATAGAGCAGCACCTAACGACTTAACCTCGCACCTGAGGAAGGAAACTCAGAAGCCGCAGCCCCACTCACATCCACCAGCGGAAGCTCATAGACAGAACCAGCCGAAGTACCACTCATGACCACAGGAGGGAGCTTGACCACAGAATTCACAACAGTACCCCCCCCTTGAGGAGGGGTCACCGAACCCTCACCAGAGCCCCCAGGCCGACCAGGATGAGCCAAATGAAAGGCACGAACCAGATCGGCAGCATGAACATCAGAGGCAAAGACCCAGGAATTATCTTCCTGACCATAACCCTTCCACTTAACCAGGTACTGAAGTTTCCGTCTCGAAATACGAGAATCCAAAATCTTCTCCACTATATACTCCAACTCCCCCTCAACCAAAACCGGGGCAGGAGGATCAACGGATGGAACCACAGGTGCCACGTATCTCCGCAACAATGACCTATGGAATACGTTATGGATGGAAAAAGAAGCTGGAAGGGTCAAACGAAAAGACACAGGATTAAGAACCTCAGAAATCCTATACGGACCAATGAAATGAGGCTTAAACTTAGGAGAGGAAACTTTCATAGGAATATAACGAGATGACAACCAAACCAAATCCCCAACACGAAGTCGGGGACCCACACAGCGCCTGCGGTTAGCGAAACGTTGAGCCTTCTCCTGAGACAATGTCAAATTGTCCACCACATGAGTCCAAATCTGCTGCAACCTATCCACCACAGTATCCACACCAGGACAGTCAGAAGACTCAACCTGCCCTGAAGAGAAACGAGGATGGAAACCAGAATTGCAGAAAAACGGCGAAACCAAAGTAGCCGAGCTGGCCCGATTATTAAGGGCGAACTCAGCCAAAGGCAAAAAAGACACCCAATCATCCTGATCGGCAGAAACAAAACATCTCAGATATGTTTCCAAGGTCTGATTGGTTCATTCAGTCTGGCCATTTGTCTGAGGATGGAAAGCCGAGGAAAAAGACAAATCAATGCCCATCCTAGCACAAAAGGCTCGCGAAAACCTCGAAACAAACTGGGAACCTCTGTCAGAAACGATGTTCTCCGGAATGCCATGTCAACGAACCACATGCTGGAAGAACAATGGTACCAAATCAGAGGAGGAAGGCAATTTAGACAAGGGTACCAAATGGACCATCTTCGAGAAGCGATCACAAACAACCCAAATGACCGACATTTTTTGAGAGACGGGGAGATCCGAAATAAAATCCATAGAGATATGTGTCCAGGGCATCTTCGGGACTGGCAAGGGCAAAAGTAACCCACTGGCACGAGAACAGCAGGGCTTAGCCCGAGCACAAATCCCACAGGACTGCACAAACGAACGCACATCCCGCGACAGAGACGGCCACCAAAAGGATCTAGCCACCAAATCTCTGGTACCAAAGATTCCAGGATGACCATCCAACACCGAACAATGAACCTCAGAGATAACTCTACTCGTCCATTTATCAGGGACAAACAGTTTCTCCGCTGGGCAACGGTCAGGTCTATTAGCCTGAAATTTCTGCAGCACCCGCCGCACATCAGGGGAGATGGCAGACAAAATTACCCCCTCTTTGAGAATACCTGCCGGCTCAGACAAACCCGGAGAGTCGGGCACAAAACTCCTAGACAGGGCATCCGCCTTCACATTTTTAGAGCCCGGAAGGTACGAAACCACAAAGTGAAAACGGGAGAAAAACAGCAACCAACGAGCCTGTCTAGGATTCAACCGTTTGGCAGACTCGAGATAAGTCAAGTTCTTGTGATCAGTCAAGACCACCACGCGATGCTTAGCTCCTTCAAGCCAATGACGCCACTCCTCGAATGCCCACTTCATGGCCAGCAACTCTCGATTGCCAACATCATAATTACGCTCAGCAGGCGAAAACTTCCTGGAAAAGAAGGCGCATGGTTTCATCACCGAGCCATCAGAACTTCTTTGCGACAAAACAGCCCCTGCTCCAATCTCAGAAGCATCAACCTCGACCTGGAACGGGAGCGAAACATCTGGTTGACACAACACAGGGACAGAAGAAAAACGACGCTTCAACTCCTGAAAAGCTTCCACAGCAGCAGAAGACCAATTGACCACATCAGCACCCTTCTTGGTTAAATCAGTCAACGGATTAGCAATACTAGAAAAATTATTGATGAAGCGACGATAAAAATTAGCAAAGCCCAGGAACTTTTGCAGACTCTTCAGAGATGTCGGCTGAGTCCAATCATAAATGGCCTGAACTTTAACAGGGTCCATCTCGATAGTAGAAGGGGAAAAAATGAAACCCAAAAATGAAACCTTCTGAACACCAAAGAGACACTTTGACCCCTTCACAAACAAAGAATTCGCACGCAGGACCTGGAACACCATTCTGACCTGCTTCATGTGAGACTCCCAATCATCCGAGAAGACCATGATATATCCAAGTATACAATCAGGAATTTATCCAGGTACTCTCGGAAGATGTCATGCATAAAGGACTGAAACACTGATGGAGCATTAGAAAGCCCGAATGGCATAACCAGGTACTCAAAATGGCCCTCGGGCGTATTAAATGCTGTTTTCCATTCATCGCCCTGTTTAATGCGCACAAGATTATACGCACCACGAAGATCTATTTTGGTGAACCAACTAGCCCCCTTAATCCGAGCAAACAAATCAGACAGCAGCGGCAAGGGGTACTGAAATTTGACCGTGATTTTATTTAGAAGGCGGTAATCAATACAAGGTCTCAGCGAACCATCCTTCTTGGCCACAAAAAAGAACCCTGCTCCCAATGGCGACGACGACGGGCAAATATAACCCTTCTCCAAGGATTCCTTTACGTAACTCCGCATAGCGGCGTGCTCAGGCACAGACAAATTAAACAGTCGACCTTTAGGAAACTTACTACCAGGAATCAAATCGATAGCACAATCACAATCCCTAAGCGGAGGTAGGGCACTGGACTTGGGCTCATCAAATCTTTCTTTCTTTATTCTTTCTTTATTTTTTTTATGTAGCGCTAACATATTACGCAGCGCTTTACAGTTTTTCACACATTATCATCACTGTCCCCCAATGGGGCTTACAATCTAGAATCCCTATCAGTATGTCTTTGGAATGTGGGAGGAAACCGGAGTGCCCGGAGGAAACCCACGCAAACACGGAGAGAACATACAAACTCTTTGCAGATGTTGTCCTGGGTGGGATTAGAACCCAGGATCCCAGCGCTGCAAGGCTGCAGTGCTAACCACTGCGCCACCGTGCCGCCCCGCCCCATCAAATACATCCCGGTAATCCGACAAGAACTCTGGGACCTCAGAAGGGGTGGATGATGAAATAGACAGAAATGGAACATCACCATGTACCCCCTGACAACCCCAGCTGGACACAGACATTGATTTCCAATCCAATACTGGGTTATGGACTTGTAGCCATGGCAACCCCAACACGACCACATCATGCAAATTATGTAACACCAAAAAGCGAATATCCTCCTGATGCGCAGGAGCCATGCACATGGTCAGCTGGGTCCAGTACTGAGGCTTATTCTTGGCCAAAGGCTTAGCATCAATTCCTCTCAATGGAATAGGATACTGCAAAGGCTCCAAGAAAAACCCACAGCGCCTAGCATACTCCAAGTCCATCAAATTCAGGGCAGCGCCTGAATCCACAAATGCCATGACAGAATAGGATGACAAAGAGCAGATCAAAGTAACGGACAAAAGAAATTTCGACTGTACCGTACCAATGGTGGCAGACTTAGCGAACCGCTTAGTGCGCTTAGGACAATCGGAGATAGCATGAGTGGAATCACCACAGTAAAAACACAGCCGATTCCGTCGTCTGTGTTCTTGCCGTTCAGCTCTGGTCAAAGTCCTATTGCATTGCATAGGCTCAGGTTTATGCTCAGATAATACCGCCAAATGGTGCACAGTTTTACGCTCACGTAAGCGTCGATCGATCTGAATGGCCAAAGACATAGACTCATTCAGACCAGCAGGCATAGGAAATCCCACCATGACATCCTTAAGGGCTTCAGAGAGACCCTTTCTGAAAATTGCTGCAAGAGCACATTCATTCCATTGAGTGAGCACAGACCACTTCCTAAATTTCTGACAATATATCTCTACCTCATCCTGACCCTGACACAGAGCCAGCAAGATTTTCTCTGCCTGATCCACTGAATTAGGTTCATCATAAAGCAACCCGAGCGCCAGAAAAAACGCATCAATATCACATAATGCAGGATCTCCTGGCGCAAGGGAAAATGCCCAGTCTTGAGGGTCGCCACGTAATAAAGAAATAATGATCTTTACTTGTTGAACTGGGTCACCAGAGGAGCGGGGTTTCAAAGCCAGAAATAGTTTACAATTATTTTTGAAATTCAGAAACTTAGCTCTATCTCCAGAAAATAACTCAGGAATAGGAATTTTAGGTTCTAACATAGGATTCTGAACCACTAAATCTTGAATGTTCTGAACACTTATAGCGAGATTATCCATCAAAGAGGACAGACCTTGAATGTCCATGTCTACACCTGTGTTCTGAACCACCCTGATGTAAAGGGGAAAAGAAAGACAAAACACAGTGCAAAGAAAAAAAAATGGTCTCAGAACTTCTCTTTTCCCTCTATTGAGAAGCATTAGTACTTTGGGCCTCCAGTACTGTTATGAACAGGTGATTCAGAACCACAATGGACCTAGTGGTTAAGAGCACACAAAGTGACCTGATAGTTACTAACATAGGACGAGCTCTGAGACGTGGGAACTCTGCTGACCGCAATCCCTAATCCTATCATACCACACTAGAGGTAGCCGTGGATTGCGCCTAACGCTCCCTATGCAACTCGGCACAGCCTGAGAAACTAACTAGCCCTGAAGATAGAAAAATAAGCCTACCTTGCCGCAGAGAAATTCCCCAAAGGAAAAGGCAGCCCCCCACATATAATGACTGTGAGTTAAGATGAAAATACAAACACAGAGATGAAATAGATTTTAGCAAAGTGAGGCCCGACTTACTGAATAGACCGAGGATAGGAAAGATAGCTTTGCGGTCAGCACAAAAACCTACAAACAACCACGCAGAGGGGGCAAAAAGACCCTTCGCACCGACTAACGGTACGGAGGTGCTCCCTCTGCGTCTCAGAGCTTCCATCAAGCAAGAAAAACCAATATAGCAAGCTGGACAGAAAATATAGCAAACAAAAGTAACACAAGCAGAACTTAGCTTATGCAGGGCAGACAGGCCACAAGAACGATCCAGGAGAGAGCCAGACCAATACTGGAACATTGACTGGAGGCCAGGAACAAAGAACTAGGTGGAGTTAAATAGAGCAGCACCTAACGACTTAACCTCGCACCTGAGGAAGGAAACTCAGAAGCCGCAGCCCCACTCACATCCACCAGCGGAAGCTCATAGACAGAACCAGCCGAAATACCACTCATGACCACAGGAGGGAGCTTGACCACAGAATTCACAACAGCAGCCCCCCACATATAATGACTGTGAGTAAAGATGAAAATACAAACACAGAGATGAAATAGATTTAGCAAAGTGAGGCCCGACTTACTGAACAGACCGAGGATAGGAAAGGTTACTTTGCGGTCAGCACAAAACCTACAAAAAGACCACGCAGAGGGCGCAAAAAGACCCTCCGCACCGACTCACGGTGCGGAGGCGCTCCCTCTGCGTCCCAGAGCTTCCAGCAAGCAAGAATAATCGAAATAGCAAGCTGGACAGAAAAATAGCAAACCAGAGAAAAACAAGCAGTCACTTAGCTTCTGCTGGGAAGACAGGTCACAAGAACGATCCAGGAGTGAACTAGACCAATACTGGAACATTGACAGGTGGCCTGGAGCAAAGATCTAAGTGGAGTTAAATAGAGCAGCCAACTAACGAATTAACCTCGTCACCTGAGGAAGGAAACTCAGAAACACCCACAGCCACCAGAGAAAGTCCATGGACAGAACCAGCCGAAGTACCATTCATGACCACAGGAGGGAGCCCGACAACAGAACTCACAACAGTACCCCCTTCTTGAGGAGGGGTCACCGAACCCTCACCAGAGCCCCCAGGCCGAGCCAAATGAAAGGCACGAACCAGATCGGCAGCATGAACATCAGAGGCAAAAACCCAGGAATTATCTTCCTGACCATAACCCTTCCACTTGACCAGGTACTGGAGTTTCCGTCTCGAAATACGAGAATCCAAAATCTTCACCACATACTCCAACTCCCCCTCAACCAACACCGGGACAGGAGGATCAACAGATGGAACCACAGGCGCCACGTATCTCCGCAACAATGACCTATGGAATACATTATGGATGGCAAAAGAAGCAGGAAGGGCCAAACGAAATGACACAGGATTGATAACCTCAGAAATCTTATACGGACCAATGAAACGAGGCTTAAACTTAGGAGAGGAAACCTTCATAGGAACATAACGAGACGACAACCAAACCAAATCCCCAACACGAAGTCGGGGACCCACACAACGCCGGCGGTTAGCAAAATGTTGAGCCTTCTCCTGGGACACCCGGAGAGTCAGGCACAAAACTCCTTGACAGGGCATCAGCCTTCACATTTTTAGAGCCCGGAAGGTACGAAACCACAAAATCAAAACGGGAGAAAAATAACGACCATCGAGCCTGTCTCGGATTCAACCGTTTGGCAGATTCAAGATAAGTCAAATTCTTGTGATCTGTCAAGACCACCACGCGATGCTTGGCTCCTTCAAGCCAATGACGCCACTCCTCGAATGCCCACTTCATGGCCAACAACTCTCGATTACCAACATCATAATTGCGCTCAGCAGGCGAAAACTTTCTAGAAAAGAAAGCACATGGCTTCATCACCGAGCCATCAGAACTTCTTTGCGACAAAACAGCCCCAGCTCCAATCTCAGAAGCATCAACCTCGACCTGAAATGGGAGCGAAACATCTGGCTGGCACAGCACAGGGGCAGAAGAAAAACAACGCTTCAACTCCTGAAAATCCTCTACAGCTGCAGAAGACCAATTGACCACATCAGCACCCTTCTTGGTCAAATCAGTCAACGGTTTAGCAGCACTAGAAAAATTAGCAATGAAGCGCCGATAAAAATTAGCAAAGCCCAGGAACTTTTGCAGGCTCTTCACAGATGTCGGCTGAGTCCAATCGTAAATGGCTTGGACTTTAACAGGGTCCATCTCGATAGTAGAAAGGGAAAAAATTAACCCCAAAAATGAAACCTTCTGAACTCCAAAGAGACACTTTGACCCCTTCACAAACAAGGAATTCGCACGAAGGACCTGGAACACCATTCTGACCTGCTTCACATGAGACTCCCAATCATCCGAAAAGACCAAAATGTCATCCAAATATACAATCAGGAATTTATCCAGGTACTCTCGGAAGATGTCATGCATAAAGGACTGAAATACTGATGGAGCATTGGAAAGCCCTAATGGCATAACCAGGTACTCAAAATGGCCCTCGGGCGTATTAAATGCTGTTTTCCATTCATCGCCTTGTTTAATACGCACAAGATTATACGCCCCTCGAAGATCTATCTTGGTGAACCAACTAGCCCCTCTAATGCGAGCAAACAAATCAGACAGCAACGGCAAAGGATACTGAAATTTGACTGTAATTTTATTGAGAAGGCGGTAATCAATACAAGGTCTCAAAGAACCATCCTTCTTGGCCACAAAAAAGAACCCTGCTCCCAATGGTGACGACGACGGGCGAATATGACCCTTCTCCAAGGATTGCTTTATATAACTCCGCATAGCGGCGTGTTCTGGCACAGATAAATTGAACAATCGGCCCTTAGGAAACTTACTACCAGGAATCAAATTAATTGCACAATCGCAATCCCTATGAGGAGGTAGGGCACTGGCTTTGGGCTCATCAAATACATCCCGATAATCCGACAAAAACTCTGGAACTTCAGAAGGAGTGGAAGACGAAATAGACAAAAATGGAACATCACCATGTACCCCCTGGCAACCCCAGCTGGACACAGACATAGATTTCCAGTCCAATACTGGATTATGAACCTGTAGCCATGGCAACCCCAAAACGACCACATCATGCAGATTATGCAACACCAGAAAGCGGATATCCTCCTGATGTGCAGGAGCCATGCACATGGTCAATTGGGTCCAGTACGGAGGCTTATTCTTGGCCAAAGGCGTAGCATCAATTCCTCTCAATGGAATAGGATACTGCAAGGGCTCCAAGAAAAAACCACAGCGCCTAGCATACTCCAAGTCCATCAAATTCAGGGCAGCGCCTGAATCCACAAATGCCATAACAGAATAGGATGACAAAGAACAAATCAGAGTAACGGACAATAGAAATTTAGACTGTACAGTACCAATGGTGTCAGACCTAGCGAACCGCTTAGTGCGCTTAGGACAATTGGAGATAGCATGAGTGGCATTACCACAGTAAAAACACAGCCCATTCCGACGTCTGTGTTCTTGCCATTCAGATCTGGTCAAAGTCCTATCACATTGCATAGGCTCAGGTCCATGCTCAGATAGTACTGCCAAGTGGTGCACAGCTTTACGCTCACGCAAGCGTCGATCGATCTGAATGGCCAAAGACATAGACTCATTCAGACCAGCAGGCATGGGAAATCCCACCATGACATCCTTAAGGGCTTCAGAGAGACCCTTTCTGAAGATTGCTGCCAGGGCACATTCATTCCACTGAGTGAGCACAGACCACTTTCTAAACTTCTGACAATATATCTCCGCTTCATCCTGACCCTGACACAGAGCCAGCAAGATTTTCTCTGCCTGATCCACTGAATTAGGTTCGTCATAAAGCAATCCAAGCACCAGGAAAAACGCATCAACATCACGCAATGCCGGATCTCCTGGCGCAAGGGAAAATGCCCAGTCTTGAGGGTCACCGCGTAACAAAGAAATAATGATCTTTACTTGTTGAACAGGGTCACCTGAGGAGCGAGGTTTCAAGGCAAGAAACAATTTACAATTATTTTTGAAATTCAAGAACTTAGATCTATCACCAAAAAACAAATCAGGAATTGGAATCCTAGGCTCTGACATCGGATTCTGAACCACAAAATCTTGAATGTTTTGTACCCTTGTAGTGAGATTATCCATCCAAGAGGACAGACCTTGAATGTCCATGTCTACACCTGTGTTCTGAACCACCCAGATGTAAAGGGGAAAAGAAAGACAAAACACACTACAAAGAAAAAAAAATGGTCTCAGAACTTCTCTTATCCCTCTATTGAGATGCATTAGTACTTTGGGCCACCTGTACTGTTATGACCTGGTGGTCAGGACAATAATGGACCTGGTGGATAAGAGCACACGGAATGACCTGATAGTTACTGATAATATAGGGCAAGCTCTGGGACGTGGGAACTCTGCTGACCGCAATCCCTAATCCTATCAACCACACTAGAAATAGCCGTGGATTGCGCCTAACGCTCCCTATGCAACTCGGCACAGCCTAAGAAACTAGCTAGCCCTGAAGATAGAAAAATAAAGCCTACCTTGCCTCAGAGAAATTCCCCAAAGGAAAAGGCAGCCCCCCACATATAATGACTGTGAGTAAAGATGAAAATACAAACACAGATATGAAATAGATTTAGCAAAGTGAGGCCCGACTTACTGAACAGACCGAGGATAGGAAAGGTTACTTTGCGGTCAGCACAAAAACCTACAAAAAGACCACGCAGAGGGCGCAAAAAGACCCTCCGCACCGACTCACGGTGCGGAGGCGCTCCCTCTGCGTCCCAGAGCTTCCAGCAAGCAAGAACAATCGAAATAGCAAGCTGGACAGAAAAATAGCAAACCAGAGAAAAACAAGCAGTCACTTAGCTTCTGCTGGGAAGACAGGTCACAAGAACGATCCAGGAGTGAACTAGACCAATACTGGAACATTGACAGGTGGCATGGAGCAAAGATCTAAGTGGAGTTAAATAGAGCAGCAGCTAACGAATTAACATTGTCACCTGAGGAAGGAAACTCAGAAACACCCACAGCCACCAGAGAAAGTCCATGGACAGAACCAGCCGAAGTACCATTCATGACCACAGGAGGGAGCCCGACAACAGAATTCACAACATGCCCCTATGTACAAGAATATAACTACTATATACTGCCCTATGTACAACAATATAACTACTATAATACGGCCTCCTATGTATAAGAATATAACTACATCAATACCCTGTGCTATACAGTGCTCATTATGAAAGTCCCGCCCACGCTTGCCCCGCCCCTGCTCTTGCCGCCATTTTTCACGTCTTGTTTATCAGCTAAAACCACCAATAGTATTAGAGGGGTGTGTCTTGCCGTCCGGCACCAGGATGTGGGCGGAGTTCCGGCTCTGCGTTCCACACCTCTTTCATGTCGTCCGGACTGTAGTAGTCGTGATCGGGGTGTTCCCCGTTTGACCGGAAGAGGAAGGAAGTTTGGTTCTGTTTCCTGCTGCGCTCCCGCCCGTTATCAGCGGAGGATTAGTAGGCGGATAGGTGAGTGCGTCTGCGGTAGTCACGGTTCTATTGCGTAGTATTGAAAGCGGGAAGCTGTGTGCGGCTGTCAATCACACTGTCACATGACTGCGACTGCTCTATAGAGGCAGACCTTCCCCTCATATCACACGCTGTATACCCCTCCTCCTGTGTATATACTGCCGTGTATCGCTGTATACCCCTCCTCCTGTGTATATACTGCCGTGTATCGCTGTATACCCCTCCTCCTGTGTATATACTGCCGTGTATCGCTGTATACCCCTCCTGTGTATATACTGCCGTGTATCGCTGTATACCCCTCCTCCTGTGTATATACTGCCGTGTATCGCTGTATACCCCTCCTCCTGTGTATATACTGCCGTGTATCGCTGTATACCCCTCCTCCTGTGTATATACTGCCGTGTATCGCTGTATACCCCTCCTCCTGTGTATATACTGCCGTGTATCGCTGTATACCCCTCCTCCTGTGTATATACTGCCGTGTATCGCTGTATACCCCTCCTCCTATGTATATATACTGCCGTGTATCGCTGTATACCCCTCCTCCTGTGTATATACTGCCGTGTATCGCTGTATACCCCTCCTGTGTATATACTGCCGTGTATCGCTGTATACCCCTCCTCCTGTGTATATACTGCCGTGTATCGCTGTATACCTCTCCTCCTGTGTATATACTGCCGTGTATCGCTGTATACCTCTCCTCCTGTGTATATACTGCCGTGTATCGCTGTATACCCCTCCTCCTGTATATACTGCCGTGTATCGCTGTATACCCCTCCTCCTGTATATACTGCCGTGTATCGCTGTATACCCCTCCTCCTGTATATACTGCCGTGTATCGCTGTATACCCCTCCTCCTGTATATACTGCCGTGTATCGCTGTATACCCCTCCTCCTGTATATACTGCCGTGTATCGCTGTATACCCCTCCTCCTGTATATACTGCCGTGTATCGCTGTATACCCCTCCTCCTGTGTATATATACTGCCGTGTATCGCTGTATAACCCTCCTCCTGTGTATATACTGCCGTGTATCGCTGTATACCCCTCGTCCTGTGTATATATACTGCCGTGTATCGCTGTATACCCCTCCTCCTGTGTATATACTGCCGTGTATCGCTGTATACCCCTCCTCCTGTGTATATACTGCCGTGTATCGCTGTATACCCCTCCTGTGTATATACTGCCGTGTATCGCTGTATACCCCTCCTCCTGTGTATATACTGCCGTGTATCGCTGTATACCCCTCCTCCTGTGTATATACTGCCGTGTATCGCTGTATACCCCTCCTCCTGTGTATATACTGCCGTGTATCGCTGTATACCCCTCCTCCTGTGTATATACTGCCGTGTATCGCTGTATACCCCTCCTCCTGTGTATATACTGCCGTGTATCGCTGTATACCCCTCCTCCTATGTATATATACTGCCGTGTATCGCTGTATACCCCTCCTCCTGTGTATATACTGCCGTGTATCGCTGTATACCCCTCCTGTGTATATACTGCCGTGTATCGCTGTATACCCCTCCTCCTGTGTATATACTGCCGTGTATCGCTGTATACCTCTCCTCCTGTGTATATACTGCCGTGTATCGCTGTATACCTCTCCTCCTGTGTATATACTGCCGTGTATCGCTGTATACCCCTCCTCCTGTATATACTGCCGTGTATCGCTGTATACCCCTCCTCCTGTATATACTGCCGTGTATCGCTGTATACCCCTCCTCCTGTATATACTGCCGTGTATCGCTGTATACCCCTCCTCCTGTATATACTGCCGTGTATCGCTGTATACCCCTCCTCCTGTATATACTGCCGTGTATCGCTGTATACCCCTCCTCCTGTATATACTGCCGTGTATCGCTGTATACCCCTCCTCCTGTGTATATATACTGCCGTGTATCGCTGTATAACCCTCCTCCTGTGTATATACTGCCGTGTATCGCTGTATACCCCTCGTCCTGTGTATATATACTGCCGTGTATCGCTGTATACCCCTCCTCCTGTGTGTATACTGCCGTGTATCGCTGTATACCCCTCCTCCTGTATATACTGCCGTGTATCGCTGTATACCCCTCCTCCTGTGTATATACTGCTGTGTATCGCTGTATACCCCTCCTCCTGTGTATATATACTGCCGTGTATCGCTGTATATCCCTCCTCCTGTATATACTGCGGTGTATCGCTGTATACCCCTCCTCCTGTGTATATACTGCTGTGTATCGCTGTATACCCCTCCTCCTGTATATACTGCCGTGTATCGCTGTATACCCCTCCTCCTGTGTATATACTGCTGTGTATCGCTGTATACCCCTCCTCCTGTGTATATATACTGCCGTGTATCGCTGTATATCCCTCCTCCTGTATATACTGCGGTGTATCGCTGTATACCCCTCCTCCTGTGTATATACTGCCGTGTATCGCTGTATACCCCTCCTCCTGTGTATATACTGCCGTGTATCGCTGTATATCCCTCCTCCTGTATATACTGCGGTGTATCGCTGTATACCCCTCCTCCTCCTGTATATACTGCCGTGTATCGCTGTATACCCCTCCTCCTGTGTATATACTGCCGTGTATCGCTGTATACCCCATCTCCTGTGTATATATACTGCCGTGTATCGCTGTATACCCCTCCTCCTATGTATATATACTGCCGTGTATCGCTGTATACCCCTCCTCCTGTGTATATACTGCCGTGTATCGCTGTATACCCCTCCTGTGTATATACTGCCGTGTATCGCTGTATATACTGCCGTGTATCGCTGTATACCCCTCCTCCTGTGTATATACTGCCGTGTATCGCTGTATACCCCTCCTCCTGTGTATATACTGCCGTGTATCGCTGTATATCCCTCCTCCTGTATATACTGCCGTGTATCGCTGTATACCCCTCCTCCTGTGTATATACTGCCGTGTATCGCTGTATAACCCTCCTCCTGTGTATATACTGCCGTGTATCGCTGTATACCCCTCGTCCTGTGTATATATACTGCCGTGTATCGCTGTATACCCCTCCTCCTGTGTATATACTGCCGTGCATCGCTGTATACCCCTCCTCCTGTATATACTGCCGTGCATCGCTGTATACCCCTCCTCCTGTGTATATACTGCCGTGTATCGCTGTATACCCCTCCTCCTGTGTATATACTGCCGTGTATCGCTGTATACCCCTCCTCCTGTGTATATACTGCCGTGTATCGCTGTATACCCCTCCTCCTGTGTATATACTGCCGTGCATCGCTGTATACCCCTCCTCCTGTATATACTGCCGTGTATCGCTGTATACCCGTCCTCCTGTATATACTGCCGTGTATCGCTGTATACCCGTCCTCCTGTATATACTGCCGTGTATCGCTGTATACCCGTCCTCCTGTATATACTGCCATGTATCGCTGTATACCTCTCCTCCTGTATATACTGCCGTGTATCGCTGTATACCCCTCCTCCTGTGTATATACTGCCGTGTATCGCTGTATACCCCTCCTGTGTATATATACTGCCGTGTATCGCTGTATACCCCTCCTCCTGTGTATATATACTGCCGTGTATCGCTGTATACCCCTCCTGTATATACTACCGTGTATCGCTGTATACCCCTCCTGTGTATATACTACCGTGTATCGCTGTATACCCCTTCTCCTGTATATACTGCCATGTATCGCTGTATACCCCTCCTCCTCCTGTATATACTGCCGTGTATCGCTGTATACCCCTCCTCCTCCTGTATATACTGCCGTGTATCGCTGTATACCCCTCCTCCTGTATATATACTGCCGTGTATCGCTGTATACCCCTCCTCCTGTGTATATACTGCCGTGTATCGCTGTATACCCCTCCTCCTGTGTATATACTGCCGTGTATCGCTGTATACCCCTCCTGTGTATATACTGCCGTGTATCGCTGTATACCCCTCCTCCTCCTGTATATACTGCAGTGTATCGCTGTATACCCCTCCTGTGTATATACTGCCGTGTATCGCTGTATACCCCTCCTCCTGTGTATATACTGCCGTGCATCGCTGTATACCCCTCCTCCTGTATATACTGCCGTGTATCGCTGTATACCCGTCCTCCTGTATATACTGCCGTGTATCGCTGTATACCCGTCCTCCTGTATATACTGCCGTGTATCGCTGTATACCCGTCCTCCTGTATATACTGCCATGTATCGCTGTATACCTCTCCTCCTGTATATACTGCCGTGTATCGCTGTATACCCCTCCTCCTGTGTATATACTGCCGTGTATCGCTGTATACCCCTCCTGTGTATATATACTGCCGTGTATCGCTGTATACCCCTCCTCCTGTGTATATATACTGCCGTGTATCGCTGTATACCCCTCCTGTATATACTACCGTGTATCGCTGTATACCCCTCCTGTGTATATACTACCGTGTATCGCTGTATACCCCTTCTCCTGTATATACTGCCATGTATCGCTGTATACCCCTCCTCCTCCTGTATATACTGCCGTGTATCGCTGTATACCCCTCCTCCTCCTGTATATACTGCCGTGTATCGCTGTATACCCCTCCTCCTGTATATATACTGCCGTGTATCGCTGTATACCCCTCCTCCTGTGTATATACTGCCGTGTATCGCTGTATACCCCTCCTCCTGTGTATATACTGCCGTGTATCGCTGTATACCCCTCCTGTGTATATACTGCCGTGTATCGCTGTATACCCCTCCTCCTCCTGTATATACTGCAGTGTATCGCTGTATACCCCTCCTGTGTATATACTGCCGTGTATCGCTGTATACCCCTCCTCCTTTGTATATACTGCCGTGTATCGCTGTATACCCCTCCTCCTGTATATACTGCCGTGTATCGCTGTATACCCCTTCTCCTGTGTATATATACTGCCGTGTATCGCTGTATACCCCTCCTCCTCCTGTATATACTGCCGTGTATCGCTGTATACCCCTCCTCCTGTGTATATACTGCCGTGTATCGCTGTATACCCCTCCTCCTGTGTATATACTGCCGTGTATCGCTGTATACCCCTCCTCCTGTGTATATACTGCCGTGTATCGCTGTATACCCCTCCTCCTGTGTATATACTGCCGTGTATCGCTGTATACCCCTCCTCCTGTGTATATACTGCCGTGTATCGCTGTATACCCCTCCTCCTGTGTATATACTGCCGTGTATCGCTGTATACCCCTCCTCCTGTGTATATACTGCCATGTATCGCTGTATACCCCTCCTCCTGTGTATATACTGCCGTGTATCGCTGTATACCCCTCCTCCTGTGTATATACTGCCGTGTATCGCTGTATACCCCTCCTCCTGTGTATATACTGCCGTGTATCGCTGTATACCCCTCCTCCTGTGTATATATACTGCCGTGTATCGCTGTATACCCCTCCTCCTGTGTATATATACTGCCATGTATCGCTGTATACCCCTCCTGTGTATACTGCTGTATACCCCTCCTCCTGTGTATATGTACTGCCGTGTATCGCTGTATACCCCTCCTCCTGTGTATATATACTGCCGTGTATCGCTGTATACCCCTCCTCCCGTGTATATACTGCCGTGTATCGCTGTATATCCCTCCTCCTGTGTATATACTGCCGTGTATCGCTATATACCCCTCCTCCTGTATATACTGCCGTGTATCGCTGTATACCCCTCCTGTGTATATGCTGCCGTGTATCGCTGTATACCCCTCCTGTGTATATACTGCCGTGTATCGCTGTATACCCCTCCTGTGTATATACTGCCGTGCATCGCTGTATACCCCTCCTGTGTATATACACTGCCGTGTATCGCTGTATACCCCTCCTCCTGTGTATCGCTGTATACCCCTCCTCCTGTGTATATATACTGCCGTGCATCGTTGTATACCCCTCCTGTGTATATACTGCCGTGTATCGCTGTATACCCCTCCTCCTGTGTATATATACTGCCGTGTATCGCTGTATACCCCTCCTCCTGTGTATATACTGCCGTGTATCGCTGTATACCCCTCCTTCTGTGTATATACTGCCGTGCATCGCTGTATACCCCTCCTGTGTATATACTGCCGTGTATCGCTGTATACCCCTTCTCCTGTGTATATATACTGCCGTGTATCACTGTATACCCCTCCTCCTGTGTATATATACTGCCGTGTATCGCTGTATACCCCTTCTCCTGTGTATATATACTGCCGTGTATCACTGTATACCCCTCATCGTGTGTATATATAATATACTGTTGTATATGAGCACTCCCACTACTGTTACTACCACCACTGACATTACTATTACTTCTCCGGCTACTATTACAACTGCCACCACTATTACTATTACTACCAGCTTTATTATCACTACTACTACCACCATTACTATTACTACTACCAACACCATTACTGTGACTGCCAACACCATTACTGCTCCACCACCATTACTGTTACTACCACCACTACCAGTACTATTACTACTACCACCATTACTACTACCACAATTACTGTTACTACCACCACTACCAGTACTATTACTACTACCACCATTACTGTTACTGCTACCACCATTACTGTTACTACTACCACCACCATTACTATTACTTCTACCACCATTACTACTACCACCATCATTACTATTACTACTACCACCACCATTACTATTACGACCATTATTATTACTACTATAACCACTATTACATCTATTACTACTACCACTATTACTACTACTACCAGCACCATTACTATTACTACTACCAGCACCATTACTATTACTACTACCACCATTATTATTTCTATTACTACACCACCATTACTATTACTACTGCCACCACCATTACTACCACCACTATTTCGATCACTACTACCACCATTACTATTACTACCACCACCATTACTATTACTACTACCACCAGAATTACTATTACTACCACAATTATTATTTCTACTACCATCACTATTACTATCACTGCTGCCACCACCATTATTATTACCATAACCATTACTACTACCACCACTATTACTATCCCTACTACCACCACCATTACGATTACTACACCACCATTACGATTACTACACCACCATTACGATTACTACACTACCATTACTATTACTCCCACCATTACTACTACCACCACCATTACTATTACTTCACCACCATTACTATTACTCCCACCATTACTACTACCACCACCATTACTATTACTTCACCACCATTACTATTACTCCCACCATTACTACTACCACCACCATTACTATTACTACTACCACCATTACGATTACTACACCACCATTACTATTACGCCCACTATTACTACTACCACCATTACTATTACCACCACCATTACTATTACTACTGCCTCCACCGTTAGTATTGCTACCACCACCATTACTATTACTACTACCACCATTACTACCACCACCATTAATATTGCTTCCACCGCCATTACTATTACTACACCACCATTACTATTACTACACCACCATTACTATTACTCCCACCACCATTAATATTGCTTCCACTATTACTACCACCACCATTACTATTACTACTACTACCACCGTTACTATTGCTACCACCACATTACTATTACTACCACAACCATTAATATTGCTTCCACCGCCATTATTACCACCACCGTTACTATTACTACACCACCATTACTATTACTACACCACCACTATTACTACACCACCACTATTACTACACCACCATTACTACACCACCATTACTATTACTCCCACCACCATTAACCCCTTTACCCCCAAGGGTGGTTTGCACGTTATCAACCGGGCCAATTTTTACAATTCTGACCACTGTCCCTTTATGAGGTTATAACTCTGGAATGCTTCAACGGATCCCGGTGATTCTGACATTGTTTTCTCGTGACATATTGTACTTCATGATAGTGGTAAAATTTATTTGATAGTACCTGCGTTTATTTGTGAAAAAAACGGAAATATGGCGAAAATTTTGAAAATTTCGCAATTTTCCAACTTTGAATTTTTATGCAATTAAATCACAGAGATATGTCACACAAAACACTTAATAAGTAACATTTCCCACATGTCTACTTTACATCAGCACAATTTTGGAACCAAAATGTTTATTTGTTAGGGAGTTATAAGGGTTAAAAGTTGACCAGCAATTTCTCATTTTTACAACACCATTTTATTTTAGGGACCACATCTCATTTGAAGTCATTTTGAGGGGTCTATATGATAGAAAATACCCAAGTGTGACACCATTCTAAAAACTACACCCCTCAAGGTGCTCAAAACCACATTCAATAAGTTTATTAACCCTTCAGGTGTTTCACAGGAATTTTTGGAATGTTTAAATAAAAATTAACATTTAACTTTTTTTCACAAAAAATTTACTTCAGCTCCAATTTGTTTAATTTTACCAAGGGTTACAGGAGAAAATGGACCCCAAACCTTGTTGTACAATTTGTCCTGAGTACGCCGATACCCCATAAGTGGAGGTAAACCACTGTTTGGGCGCATGACAGAGCTTGGAAGCAAAGGAGCGCCATTTGACTTCTCAATGCAAAATTGACTGGAATTGAGATGGGACGCCATGTTGCGTTTGGAGAGCCACTGATGTGCCTAAACATTGAATCCCCCCCACAAGTGACACCATTTTGGAAAGTAGACCCCCTAAGGAACTTATCTAGAGGTGTGGTGAGCACTTTGACCCACCAAGTGCTTCACAGAAGTTTATAATGCAGAGCCGTAAAAATAAAACAAAAATTTTTTCCCACAAAAATTATTTTTTAGTCCCCAGTTTTGTATTTTCCCGAGGGTAACAGGAGAAATTGGACCCCAAAAGTTGTTATGCAATTTGTCCTGAGTGCGCTGATACCCCATATGTGGGGGGGAACCACCGTTTGGGCGCATGGAAGGGCTCGGAAGGGAAGGAGCGCCATTTGGAATACAGACTTAGATGGAATGGTCTGCAGGCGTCACATTGCGTTTGCAGAGCCCCTAATGTACCTAAACAGTAGAAACCCCCCACAAGTGACCCCATATTGGAAACTAGACCCCCCAAGGAACTTATCTAGATGTGTTGTGAGAACTTTGAGCCCCCAAGTGTTTCACTACAGTTTCTAACGCAGAGCCATGAAAATAAAAATAAAACATTCCCCCCAAAATTATTTTTTAGCCCCCAGTTTTGTATTTTCTCGAGGGTAACAGGAGAAATTGGACCCCAAAAATTGTTGTCCAATTTGTCCTGAGTGCGCTGATGCCCCATATGTGGGGGGGAACCACCGTTTGGGCGCATGGGAGGGCTGGGAAGGGAAGGAGCGCCGTTTGGAATGCAGACTTAGATGGAATGGTCTGCAGGCGTCACATTGCGTTTGCATAGCCCCTAATGTACCTAAACAGTAGAAACCCCCCACAAGTGACCCCATATTGGAAACTAGACCCCCCACGAACTTATCTGGATGTGTTGTGAGAACTTTGAGCCCCCAAGTGTTTCACTACAGTTTATAACGCAGAGCCGTGAAAATAAAAAATCTTTTTTTTTCCCACAAAAATTATTTTTTAGCCCCCAGTTTTGTATTTTCCCAAGGGTAACAGGAGAAATTGGACCCCGAAAGTTGTTGTCCAATTTGTCCTGAGTACGCTGATACCCGATATGTTGGGGTAAACTCCTGTTTGGACACACGGGAGAGCTCGGAAGGGAAGGAGCACTGTTTTACTTTTTCAACGCAGAATTGGCTGGAATTGAGATCGGACGCCATGTCGTGTTTGGAGAGCCCCTGATGTGTCTAAACAGTGGAAACCCCCTCAATTATAACTGAAACCCTATTCCAAACACACCCCTAACCCTAATCCCAACGGTAACCCTAACCACACCTTTAACCCAGACACACCCCTAACCCTAATCCCAACCCTATTCCCAACCGCAAATGTAATCCAAACCCTACCCCTAACTTTAGCCCCAACCCTAACTGTAGCCTTAACCCTAGCCCTAACCCTAGCCCTAACCCGTGAGCGCGGCCGATCGCCTATGACGTACTATTCCGTCCTTGGGAAGTAAAGCCCACCCCACATGGACGGAATAGTACGTCTAATGGCAGAAAGGGGTTAATATTGCTTCCACTATTACTACTACCACCACCATTACTATTACTACTACCACCACCATTACTATTAATACTACCACCATCACTACTACCACCACCGTTACCATTGCTACCACCATTACTACTACCACCATTACTATTACTACTACCATTACTATTGCTACCACCACCACCATTACTATTGCTACTATCACCACCATTACTATTGCTACCACCACCCTTACTATTACTACTACCACCACCATTACTATTACTACTACCATTACTATTGCTACCACCACCACCATTACTATTGCTACTATCACCACCATTACTATTGCTACCACCACCCTTACTATTACTACTACCACCACCATTACTATTACTACTACCACCATTACTATTACTACTACCACCATTACTATTACCACCACCATTACTATTGCTACCACAACCATTACTATTACTACTACCACCACCACCATTACTATTGCTACTACCACCACCACCATTATTGCTACCACCACCATTACTATTACTACTACTACCATTACTATTGCTACCACCACCATTACTATTGCTACTACCACCACCATTACTATTGCTACTATCACCACCATTACTATTGCTACCACCACCCTTACTATTACTACTACCACCACCATTACGATAACTACTACCACCATTACTATTACTACTACTACCATTACTATTATCACCACCATTACTATTGCTACCACAACCATTACTATTACTACTACCACCACCATTATTGCTACCACCACCACCATTACTATTACTACTACTACCACCACCATTACTATTGCTACCACCACCATTACTATTGCTACTACTACCACCATTACTATTGCTACTACCACCACCATTACTATTACTACCACCACCACCATTACTATTGCTACCACCACCCTTACTATTAATACTACCACCACCATTACGATTACTACTACCACAATTACGATTACTACTACCACCATTACTATTACTACCACCACCACCATTACTATTGCTACCACCACCATTACTATTGCTACCACCACCATTACTATTACTACTACTACCACCATTACTATTGCTACCACCACCCTTACTATTACTACTACCACCACCATTACGATTACTACTACCACCATTACGATTACTACTACCACCATTACTATTACCACCACCATTACTATTGCTACCACAACCATTACTATTACTACTACTACCACCACCATTACTATTACTACTACTACCATTACTATTGCTACTACCACCATTACTATTACCACCACCATTACTATTGCTACCACAACCATTACTATTACTACTACCACCACCACCATTACTATTGCTACTACCACCACCACCATTATTGCTACCACCACCATTACTATTACTACTACTACCATTACTATTGCTACCACCACCATTACTATTGCTACTACCACCACCATTACTATTGCTACCACCACCCTTACTATTACTACTACCACCACCATTACTATTACTACTACCACCATTACTATTACTACTACCACCATTACTATTACCACCACCATTACTATTGCTACCACAACCATTACTATTACTACTACCACCACCACCATTACTATTGCTACTACCACCACCACCATTATTGCTACCACCACCATTACTATTACTACTACTACCATTACTATTGCTACCACCACCATTACTATTACTACTACCACCACCATTACTATTACTACTACCACCATTACTATTACTACTACCACCATTACTATTACCACCACCATTACTATTGCTACCACAACCATTACTATTACTACTACCACCACCACCATTACTATTGCTACTACCACCACCACCATTATTGCTACCACCACCATTACTATTACTACTACTACCATTACTATTGCTACCACCACCATTACTATTGCTACTACCACCACCATTACTATTGCTACTATCACCACCATTACTATTGCTACCACCACCCTTACTATTACTACTACCACCACCATTACGATAACTACTACCACCATTACTATTACTACTACTACCATTACTATTATCACCACCATTACTATTGCTACCACAACCATTACTATTACTACTACCACCACCATTATTGCTACCACCACCACCATTACTATTACTACTACTACCACCACCATTACTATTGCTACCACCACCATTACTATTGCTACTACTACCACCATTACTATTGCTACTACCACCACCATTACTATTACTACCACCACCACCATTACTATTGCTACCACCACCCTTACTATTAATACTACCACCACCATTACGATTACTACTACCACAATTACGATTACTACTACCACCATTACTATTACTACCACCACCACCATTACTATTGCTACCACCACCATTACTATTGCTACCACCACCATTACTATTACTACTACTACCACCATTACTATTGCTACCACCACCCTTACTATTACTACTACCACCACCATTACGATTACTACTACCACCATTACTATTACCACCACCATTACTATTGCTACCACAACCATTACTATTACTACTACCACCACCATTACTATTGCTACTACCACCATTATTGCTACCACCACCATTACTATTACTACTACTACCACCACCATTACTATTGCTACTACCACCACCATTACTATTACTACTACCACCACCATTACTATTGCTACCACCACCATTACTATTACTACTACCACCACCGTTACTATTACTACTACCACCACCATTACTATTGCTACTACCACCACTATTACTACTAACACCACCATGAATATTGCTACCACCACCATTACTATTGCTACTACCACCACCATTACTATTGCTACTACCACCACCATTACTATTGCTACTACCGCCACCATTACTATTGCTACTACCGCCACCATTACTATTGCTACTACCGCCACCATTACTATTGCTACTACCGCCACCATTACTATTGCTACTACCGCCACCATGAATATTGCTACCACCACCATTACTATTGCTACTACCACCACCATTACTATTGCTACTACCACCACCATTACTATTGCTACTACCGCCACCATTATTATTACTACTACCACCACCATTACTACTCCCATTATGACTACTACTTGTACCACTTCTGCCGAGTGAAGGGTCTTTTTAACGCAGCTCTATAGTGTAGATATAAAGTCACCATGCAATCTCCAGAGTTTTCTGGGATTTGTAGTTTCCCCGACAGTTTAGGGATCACACCCATGCTAGGACGGGCCGGTCAGATTATAACCCCCCCCCCCCCCGTACTATGTCTCACAGCTGATAAGTGGCACCATATGCATCTGGCAGCTTATCGCCTATGTTGTAATAGTCAGCATGCTTTTATCACTCCACCATACCTTTCACTTCAGTTTTGCTTATTGTTGCCCGTTCTGGACCCAAAATGTCATCTGTAGACAGAAACGGAAAAACCCTTTAAGGTCCTGGTAAGACGCCCCATATTGCGCTGCAGTGGCAGCCATGTTGGATCCCTGGAGGAGCCGATGCCCGCAGATGTCAGGAGATGTGGTCTGATTTACTGCATTGTTCTGCAGCTGGCTTTCTGCAAGGAAACTACAACTCCCAGAATCACAGGAATGAGCTGGTAGAGGCCAGTACAGGCTTGCTGGGAATTGCAGTGCCTTGCCTTGTGTGCAGTGGTGAGCTGCTAGAAGCCATGCTGGGAGTTGTAGTTCCCCAGCAGGCAGCTGCCTTGTGAGAAGTGATTAGTTGCTAGAAGTCAGTGCTAGCTTGGGCATGCTGGGTGTTGTAGTTCCCCCCCCCCCAAGGCAGTTGCCTTGCTTTCAGTGTTAAGTTGCTAGAGGTCAGTGGTGGCTTGATGGGCATACTGGGAGTTGTAGTTAAAGAGCAATCAACTGCCTTCTGTGCAGTGATTAGTTGCTAAAAGTCAGTTCTGGCTGGCGAGGCATGCTGGGAGTTGTAGTTCCCACCAGACAGTTGCCTTGCATGCAGTGATAAGTTGCTAGAGGTCATTGCTGGCTTGCTTGGTATGCTGGTAGTTGCAGTTCTTGTCAGGCGGTTGCCTTGTATGCAGAGATGAGCTGCTGGCGCTGGATGCAGGGTGTGCTGGGAGTTGTAGTTCCTGCTAGGCAGTTGCCTTTCCTGCAGTGATGAGCTGCTAGAGGTCAGTGCTGGGTTGCGGGGTATACTGGGAGTTTTAGTTCTCCAGCAGGCACCTGTTTTGCGTGCACTGTTGAGCTGCTAAAGGCCGATACTTGGTTGCGGGGCATGCTGGCCTTGCGTGCAGAGACGAGCTGCTAATGGTCAGTGCTTGGTTGCTGGCTATGCTGGGAGCTGTAGTTCCCAAGCAAGTGCTTTCCTTGCGTGCAGATATGAGCTGCTAGAGGCCAGTGCTGGGTTGTGGGGCATTCTGGGAGTTGTGGTTTTCCGGCAGGCGCTCGCCTTATGTGCAGACTTGAGCAACTAGAGGCCAGTGCTGGGTTGTGGGGCATTCTGGGAGTTGTGGTTTTCCGGCTGGCGCTCGCCTTGCGTGCAGAGATGAGCTGCTAGAGGCCAGTGCTGGGTTGTGGGGCATGCTGGGAGTTGTGGTTCCCCGGCAGGCGCTCGCCTTGCGTGCAGAGCTGAGCAGCTAGAGGCTAGTGCTGGGTTTCAGGGCATGCTGGGCGTTGTGGTTCCCCGGCTGGCGCTCGCCTTGCGTGCAGAGATGAGCAGCTAGAGACCAGTGCTGGTTTTCAGGGCATGCTGGGAGTTATGGTTCCCCGGCTGGCGCTCGCCTTGCGTGCAGAGCTGAGCAGCCAGAGGCCAGTGCTGGGTTTCAGGGCATGCTGGGCGTTGTGGTTCCCCGGCTGGCGCTCGCCTTGCGTGCAGAGCTGAGCAGCTAGAGACCAGCGCTGGGTTTCGGGGCATGCTGGGAGTTGTGGTTCCCCGGCTGCGCTCGCCTTGCGTGCAGAGCTGAGCAGCTAGAGACCAGTGCTGGGTTTCGGGGCATGCTGGGAGTTGTGGTTCCCCGGCTGGCGCTCGCCTTGCGTGCAGAGCTGAGCAGCTAGAGACCAGTGCTGGGTTTCAGGGCATGCTGGGAGTTGTGGTTCCCCGGCTGGCGCTCGCCTTGCGTGCAGAGCTGAGCAGCTAGAGACCAGTGCTGGGTTTCAGGGCATGCTGGGCGTTGTGGTTCCCCGGCTGGCGCTCGCCTTGCGTGCAGAGCTGAGCAGCTAGAGGCTAGTGCTGGGTTGCGGGGCATGCTTGGAGTTGTGGTTCCCCGGCTGGTGCTCGCCTTGCGTGCAGAGCTGAGCAGCTAGAGGCCAGTGCTGGGTTTCAGGGCATGCTGGGCGTTTGGTTCCCCGGCTGGTGCTCGCCTTGCGTGCAGAGCTGAGCAGCTAGAGGCCAGTGCTGGGTTTCAGGGCATGCTGGGCGTTGTGGTTCCCCGGCTGGCGCTCGCCTTGCGTGCAGAGCTGAGCAGCTAGAGGCCAGTGCTGGGTTTCAGGGCATGCTGGGCGTTGTGGTTCCCCGGCTGGCGCTCGCCTTGCGTGCAGAGCTGAGCAGCTAGAGGCCAGTGCTGGGTTTCAGGGCATGCTGGGCGTTGTGGTTCCCCGGCTGGCGCTCGCCTTGCGTGCAGAGCTGAGCAGCTAGAGGCCAGTGCTGGGTTTCAGGGCATGCTGGGCGTTGTGGTTCCCCGGCTGGCGCTCGCCTTGCGTGCAGAGCTGAGCAGCTAGAGGCCAGTGCTGGGTTTCGGGGCATGCTGGGCGTTGTGGTTCCCCGGCTGGCGCTCGCCTTGCGTGCAGAGCTGAGCAGCTAGAGGCCAGTGCTGGCTCCCAGCGCATTGCAGGGTGTTCCTGTCTGCTCCACTTCCTCCCGCAGCCCAGTGTTGTGGGCTGGAGCAGCAGGAATGTAGTGAGTCAGAGGCTCCAGAGAGCGCGGAGCATCCATGTGTGTCTCCAGCGTGAGTCCCCCTCCTCCATGGCTTATTACTGCAGCTGCTCCACACTTCCAGCTTCATTGATCATCTCCTCTTATTGTCTCAGGCGTCGCCCTGCACCATGTCCGAGGGCTGGGTGGATTGGCCCATTCTGGGGCCCGGCTGGAAGAGACGGGCCGTCGTACGCAAATCCGGAGCATCGTCTGGACAGTCGGACACCTACTATCAGAGGTATAATGGTTCGGGGACTGGAGCTAATCATACCGCCATTTACAGTCATACCTGGCAGGGGAAGCGGGGCAGCTGCCGTTATTGGCACTGCCACCCAGCTTTCTTGGCTTTTGAATGGCACAGTAAGGAAATGGGTAGATCAGGACGCTGGGAATATTGGGGGACACAACCATTTTTGTGGCTACATTAGTTGTCATGTTAATGCAGCTTTCTGGTCCTTGGAAGTGAGTGTCCACCCAGCTTTCCCAGGTTTGGATCACCCAGTGACGCTCAGGCCTTCATTACTGCAGAAAGCTGAGTGATGGTGATGATCCTCCTCTGTTCTTCCTTCTCTTTTAGCCCCATAGGACAACGCTTCCGGAGCAGGAATGAGCTGGCCAAATACCTGGGGGACGACGTGGACCTGTCGCGTTTTGATTTCAAGACCGGGGCGTTATTACCAGCGGAGAAGGTAAAAAAAAATCATGAGATTGCCACGTCATGATGGTGGGGGTCTCCGCTCCAGATCCCCTAGTGCTACTCTCATCTGACTTTTTTTTTTGTGTGTGTGTTAGGCCCTCAATTATATATGGAGACTTTTCCCCATAACGGGACTTTCTATTTTTTAGAAAAAGGCAATTAAAAGTTACTCTCCTATCATAGTGAGCTCACTGATGGATTCTCAGTTAATTCTTTCTGTAGCCAGCACTGCAGCTCACAGAGACTAAAGAAGGTAAATGGTGCAAAATTGATGAAACCCAACAGGAAAAAGGATTTTTTTCTATTGTCCACAGTACATGCATTTAAAGGAGACCTGTCACCATGTTTGGCCCATATCAGATACGGCCACCACCTTTCAGGCCTGATACGCGGCATTCTATAATACTGTATATATGCCCTTGTCTTGCAGGTCGGGTTGATGGCTTATATGAAAGGTGATGGTTGTATCTTATATCCACCAAATCTGGTGACAGGTTCCTTTAAGTAAAAAAAAAAGAAAATTGTAACGAAAGGTGGACAGTCCCCTTAAAGAGAACTTTTTGCCAGGTCAAGTGTCCCGTTTTTTGTTCTCGTCTTCTGCTCCCTGTGTATTCCATGTTTTTCTTAAATCCTCCATATGGTTCCTGAGATACGGGGCTTTTTCTTTAGTGGTCGCCTTTATGATCTTTTCCAAGGGACCGTGGCTCAAAAGATCCTTGAGGAGGCAGGGGTGTTGCTCAGATTTTCTTTTGGGACGTGACTCATTATCCTCGGGGGCGTGACTCACAGGATCCTCGGGGGTGTCATTATGTTGCACTGGATTATTACCTTGTGAGTAATGCCCTCTTGTAAAGATTGTGATAACGGCGTCGCTGTTGTCAGGTTCTGCAGCATGCGCAGCAAAGCAGAGTTTGCCAATGAAGCAAAGGCAAGCAATAGTAGGAATAGTAGCTGAGCAGGCACAACAGCGCCACAACTGCGGTCAGGCTCTAATTGGTACTGCATCTCCGTCTAATTCACTGCAATGGAGCTAAAGCTGCAGCACGTGTGTGGCGCTTTACCAGGTAGATTGGATTTACTGTTGTCAGCGGTCTTTTACATCCGCTTTGTGCCGCACCTCTTGCCTGTGCGTCAGTCATTATTCTTCTTTTTTTTCCCCCCATAGAGGAAACCTCTTAGGAAGTATAGCCGAAAACACCCGAAGTGTACGGCCAACTCTGAGGCTAAGCAGAAGCAGCCGCCCCCTCCCGCGGACCCCGAAGAAGACCTGCAGAATGGGAAGGATACGGAGCCGTCTCACATTGCGTAAGTCACAGCGGCGACTGAGATGATGGCGTAAGGGCACCTGTCACTCTCCCTGCCACCTTCTCCTTTGACGCATGCTGTAGTGGATGGCACCAGCTGTGTGCGCACATAGGGCAGGAGGGATCATGAGCCGGTCACCCACCCTGCCGTATCCTACCTGCTGACTGTATCCACTTGTTTTCCAGGTGCTGCTCCGGCTGTCATGAATGGTTTACAGGAGTTGAGTTTGGCAAATCAAAGCAAACTGTGTGGTATTGTGGGGACTGCAGAGGTGAGTCAGTGGTGGGGTCCATAAGCTAAGACCTCCTCCCTACCGAAATATTGTGAGACCTTGCCTTGTTGTGACCCCATTTGATCTCATTTTCTTTAGCTGGGTTGATGGAGTGGGGACTTTGCACAAATAAGAAAATAATCTGTATACAGGTCCTGCACAGTCTAATGTATCACCATGGTAACAGACTGCAAACTACACTATGTAGTCGCGGCCTGCAGTGAGCCTAGAAGTTAGAAATGACTGGCTGATTTGTTGTCGCCTTTCTCTGGGCTTCCCTACTGTTGGGTGTAAGATCTCTGTATGTAGAACCTCATGCTAACGCTGTAGCGTGTTTGGGGGCCGCCATTGTTTCTGCGCGGTCCTGACACAATGTGACACTTCTGTTCTGTGCAGCTTCCCATCGGGCACACAGCAAGCAACAGAAGCTGCTGAAGGTGAGTCCGTATGTGTCTGCCTATGGGCTCCGCTGGTGCCCCCTATTCCTCCCGTGCGGTGGCCCCTGCAGGGGCTCCCGTCTCTGACCCGTCCCCCTCTGACTTACAGACCAGTGGCTGCGGAACTTGCACCGCCTGCCGGCTGACGGAGAACTGCGGACATTGCTCTGTGTGTCTCCTCCGGTCACAGAACCCCGAATTCGGAAGCTCGTGGAAGTGTGTGAGACGACGCTGCCTGCAGGTCATCAGAAAGGTCTGAGCAATCATCCCGGGCCTGTGCATGAATGATGGTGCTTATAGTCAGTGGGGGCTTCAGTCAAAATGGAAGTATGATGGGTGGGGGGGACTGCGCCTTGCTAATGTACTCAGTGAACCAATTCATTACTGTTTTCAACAAATCTGATTGCTTTAATGAATGAAAATAATTCCTGGGAATATTCACAGCTGAACGTCTCGTTACAATGTATCAGTAGACAATCCTTTCCTCCTGGATTACAGACTAACATCACTCACCTGCGCTGATACACTGTGACGGATGGCTCAGCTGTGTCAGCCTGGAGGTCAATTCGCTTCACCATTTCTAACATCTCTGCTTGCTGTCTTGGAAAGGGCGACGTGATGTGACGCTGGAAAGCTTTAGGACCTGTTCCTGATCACACAGCTGAGCCTGTTGTTGCAGTGTATCAGTGTAGACAAGCCCCTCTCTTTTTGCCTGGATTTCAGGCGAATAGCTATTGCCTACACTGACACATTGCAGCAAAACCTCAGGACTAGTGCAGGAAGGGTTTATATTCCATGGCAGCAAGGGTGCAAATGGCGGAGGCAGCCCCCTATAATGTGTGTCCTGTTGTGCCCCCCAGGGAGGGGTGTGCGGCCGCTGCCCAGGCTGCTGCATGAAGGAAGACTGCGGGACCTGCGCCGTGTGTGTCAGTAAGGAGGAAAACCCAGAGGAAGCAATCGACAAGAAGTGTCTGCGGCGCTGGTGCCACAATAAGGTGCGGAGCCGGCGTTGTGTGCTCCTGGGAAAGCTGGGTGACCACAAGCCATTATCGCCCCACCTGAGCTTGCTCCAGTCACTTCTATATTGTGTGGCCCTGTAATACCAGACAGAGCCAGCGGGTGAGGGTGGCACTGTCTGCCCTCCACCATTGCCTTGAATTTCCTGTTTTCGTCTTTACACAGAAACAAAAGATCAAACCTCCCGTGTTCAAAAAGTTTGCAATGAAGTTGAATCTGGTAAGCGTCCTGTGAGCTGCACTACGTGATGGCGCCTCTCGGGGGCGAACAGCGGAATAACGGCTGCTTCTATCATCTGGCTCCACAGAGAGGAAACTGCGGCCACTGTCCGGGCTGCTGCACCGCCGAGAACTGCGGCGTCTGCTCGCTGTGCATCAGAAGAATGCAGAACCCTTTCCGCAAGATTAAAGGAAAGTGTGTAAGGAGACGGTGTCATAATAAGGTGAGGGCTGATCTCTAATGCCGTGGTGGACTACAACTCCCAGCAGGGTATTAGTACATATGGTCATTGTACAGAAGGAAGACGCTAACGGAAGGCTCTCCATCAGGGAGACGCGGCCATGCTATGCCTTCTTCATTCATGTGTAAAGCTGCAGTGTAATACCTCATTTCTCCTGTAGTGGCTGCTGATGGCCTCCGAGGCTTTTTGTTTTTTCCTTCCTTCCATAACTTTTTCCTGTGCACGGCAGGATTTTTTCAGGATGATTTGTGATTTTCAGTGACGTTCATTATCCTATAGTAGAAAAATCAGAAAAAAATCCCACATGTGGTGAAAAAAACCTGCAATTCCGACACTGTTTTTGATTTTACAGCGTTTAATACGCAGAATAAATTGACTTGGAGCTGTGATTCTCCGGGTCAGTACGAGTACGGCGATGCCAGACGTGCAAGATTGCTTTCCTGTTATCTTAAGTGGTGAAAACAAAATCAGAGATTTTTTATCTATTATATATACACCTTATATACTCGCGTATAAGCCGAGACCCCTAATTTTGCCACAAAAAACTGGGAAAACTTATTGACTCGAGTATAAGCCTAGGGTGGAAAATGCAGCAGCTGCCGGTAAATTTCAAAAATAAAAATGGGTACCAACAAAAGTAAAATTAATGGAGACATCAGTAGGTTAAGTGTTTCTGAATATCCATATTGAATCAGGAGCCCCATATAATGCTCCATACAGTTCATGATGGCCCCATAAGATGCTCCATATACAAATATGCCCCAAATAATGCTGCACAAAGGTTAATGATGGCCCCATAAGATGCTCCATAGAATAATATGCCTCATATGCTGCTCCATAAAGGTTGATGGCCCCATAATTTTGGACTCCATGATCACATCACAGGGCGGCAACTGAGTTCACAGGAACGAGCACGTCTTAAGTGCCACGGACGGAGATTGACAGCGGCGTTTAAGAGGTTAACAGCAGAGATTGGAGCCTAGCCCATAAACACCAGTGCGGGCTCCGTACACACCAGTGCGGGCTCCGCACACCAGTACATTCTATGTGGAGAAAGAGTTAAAAAGCCTCGTCTGCACTGTTCGACCAATCACATAACCAGGTTTTGACAATAGACGCAGAGATCTGGTCGGTTGCAGATGACAAATATTTTTCTTATTTTTTTTTTTCAGAAAAAGAAAATAAAAGTGAAGCCGAGAATTGGAGTGAAAGGAGAGGTGCGTGACGAGGGGGCCGAGCTAGTGTGGATGCCCCCTGAGCCCTTTTTTCCCTCCTGCTTCCATGCTGCATTGGTTGCTGCTTGCAGAAGCTTCATCTCTAAGCACCTGCATGCCCCCCGCAGATCTTGCAGCCCTTCCCGCCGTCTTTGTAGGACCCCTCCATTCTCCACTTTGGCTCTGTCCTTTCATCCCTGCGCCCCCTCTTTTCTGCCAAGCCCCTGATCTTTTCTTCTTCCCACCTACCCCCTATGTTCCGCAGCTGGCAGGCCGCCGCAAGAACCGGAAATGTGGGGCGTGCGAGGCCTGCCTTAAGAAATTGGACTGTGGCGATTGTGACTTCTGCCAAGACAAGCCCAAATTTGGTGGCCGCAATCTCAAGCGGCAGAAGTGTCGCTGGCGGCAGTGCCTGCGTTTCGCAGTGGTGGGTTCATGTCCTGTCTCCTCAGCTTTCACCCCTATATTGGAAATTCTTTCTAAATTTCTAACCTTCTGGACTTTTACCTATTGTGATCATGTTTTCCCGTAAGCTTCCATGATGAATGGGGACCCGTGGGCAGTCGGCATCAGCGTGCCCCTCATCCATAGTGGCACCGATCCCAATGCTTTACCCCACGGAGCTCTGTGTTTCTTAGCTAAGCAATTGCTGAAATAGCCATTCCACAGGACGGGTCTATAAAATATGACTACAGACCACCATAAAACTGCCTGACCCCTGCAGTACTTTGGGATCTCACTATCATTTCTCAGCACAGCAAGGAGTTGCCACTTTAGCGCGATCATGATCTGAGTTGTCTGTGTGACCCATGGCCGACCATCCCATGCTATTTTTGCCCGCTGTGGTCCGTGTTGGCAGGGTGGGTGATACTTGCAGTAATCTCTCTATGCCCCCTTTTTTTTAACGGAGCTTGTGCCGCTTTGTATCTTAGGAGAAGAACATACCGCTATTCCTGAAATCGTCCAATCACCCCATACTGTTGGAGCGGATACAGAAAGAGGCGGCCGAGGCTGACGAGACCACTGAAGCCGTGGTAAGTATGGCAGCCCTGTCAGTATGATACCTCTGCAACTGATGTGTCGCCCCAGTGTGTCTAAAAAGCAAACTGTTGCGGGATAGGGAACAGTTTTGATTTAGAAGTTACTTACTGTTTTCTGTATGCAGCTCCTATGCATAGCAGTGTGTCTCCATGGTTCCAGGCTGCAAACAAATCTTCACCACCCTCTGTTGCAGTCATGTGTTGCTCCGCGTCATCTGTTCTCTGCCCATTTATCAAAGGTGACAGCAGCTGATAATTACACAGTTGTAATGCTGTAGATAATCCCCCGATGTCACCTGAAAAAGAAGAAAAACAGGTTATATTATACTCACCTAGGGGCGGTCCGGTCCGATGGGCGTCGCGGTCCGGTCCAGCGCCTCCCATCTTCATATGATGACGTCCTCTTCCTTGCTTCCTGCTCCTGCGCAGGCGTACTGATTTGCCCTGTTGAGGGCAGCGTAAAGTACTGCAGTGCGTAGGCACTGGGCCTCTCTGACCTTTCCCACCACCTGCGCACTGCAGTACTTCACACTGCCCTCAACAGGGCAAATCAGTACGCCTGCGCAGGAGCAGGAAGCAAGGAAGAGGACGTCATCATATGAAGATGGGAGGCACTGGACCAGACCGCGACGCCCATCGGACCGGATTGCAGCGGGGACCGCCCCTAGGTGAGTATAATATAACCTGTTTTTCTTCTCTTTCGGGTGACATTGGGAGCTTATCTACAGCATTACAGAATGTTGTAGATAAGCCCCTGATGCCGGTGGCCGCAGCTTATAGGCGAATTTTGGGGTGACAGATTCCCTTTAACCCCTTAGTGACAGAGCCAATTTGGTACTTAATGACCGAGCCAGTTTTTGCAATTCTGACCACTGTCACTTTATGAGGTTATAACTCTGGAACGCTTTAACGGATCCCGCTGATTCTGAGATTGTTTTTTTGTGACATATTGTACTTCATGTTAGTGGTAACATTTCTTCGATATTACTTGCGATTATTTATGAAAAAAAACGGAAATATGGCAAAAAATTTTAACATTTTGCAATTTTCAAACTTTGTATTTTCATGCCCTTAAATCAGAGAGATATGTCACGAAAAATAGTTAATAAATAACATTTCCCACATGTCTACTTTACATCAGCACAATTTTGGAAACAAAATTTTTTTTTGTTAGGGAGTTATAAGGGTTAAAAGTTGACCAGCAATTTCTCATTTTTACAACACCTTTTTTTTTTAGGGACCACATCACATTTGAAGTCATTTTGAGGGGCTATATGATAGAAAATAACGAAGTGTGACACCATTCTAAAAACTACACCCCTCAAGGTTCTCAAAACCACATTCAAGAAGTTTATTAACCCTTTACGTGCTTCACAGGAACTGAAACAACGTGGAAGGAAAAAATGAACATTTAACTTTTGTTTGCAAACATTTTAATTCAGAACCATTTTTTTTTAATTTTCACAAGTGTAAAAACAGAAATGTAACCATAAATTTTGTTATGCAATTTCTCCTGAATACGCCAATACCCCATATGTTTGGGCGCACCGCAGAACTTGGAAGTGAAGGAGCGCCGTTTGACTTTTTCAATGCAGAATTGGCTGGAATTGATATCGGACGCCATGTCACGTTTAGAGAGCCCCTGATGTGCCTAAACAGTGGAAACCCCCCACAAGTGACACCATTTTGGAAACTAGACCCCTTAAGGAACTTATCTAGATGTGTGGCGAGCACTTTGAACCCCCAAGAGCTTCACAGAAGTTTATAACGTAGAGCCGTGAAAATAAAAAATCGCATTTGTTTACACAAAAATGATCTTTTCGCCCACAAATTCTTATTTTCACAAGGGTAACAGGAGAAATTAGACCACAAAAGTTGTTGTGCGATTTCTCCTGAATACGTCGATACCCCATATGTGAGGGTAAACCACTGTTTGGGCGCACCGCAGAGCTTGGAAGTGAAGGAGCGCAGTTTTACTTTTTCAATATAGAATTGTCTGAAATTGAGATCGGACGCCATGTCGCGTTTGGAGAGCCCCTGATGTGCCTAAACAGTGGAAACCCCCCACCAGTGACCCCATTTTGGAAACTAGACTCCCCCATGGAACTTATCTAGATGTGTGGTGAGAACTTTGAATGCCCAAGTGCTTCACAGAAGTTTAGAACGCAGAGTCGTGAAAATAAAAAAAAAATTTTTTCCACAAAAAAGATTTTTTAGCCCCCAAGTTTTTATTTTCACAAGGGTAACAGGAGAAATTGGACCACTAAAGTTGTTGTCCAATTTATCCCGAGTACGCTCATGCCCCATATGTGGGGGTAAACCAATGTTTGGGCGCACGGCAGAGCTCGGAAGGGAAGGAGCGCCATTTTGGAATGCAGACTTAGATAGAATGGTCTGTGGGCGTTATGTTGCGTTTGCAGAGCCCCTGATGTACCTAAGCAGTAGTAACCCCCCACAAGTGACACCGTTTTGGAAACTAGACCCCCCAAGGAACTTATCAAGATGTGTGGTGAGAACTTTGAATGCCCAAGTGCTTCACAGAAGTTTAGAATGCAGAGTCGTGAAAATAAAAAAATATTTTTTTTTACACAAAAGAGATTTTGTAGCCCCCAAGTTTTTATTTTTACAAGGGTAACAGGAGAAATTGGACCTCAAAAGTTGTTGTCCAATTTATCCCGAGTACGCTGATGCCCCATATGTGGGGGTAACCCACTGTTTGGGCGCACGACAGAGCTCAGAAGGGAGGGAGCACCATTTGACTTTTTGAGCGCAAAATTGGCTGTCGTGTTTGGAGACCCCCTGATGTAACTAAACAGTGGAAACCCCCCAATTCTAGCTCCAACCCTAACCCCAACACACCCCCAACCCGATCCATAATCCTAATCGCTAACCCTAACGATAATCACAACCCTTACCCCAAAACAACCCTAATGTCAACCCTAACCATAACCCTAATCAAAACCCTAAATCCAACACACCCCTAATCCTAATCTCAACCCTAACCTCAAACCTAACCCTAATCCCAATACACCCGTCATCACAACCCTAACCCTAACCCTAATCCCAAACCTAACCCTAATCCCAAACCTAACCCTAATCCCAACTCTAACCCTAACTTTAGCCCCAACCCTAGCCCTAACTTTAGCCCCAACCCTAGCCCTAAGGCTACGTTCACACTTGCGTCGTTTGGCATCCGTCGCAATCTGTCGTTTTGGACAAAAAACGGATCCTGCAAATGTGCCCGCAGGATGCGTTTTTTGCCCATAGACTTGTATTGCCGACGGATCGTGACGGATGGCCACACGTCGCGTCCGTCGTGCACTGGATCAGTTGTGTTTTGGCGGACCGTCGGCACAAAAAACGTTCAATGTAACGTTTTTTTGTACGTCGCGTCCGCCACTTCTGACCGCGCATGCGTGACCGTAACTCCGCCCCCTCCTCCCCAGGACATAGATTGGGCAGCGGATGCGTTCAAAAACTACATCCACTGCCCACGTTGTGTACAATTTTCACAACGTGCGTCGGTATGTCAGGCCGACGCATTGCGACGGCCCCGTACCGACGTAAGTGTGAAAGAACCCGAACCCTGAATTTAGCCCCAACCCTAACCCTAAATTTAGCCCCAACCCTAATCCTAACCCTAGCCCTAACCCTAATTTTAGCCCCAACTGCTCTTCTGCCGGCCGGCCGGCAGATGGCGACAGATGGCGGGCGCACTGCGCATGCGCCCGCCATTTTCTTTTGCCAAGAAGATTAGGAGGAGCAGCAGGAGGACCCAGGGACACTGGTGAGTATAATAGGGTCCCCGAATCCCCCTATTTCTCTGTCCTCTGATGTGCGATCACATCAGAGGATAGAGAATTACACTTTGCTTTTTTTTTTTTTTTTTTTCTGCGGTCGCCGGTAAACAGTTAATTACCGGCGATCGCAAAACGGGTCGGTAAAACCAACCCCGAATCATGTTCTCTGGGGTCTCGGCTACCCCCGGCAGCCGAGACCCCGGAGAAAATCCGACTCTGGGGGGCGCTATTTACTTTTTCCACAGCGCCGTTAATTAACGGCGCTATGGTTTAAGTACCCTTAGCGACCGCCGTTAAAAGGCGTATCGGCAGTCGTTAAGGGGTTAAGCAAATTTAAAAAAAAAAAAGGATGAAAATTTACATTGCCCCTCCCCATTTCACCAGTTTTTAAAAAAAGAAAAAAAAAGATTGCTATACAGTGGAGAAAACAAGTGTTTAGTAAGTGACCAATTGTGCAAGTTCTCCCACTTTAAAAGATGAGAGAGGCCTGTAACTGACATTATAGGTAAACCACAACTATCAGAGTCAAAATGAGAAAACAAATCCAGAAAATCACCTTGTCTGATTTGGCAAGATTTATTTAGCAAATTATGGTGGAAAATAAGTATTTGGTCACCTAATAACATGCAGGATTTCTGGCTCTCACAGACCTGTAACTTCTTCTGTAAGAGGCTCCTCTGTCCTCCACTCATTACCTGTAGTAATGGCACCTGTTTGTACTTGTTATCAGTATAAGGCTATGTTCACACTTTGCAGATTCCACTGCGGATTTTTCCGCAGCAGAATTCCAAAATCCGCAGTGAAAACCGCAGCGCGTTTTCACTGCGGATTTATCGCGGTTTTTACTGCTTTTTCTTCTGCGGATTTTCAACTGCAGTTTTCTATTGGAGCAGCTGAAAATCCGCAGAAAAGAAGTGACATGCTGCGGAATGTAATCCGCAGCGTTTCCGCGCGGATTTTTCTGCAGCATGTGCACAGCGTTTTTTGTTTCCCATAGGTTTACATTGAAATGTAAACTCATGGGAAACTGCTGCGGATCCGCAGCGGTCAAATCCGCTGCGGATCCGCAGCAAAATCCGCAAAGTGTGAATATAGCCTAAAAGACGCCTGTCTACAATCTCAAACAGTCACACTCCAAACTCCACTATGGTGAAGACCAAAGAGCTGTCGGACACCAGAAACACAATTGTAGCCCTGCCCAAGGCTGGGAAAACTGAATCTGCAATAGGCAAGCAGCTTGGTGTGATGAAATCAACTGTGGGAGCAATAATAAGAAAATGTAAGACGTACAAGACCACTGATAATCTCCCTCGATCTGGGGCTCCACGCAAGATCTCACCCCGTGGGGTCAGAATGATCACAAGAACGGTGAGCAAAAATCCCAGAACCACACGGGGGGACCTAGTGAATGACCTGCATAGAGCTGGGACCACCGTAACAAACGCTACCATCAGTAACACAATACGCCGCCAGGGACCTGCAGTGCCAGGTGTGTCCCCCTGCTTAAGCCAGTACATGTCTGAGCCCGTCTGAAGTTTGCTGGAGAGCATTTGGATTATCCATAAGAGTATTGGGAGAATGTCATATGGTCTGATGAAAACAAAGTAGAACTGTTTGGTAGAAACAAAACTCGCCGTGTTTGGAGGAAACAGAATGCTGAGTTGCATCCAAAGAATACCATACCTACTGTGAAGCATGGGGGTGGCAACATCATGCTTTGGGGCTGTTTCTCTGCAAAGGGACCAGGACGACTGATCCATGTACATGAAAGAATGAATGGGGCCATGTATCGTGAGATTGAGTGAAAACCTCCTATCACCAAGGGTTTCAGCATGATAATGATCCCAAGCACACCGCCAGGGCAACAAAGGAGTGGCTTCATAAGAAGCAAATGAAGGTCCTGGAGTGGCCTAGCCAGTCTCCAGATCTCAACCCAATAGAAAACCTTCGGAGGGAGTTGAAATTCCGTGTTGCCCAACGACAGGCCCAAAACATCACTGCTCTAGAGGAGATCTGAATGGAGGAATGGGCCAACATACCACCAACAGTGTATGCCAACCTTGTGAAGACTTACAGAAAACGTTTGACCACTGTTATTGCCAACAAAGGATATATTGCAAAATATTGAGATGAACTTTTGTTAATGACCAAATACTTATTTTCCACCATGATTTGCTAAATAAATCTTACCACATCAGACAAGGTGATTTTCTGGATTTGTTTTCTCATTTTGACTCTCATATTTGTGATCTACCTACGATGTCAATTACAGACCTCTCTCATCTTTTTAAGTGGGCATGCACGTTCCAGGTTATACCCCCAGTTCCATCACTCTCATTCCCTTCTTTTGAGATCCACACCATTCGGCTCTTTCATCCCCTCTCCCTCAGAGTAGCTGTCATATACCGGCCCCCAGGCTCACCCACCCACTTCCTGGACCATTTCTCTGCCTGGCTGCCGCACTTCATGTCCTCAGAACTACCAACCCTTATCCTGGGAGACTTCAACATCCCCATAAACAGCCCCACTTCCACATCTGCATCCCAGCTTCTATCACTAACCACTTCTCTAGGCCTCTCACAGCTCTCAACCTCTGAAACACACAAAGACGGTAACACCCTGGACCTGGTCTTTGTCCGGCTCTGTTCAATCTCCTACCTAGATAACTCACCGCTTCGCCTCTCTGACCACAACATTCTCTCCTTCACACTCACAAATCCTCGCCCACCCCAGCACTTTCCTACTTACCACATATTCAGAAATCTACATGCCATTAACCCTCATACACTTTCAGACTCCCTACACTCATCATTGTCCCCAATCTCTTCTTTTTCCTGTCCTGATCTGGCTGTACATCACTACAATGACACTCTTAGAAGCACCCTTGACCAAGTAGCTCCCCTCACCCTCAGAACCTCCAAACACAGAGTGAAACAGCCCTGGCTCACATCGCAAACCCGATTTCTCCAGCGATGATCTAGGAGTGCTGAATGCTTAGGAAAACTTGCACACCAGAAGACTTCATACACTTCAAATTTATGTTAAGGACTTATAACTCTGCTCTTCACCTCGCCAAACAGACCTACTACACCACCCTGATCTCCTCACTATCCAACAACCCCAAGAAACTTTTTAACACCTTTCACTCCCTCCTCAGGCCAAAAGCACAAGACCCTATCACAGACATTTGTGCTGATGACCTGGCTTCAAACTTTAGAGAGAAAATAGACAATATCCGTCAGGAAATCCGCTCCCAATCACCAAGTTCAGTGACTCCCATCCCTCCCTGCATCTCCCCTGGCTCACTCTCCGCATTTGATCCCATCACAGAAGAAGAAGTCTCCAGGCTCCTCTCTTCTTCTCGTCCGACTACATGCTCTACCGACCCCATTCCCTCTCATCTCCTCCAGTCTCTCTCTCCAGTCATCACAACTCACCTAATTACAATCTTTAATCTCTCCCTCTCCTGAGGCATTTTCCCGTCCTCCTTCAAACACTCTATCATTACTCCGTTACTAAAGGAACCCACCCTCGACCCATCCTGCACAAACAACTACAGACCGGTCTCCAATCTCCCCTTCATCTCTAAACTCTTGGAGCACCTGATCTACTCCCGCCTTACCTGTTGCCTCTCCATTCACTCCCTCCTCGACCCTTCACAGTCCGGTTTCCGCCCCCTACATTCGACAGAAACTGCACTCATCAAAGTGACCAACAACCTTCTGCCAGCAAATTGTAACGGTGACCACTCTCTGCTCATTCTTCTCGACCTTTCTGCAGCTTTCGACACTGTTGACCACCCTCTCCTACTCTCTAGGCTCCAGTCACTTGGCATTAAGGACACTGCTCTCTCCTGGTTCTCCTCCTATCTTTATGACCGCTCCTTCAGTGTTCTGTTCTCTGGCTCCACTTCCTCTACTCTTCCTCTCACTGTCCGGGTACCTCAGGGCTCAGTCCTTGGCCCCCTTCTCTTTTCCCTCTACACGGCCCCAATTGGACAGACCATCAGCAGATTTGGCTTTCAGTACCATCTTTATGCTGATGACACACAACTATACACGTCAGCCCCTGACCTTACCCCCGCTGTACTACAGAACGCCACTGACTGTCTGTCCGCAGTCTCCAACATCATGTCCACTCTCTATCTGAAACTCAACCTCTCCAAAACGGAACTTTTTTCTCCCACCGTCTACTAACCTCCCTAAACCTGACGTTTCCCTCTCCGTGGGTGGCACCATAATAACACCAGGCGCGCTGTCTGGGTGTTATGTTTGACTCCGATCTCTCCTTCACCTCCCATATACAATCTCTTGCCCGCTCGTGCTGCTTACACCTAAAGAACATCTCTAGAATCCGCCCTTTTCTCACTATAGAAACAACAAAAACCCTCACTGTCGCCCTGATCCACTCCCGACTGGACTACTGTAATGCTCTACTAATTGGCCTCCCCCTCACTTGACTTTCCCCTCTCCAGTCAATCCTTAATGCGGCAGCCAGGGTCGTCCATCTGGCTAGTCATTACTCAGATGCATCCGCTCTTCGCCAGTCATTACACTGGCTGCCCATTCATTACAGGATACAATTCAAAGTACTTGTTCTCACCCACAAAGCTCTCCACAGTGCGCCACCCCCTTACATCTCCTCCCTCATTTCTGTCTATCGGCCTAACCGACCTCTGCACTCTGCAAATGACTTTCAACTAACCTCTGCACTAATCCGTACCTCCCACTCCGGACTCCAAGACTTCTCCTGTGCTGCGCCAATCCTCTGGAATGCTCTACCCCAAGATATTAGGACCATCCACAACTTGCATAGTTTTAGGCGCTCCCTCAAAACATATTTGTTCAGAGCGGCCTATCATGTTCCCTAATCAAAGTAATTTTATGTTTGTGTGTGTGTAGCCCATTCACTATCTCCATCTATCCCCCACCCCCTGAAGATGGCTGGACCATCATTGTAAATACATCATTGTAACTACACACCTGTACTTTGTATCTCCCCCACCTCATTGTAGATTGTAATCTCTCACGAGCAGGGTCGTCTTATTTCGCTCTAATTATTGTATTGTTAACGTTGTTACTTATAACTGCTGTGATTGAAGCTGATAAACTGTAAAGCGCTGCGGAATATGTTGGCGCTTTATAAATAAAGATTATTATTATTATTATTAAGTGAGAGAAGTTGCACAATTGGTGGCTGACTAAATACTTTTTTCCCCACTGTATCTATCATCCGGTATCACCGCCTCTGTAAATGTCTGATCTATCAAAATGTAAAATTATTTAAACTTTATGGTAAATGGTAAAAAAAACAATTGAAATGCCACAATTGTTGCTTTCCTGTTGCCGATATATATATATATATATATATATATATATATATATATATATATATACATATATATATATATATGTGTGTATATATATATATATATATATATATATATATATATACATATACATATACATATATATATATATATATGTGTGTGTGTGTATATATATATATATATATATATATATATATATATATATATATATGTATATATATATATATTATTACTACAGTATTTGGTAAAATGAATGGCGCCATTCAAAACTACATCTCGTTCTGTAAAAGAAAACAAGTCTACGCACAGCTATGGGGACTGAAAAGAAAAGAAAAAAGTTATGCTTGTTTGTAAAAGGGGAGGAAACAACCTTTGATGAAGGGGTTGTGACACATAGTTCTGCGCAGGAGTTGCAAGTACAGGACGGGAGGATGTATGAAATGAATACGTGCCGTACAAGTGTATGCATTAGTTTTTTTTATAATATTATCCCTCTTGTTAGTGTCTAGATGAAGATGTGCATTTATTGCCACCCAAGATACCGGTGATACGACTAGCACTGAAAAAGGGAGGATACCCTTCTGCTGATGTAAGAATTGCGTGACATAAATACATGGAGCATGTGGGTGCCCATCTTGCAATACAGCGGCCTAGCACTGTCCCATTTATTGTTACAGGGCACACGTGGTGGCTGGGTCATAGGTGGCATGGATGGCAAAGGGATGGAAGAAGAGATCATCTCCGTCATTGATGACGACGATGACGAGCAGCCCCTGGTACGCCCTCCATGTTTATTCCTTGCCCTCTATAAATGTGGAGTTTATTCTGCGTCCTCCCGTGTTATGATCCCTTTTTGTTTTACAGGATCTCCATTGCCCGGTGAAATCAGAAGAGTTCATGGTGGAAGACAATGATGTAATGCTGGCGGATGATAATACTCCGGTGGTGAGACTTTACATGTCTATGAGCAGAAGATCCATAGTGGTCACATGCACGGTTGGCTCCCATCACCGATGCCGGCAGTACGGCGGAAGGCTGCTGCCATCGGTGATTGAGTGCCAATGGGTTGATGTGGCAGCCTGGGTCCTCCTGAAAGCCTGTGTGTCTGCCATGGTATAACTCCTGCCTTCGGCCGGGCTTCCTAGGTGATCAGTAGTTACACAGGACGCTGCAATACTATGGGATAGCAGTGTATCGTACAGACGATCGCAGGAGTCCAAGTCCCTCAAGGGGAACTGATAGAAACCATTAAAAAATATATCGTATTAAAATATATTTAAAAAAAAAAAAAGATGCACCTAATTGCCCCTCCCTTTCACAACCTACTTCCCCAAAAGTAAAAAGACATTCTTTTTAAAACTAACATATTTGCTTGTGTAATTGTCTGAACTAATAAAGCATGAAAATTTATTTTTATATTCCCTCCCCCCCCCCCCCAAAAAAAAAAGGAATAAAAAAATAACATTAGAAAGTTGTGCAGACCCCATAAAAACAAGTCCTCGTACGGCATTGCCCTGTTCATGGCAAAAAAAAAAAATCATGGCTCTCCAAGGAAGTGGGGGAAAACCGAAAATGTACAAAAAAAATGAAAAATGGATGGCTGCTGTGGGAAAGTGTTTAGGTTGAAGGCACTGGTAGATGCTGTGGATATTGCACAGGGTCAGTGCCAGAAATCTGTCATCATTATCTCCTGCCGTGGATGGACGTTAGTGATGAGTGAACTTGCTCAGATAAGGTGCTAGCTTAGTGTCTTTGGCGTGCTCGAAAAATATGTTCAAGTCCCCGCGGCTGCGTGTCTCACGCAACATATCTAGGGATCACCTGTTTGTTAGGCTGTCGAACAGCCGTGAGACATGCAGCTGCGGGGACTTGAACATATTTCTCAAGCACCCCTAAAATACTCAGAACCCCAGCATGCTCGGCTAACACCCCAGCATGCTCAGATAACAAGCCCGTTTGCTCATCACTAATGGATGTTCTTCTTTTTGACTAGACCCTCATTGTTTCCTTTTGCTCCGCAGATCATGGAGATCTACAGTCTGGGCTCTTACAACTCTAGGAATGAGCTGGATCCACTCCTGCAGGAATTTATGGATGAACTGAATGAGATCCCCTTACCAGCTCATTGGGGAGTCCTTGCTTCCAGCGGCCCCAACCTACATCTAATCCAGAGGTCCCCGGTGTCCACCATGGCAGAGACAATCATCCACATACTCCCGGGACTTCACTTTAATATTGCCGTGAGGAATTACCCCGTCCCCTCCTCCCACGAACTTTTCAGCAAGCATCCGAGCCGGCTCACCACAGTGGACGAGGTTGTGGAGCTCATCTGTGACCTGGAGGCCTATCGTCCTTGCGGAGGTCTTCCGAAAAGCGGGCCACGTTCTCCAAACTGTTCGGTGTTGGTGTACGAGGAACGGTGCCCCGAATGTTGCACAATGCCCTGGCCGTCAGGCATTTATCACTGATGCCGGTGGGACAAAGGGTGGGCCAACGCTCAGGGACAAGAGACTACTCATGAAACTTTAGCTGTGGAGCAGCAGGATGGGAAGGAAGGAGCCTGTATTGATAACCCTGTGTATCCGGCAGCTGCGGTTCAGCACGGAGGATGGTTAAACATCCCGCCTCCCGATAAAACTTGCCACCTCAGTGTACACGTAGATCTCCAAAGACCGGGTGAGCGATGGGCCGCTCGCTCTCCGGTTATTAGTGTGGGCTTCCCGATAGCCCAGAGGGGTAGGCAATTTTAGCTGTAGGTGTATGTAAGCATACATCGGCCTAAAGCTTCCACCTAGCTTCAGTCATAGGGACCAAATAAAAGCCATGTATTTTGTTTAGAGGGCATGATAGTATATGTAGGATGTGGGGTCACGGGCTGTACCTAAGATTTCTGGGACCCCCACAAATCACAGGAACAGTGGTCCTAAGCCCCTTGTCCAGGTTGTGCTTTGCCGCTGCATTCAAAGTCTGAAGGAGGTAGCAGAACAGTCTCAGCAGCACACTTGCTGAACCTCTGCTCTGGGACCCCCGTTCTTGTGATTGTTGGGGTGCCCAAGGGTCAGCAAGTCATTTCCTATCCTGACTTGCAATCTTGATACAAGCCCTTTAACTTAAAGGGGACATAAGCCCCCCCCCCCATTCCCTTCTTCCGATGAGGACATTTTACAGTATCGGGAGGGAGCTCATTAAGATGTCACAGAGCGGTCCCGCTGCTGTAAGATGATCACCGGGGGTAAAAGTGGCCATACACATAGCACGAAGGTCAGTCTGACCTTCTCCTTCCAATCCTCTTAATGTGTTGTAATATTCAACCAACCATTGTTCTGCCTGTCTTGTAATTAATAAAAGGGATCGGGCATGTTGAATTGAACATGCTCAATCCTTTGTCAAAAGAGGTAACTAAAGGTGATTAGGCCGGTTTTACATATCTATTTTTCATGAGTATGGACCTTATTAACTCAAGAGCCGCATTTATGCCCATGAGGGTGTAGAGTTCTGGTGAGGAGACCGTCAGCTGGTCCGTACTGAAGACGTGCAACATGGCTGAGTGAAACCGGTCGAACACCGTTCTTCCCAATCACAACACACGCATGCGTGACTAAACTGACAGCGCACATGTTAAATGTATGAAGGGATAACTTGGTGAAACGAGCATTCGTCTAAGACTTGGCCAGTTGTGATCATCCAGTCCCACAAGACAGGGCTTGTCCCCCTTTAAAACACTCTCCATTTTTAGTATTTTTTTTACATTGAGATGAGTTAAAAGTTGCATTGTGGTGGACGTGACTGCTGGTGGTGGGAGTCATATCAACGAGATGGGTCTTGCCACTCAATTCAGTGATGCTTCCATCGGGACGATTGCTGGGGGTCATTGTGGGAGTTTGGGGGGTCTCTATGGATTCTTATAAGCTGGGCCTGTAGTGTTTTTGTTATTTTATGTTGTCTTGTGACGTGAGCTGTTCTCAGATTTATAGGGAATAGATGATATTTTATGGGAATGGATCTTCAGAGTCGGAATGATTTTTCTCTTTCTACACTGGACGTAACTGAGGCTGGGCCGCAGATATTGTAAAGTTCTTCGTTTATCAATTTTCAGGTGTTTCGGAGAGTTGGTTTTATGTCATTACATGTAATCTTTTATCCAGGACCCGTCTGACTAGTCTTCCTTTCAGCCTCTCCAGAGACGGACTGTTTTTTCGTTTTGCTGACAGTAGGACCTCTCCTTACCGTAGCTCTCGTTATAAACAAAAAAAAGTTGCTGCTTTTTAAATAAAGGATAAATATCTTTATATTTGTTATTCTGTACAGAAATGTCTGATTTGTACGTCGTGTTGACCTATCAGTGGTGTATAGCCGTGAACACGCACCGGTATCTTCTTAATGTTAATGGTCCTCTCCTAGGCCAGAAAGAATTTTGTTATTGCCTAATAGCCATCGGCACGAACTCCCTACAGTTAGGCCAAACACAAGATCCCCCGATAAAACTCCATCCCGTGTTACATTACAGAGCTGCATTCACTGCTCTGCTGGTGTAGTCACTGTATATACATTACATTACATTACTGATCCTGTACTGATCCGGAGTTACATCCTGTATTATACTCCAGAGCTGTGCTCACTATTCTGCTGGTGCAGTCACTGTGTATATACATTACATTACTGATCCTGAGTTACATCCTGTATTATACGCCAGAGCTGCACTCACTATTCCGCTGCTGCAGTCACTGTGAACATAAATTACATTACTAAGTTACACTTTGTATTATACTCCAGTGCTGCATTAACAGTTTTGCAGGCTTCAGAGCTGAAATCACCTTGTTATTATTTATACCTGGCACTATACTGATTTCTAATGTAGCAAATTCCTCTTAACTAAGCTGTTAGGGTGTCTATTTAAATTGACAACCAGCAGAATAGTGAGTTCAGCTCTGGAGTATAATACAGGATATAACTCAGGATCAGTAATGTAATGTATGCACACAGTGACTGCACCAGCAGAATAGTGAGTGCAGCTCTGGGGTATAATACCAGGATATAACTCCGGATCAGTACAGGATCAGTAATGTAAGTACACAGTGACTGCACCAGCAGAATGGTGAGTGCAGCTCTGCAATATATTACAGGATGTAACTCAGGATCAGTAATGTATATACAGAGTGAGGACAGCTCTGGAGTATATAACAGGATGTAACTCGTGGTCAGTAATGTATGTACACAGTGACTGCACCAGCAGAATAGTGAGTGCAGCTCTGGGGTATAATACAGGATGTAACTCTGGATCAGTACAGGATTAGTAATATACTTAAAACTTTCCATTGTATTTAGTTTGCATATAATAAAACTGTATTATATTTTTTAAAGGTGGGCATCCCCTTTAAAGACGACCGTCTTAGCAATACATGCCTTTTAATGCCACTTAGTAGCTTGAAATCTCAGAATAATCCAAAGAATGAAGACCATGAATACTTAATATTATATGTCGGTAGTTAGATGAAGTTGCCCTTCATTTTAGCTACTTGGTTGTGTTAGCTCAGATATGTATTTCGCATCATTCCATGCACCCGTCTTTCAGGGACCACTCTGTTGTGTGGGTGCCATGGTATAATACACTGGAGCACGTCCATAACGGAGTAAATGTCCTATTTGTTTTTAATATGTATAATTCCACCACCTAAGAAATAAAAGTTTGCACTGCCGATCCCAGGTACAGTATTATCTTCCCAGACAGATATATTAGCAGCTTGGGTAACCATTATTACCGTGAACCAGTCATAAGCACATCGCAGAGTCAGCGGTTGTACTGACCGCTGATGTCTCTGGGAAACTTCCCAACTACCATAGACTTTTTATTCCAGTTATGCAGTGGGTATCATTATCTTTTTAGCTTACCAACAAAAATGTCTGCCTCCGGTGAATGTGATAGTGATGGATCCACTCTATGGCTTCAGGTTTTATGTTTGATTTGCCATAAGTAACTGTAACTTCAGTTTCTCCTTTCCAGGATGTTCATTTTTCTCCAATAAATTTTATTTTGTTTACAATGAGAAAGTTTCCCCTCTTTATTTTTATCAGTCCGGAATTTATTTTACTTGTGACAATCAAAAAAAAACAAACACTAGATACTTACCTAACGCTGTCTGTCCTCCAGCGCTGTGCTCTGCACTCCTCCTGTACTGTCTGTGAGCCGGAAAGCAGAGCGGTGACGTCACCGCTCTGCTTTCCGGCTCCCAGACAGTACAGGAGGAGAGCAGAGAAGCAGAGCGCAGCGCTGGAGGACAGACAGCGGTAGGTAAGTATCTAGTGTTTGTTTTTTTTTACTTTTAGAATGGTAACCAGGGTAAATATCGGGTTACTAAGCGCGGCCCTGCGCTTAGTTACCCGATGTTTACCCTGGTGACAATCATCGTAACAACTTGATTCCAAATATGGACCTCACAGGTGGAGCGATGATCTTCAGAGACTCCTTAACTTGCTTGTTCCTTAGACTGTAAATAAAAGGGTTGAGAAAAAGAGTGAGGTTCGAATACACAAGTGTCATCGACCTGTCGTCTTCCACTGAATTTGATGAGGAAGAACGGAAATATGTGAAAAAGATGGTGCCAAAGAAAAGTCCTACAGAAGTTGGATGTGGAGAAAGCCTGGTGTCTTCCTGTGGATGAATGCAGATGATCTAAGGATCCTACAATATGAGACGAAAACGAATGGACTCGACTTGGTCTTCTCCCAGCTTTGCTCAGTGGACGATTTCACAAACTCCCCTCTCCCGCTATCTGACCACAACCTTCTTTCATTCTCTATCAAGAACTGCCATCCCGCCCCAGGTCACCCCCACTTTCCACACTTATAGAAACATACAGGCCATTAATACCCAGAAACGTGTGAAGAACTTGCACTCCTCATTGGCCCCCATCTCCTCCATCTTATGTCCTGATTCTGCACTGAAACGTTACAATGAAACCCTGCAAAGTGCCCTGGATGAAACTGCACCTCCTATACATAGAACAACTTGGCACAGACGGCGACAACCATGGCACACGCTGCAAACACATTTCCTGCTGCGGTGGTCCAGGTGCGCTGAATGTCTGTGGAGAAAATCTAATCTACCCGAAGATTTCATCCATTATAACTTCATGCTTAAAACATACAACTCTGCCCTTCACCTCTCCAAAAAAACCTATTTTAATACCCTCATTACCTCCCTGTTCAATAACCCTAAACGTCTCTTTGACACTTTCCAGTCCCTACTCAACCCAAGAGTGCAGGCCCCAACCACAGATCTCCGCGCTGACGATCTGGCCAATTACTTCAAAGGAAAAATTGACCACATCGGACAGGAAATTATCTCCCAACCCCTTCATACCATGCACTGTCCTCCCACACAGCATCTAGTTCACTCTCTGACTTTGAACCAGTTACAGAAGAACAAGTAATCAGGCTCCTTGCATCTTCTCGCCCGACCACTTGCACCAGTGACCCCATTCCGTCACATCTCCTCCAGTCCCTTTCCCCAGCTGTCTCCTCATTTAACAAAAATATTCAACCTTTCTCTCTCTTCTGGTATTTTACCCTCTTCATTTAAGCATGCCATCATACATCCACTACTTAAAAAACCATTAAAAACCATCCCTCGACCAAAACTGTGCCACTAATTATTGACCTGTCTCTAATCTTCCCTTCATCTCTAAACTCCTCGAACGCGTGGTCTACTCCCGTCTTACCCGCTATCTCTCAGATATCTCTCTTCTCGGCCCTCTTTAATCTGGTTTCCGCTCTTTACACTCTACTGAAACTTCCCTCACTAAAGTCTCTAATGAACTACTAACGGCTAAATCTAACGTCACTACTCCATGCTAATTCTCTTGGATCTATCCACAGCATTCGACACTGTGGATCATCAGCTCCTCACTATTCTCCGCTCCATCGGCCTCAAGGACACCATTCTCTCCTGGTTCTTCTATCTCTCTGATCGCTCCTTCACTGTATCTTTTGCTGGCTCTTCCTCCTCTCACCTTCCCCTTACTGTTGGGGTTCCTCAAGGATCAGTCCTAGGCCCCCTCCTCTTTTTGTATACTGCCCCTATTGGACAAACAATCAGATTTGGGTTCCCGTACCATCTCTATGCTGATGACACCCAATTATACACTTCTGATCTCGCGCCTGCCTTTTTAGAAAACATCAGTGATTCTTACCGCTGTCTCTAACATCATGTTCTCCCTCTAACTGAACCTGTCAAAAACTGAACTCCTCGTGTTCTCTCGGTCTACTAACCTACCATTGCCCGACATTGCCATCTCTGTGTGTGGTTCCACCATTACTCCCAACATGCCCACTGCCTTGTGGTCATACTTGATTCCGAGCTTTCCTATACCCCCCACATCCGATCATTGGCTCGCTCTTCTTATTTGCATCTCAACATTTCGTGCTTCGGGAAACCTATATGGCTTACTATTCATCCCTTTATACCTCTCTGTCAGAACATCATGCTCCACCACCTGTGTACGCCCCAGCAACTCCGAGGATAGGTCACAGTTCCCCTGCAGCAGTTCTTGACCCTGTTGGTCCTGGGCCGGTGATAGTCTCTGCAATTGTGACATCCTCCATTTTGGCTTCAGGACGAGCTCCCATACAAGGTGCTTACAGTGATTACCAATCTCACCACGGCTTTAGCAAGTTCATGTGGTATACTTGGTAAGGCTTCCTTCGACCTGGCTAGTGGACATTGTAATTAACCTCCACCATCTCGTATGGGCCTTGCCACTTGGCAAGGTACTTGCTCTTGCAGAGGCAGACACAGGAACGTTTCTTCTGCTGGTTTATTTAAATCACTGTATAAATCAGTGCATGGTTTAACAAAATAAACATGGCCTTCAGAAAAGAAAAAGATAACGCATAGCACAGTCTTTAGGCTGGCGGGAAACCCCCCGGCTCAGGGTACAATCAAGAGTCCAGCAAATTTGCACATAAACACTTCTCTGGAGCTCTCCTGCCTCCAGATCCACAGACAGAGAAAAAACTCAGTGGTAGGACATAACTTGCTGAACCACAACCTTGGAGTGGAGATATGGTGAGTAACTGTTCCGCCCATCTCAACTACTCACAAAAAAAACACAACCCTGTCATGGCCGATTAACCCCTCAACACATAACATGCTGGAGAGAAACTAATGGGTTTTCACATCAGGGAAGATAGCAATCTTGATGATACATATCTCCCCTCACATACATTGCCAGTGACCCTGTCACAGGTGATATTGAGACTTATCCGATCTGAGCAGAACAAGGCAAGCAATGGGGGTAGGTCACAGAAGTTCTCTCGGACCTTGTTTGGCCCAAAGAAGTTCATGAAAGAAACCATACAGATTAGTGATCAGGGAGCACTAAAATGCTTGGTACTCAAATCAAGTAGGTCACACGCTCGGGCGCTCCATTGTACTTGGTACTCAAATCGAAGTCAATGTGAAATTCGAGCATTGTTTCAGAAGACCCAAATAGATGGGGGGGGGGGGGGGGAAGGGTGTAAGAAAGTCACTGAAATGGATGGAAACAGTGCTGAAATGGAATCATTGCCGCATTGCTGACTTCCAGGTCTCTGTTGGGAACACTGTTCTCAGAGTATTACTCCACTTTTATGGACTGACTATAAATCCTACAGAAGAAAAGATAAAATGGACATGACTTAGGAAGAAATGTTAGAAAACATTATTTCCTGTCTAATGACTTATATATAAGCAAGCGAAAAAAGAAAAGCACCTCCTCCAACCCTTAATGTCTCACTGTATTTCCCAGGCACGTGTGACTACAGTAAATGACATAGTAGAGGGGTAAATAAAACTACACAAACCGGTAGTCTGTCATGATCCAGGCTGGGGTTTGTTTCTTGTTCTCTCCCCGGTCTGGTCATGCGGGGGATAACCTCTACTTCATTTTGGGTTCTGTGTGGCTATTTCAGTGCTGTGGCCCGCAGACCAATGTCAGTGATAGTTCATGCTCCCAGGCTAGAGCAGCAGACCCCTTGATATTGTGTTTTGTCCTCTGCCCGTTTACTCCGTTTCTCGTGACTTCCCTATCCTGCCACCCCGCTTGTCTTAGTATTCACTCCTTGTGCTTGGACCTTTTGGTATGTGACCCGGCTTGTCTTCTGACCTGTTTTACTGTCTCTCGTCTCGGTTATATATGCTCCCGTCTGGCTCTGCCTTCTGGCTTGTATTTGACCACGTGCATTGCTGTGACCTCTGGTACTTCTTGTCCTGTTTCTGACTCGGCTCGTCTGACCACTCTTTCACCACCAGGTGGCGCTTGTGTTGCTGCTCAGTGGTGTTACGCTGTGTGTGCAACCTCTCTTCCCTCACCAACATCTCCTGGTGGAGGTTGCGCTATGCTGCACTCCAGCAGCATTACATTATCACTGACTCATGCTTTTAAAGTGGATTTTAATTTTTTTTCCTCTGCTCTGCTTTTTATGGATCCATTGCAGACTTTGGCGGATCAAATGGACAGTTAGACACAAATGATGAAGGATCTGTCTGGAACAGAGGGCCTTGGCCTCGTCTCATAACCACCTGTAAAGGGAACTTTCTGACACAGTAAAATCTTTGCAGGGATTTGTTTCTCAGTCTGTTAGCACTCTAGCACTGTTGATGTCTCATTGCACTCTCCTAAACCTATGGTCAGGCTCCCAGATACCTTCTCTGGGGAAAAGGAAAGGTTCCGTACATTCAAGGAGAGTTGCAAGCTATTGTTTTCTCTTAAACCCCGATCTTCTGGAGATGAGTCAGCGGGTGGGGATAATCATTTCCTTACTGCGGGAGGGACCTCAGTTGTGGGCTTTCTCTTTACCGGCTGCTGCCCACGAAAGTGCGTCTGTGGACAGATTCTTTGAGGCCCTAGGACTTATTTTTGACAAGCCTGACCAGGTCGGAGTGGCAGAGGACACAATCATGAGCCTCTTTCAGGGGAAGCTCTTGGCTGAATGGTATTGCTTTGAGTTTTGTCGATGGTCCACTGAGGTGTCCTGGGATGACTGCGGTGAGATGTCAGTTCAGGAGAGGACTGTCGGATCACCTGAAAGATGCTCTGGCTCTCCATCCACCACCCAGCTTATTGGAGGAGGCTATGACTCAGGCTGTCCGTATGAATCGGAGGCTAAGGGTACCGTCACACTATAACATTTCGATCGCTACGACGGTACGATTCGTGACGTTCCAGCGATATCGTTACGATATCGCTGTGTCTGACACGCAGCAGCGATCAGGGATCCTGCTGAGAATCGTACGTCGTAGCAGATCGTATGGAACTTTCTTTCATCGCTGGATCTCCCGCTGTCATCGCTAGATCGGTGTGTGTGACACCGATCTAGCGATGCGAACCAGCGATGCGTTCGCTTGTAACCAGGGTAAACATCGGGTAACTAAGCGCAGGACCGCGCTTAGTTACCCGATGTTTACCCTGGTTACAAGCGTTAAACTAAAAAAAAACAAACAGCACATACTTACATTCTGGTGTCCGTCAGGTCCCTTGCCGTTTCTGCTTCCCGCACTGTGACTGCCGGCCGTAGAGTGAAAGCAGAGCACAGCGGCTGTGCTTTCACTTTCACTTTACGGCCAGCAGTCACTGAGTGCGGGAAGCAGACGGCAAGGGACGTGACGGACACCAGATGTAAGTATGTGCTGCTTGTTTTTTTTTAGTTTAACGCTTGTAACCAGGGTAAACATCGGGTAACTAAGCGCGGTCCTGCGCTTAGTTACCCGATGTTTACCCTGGTTACCCAGGGACCTCGGCATCCTTGGTCGCTGGAGAGCTGTCTGTGTGACAGCTCCCCAGCGACCACACTACGATTTACCTACGATCACGGCCAGGTCATATCGCTGGTCGTGATCGTAGGTAAATCGTATAGTGTGACGGTACCCTTAGGGAGAGAGATGTTACACAGTGAGAGGTTCTGTTATTCCCTGCTAATCCTGTTTTGCCACCGTCTGAACCCATGGAGGTGAGGACCACCAACCTCAAGGAGAAGGAGAGAAGACGGCGACGTGAAGGAAAGCTGTGTTTTTACTGCGGAGATCCCGGACATTGGAAAAAGGACTGCCCCCTCCTGCCCACGACTAACAAATGGCTGAGTCTGGGTGATTGTCGTGGAGGTTACCCAGACTCTCCGGTAACATTTTCTTCATTTTGTAAAGTACTGTTGGAAGTGGAACTTAGTTGTGGGAGTTGCTGCAAGCCCACTTCTGCTTTCGTGGACTGCGGGTTGTCCATGATCTTTATTGACTCTAACTTGGTGACCAAGTGTAAGTTAGGGACAGTTAAGGCCCCTTCACATTTAGCGACGCTGCAGCGATACCGACAACGATCCGGATCGCTGCAGCGTCACTGTTTGGTCGCTGGAGAGCTGTCACACAGACCGCTCTCCAGCGACCAACGATGCCGGTAACCAGGGTAAACATCGGGTAACTAAGCGCAGGGCCGCGCTTAGTAACCCGATATTTACCCTGGTTACCATCCTAAAAGTAAAAAAAAACAAACACTAGATACTTACCTACCGCTGTCTGTCCTCCAGCGCTGCGCTCTGCTTCTCTGCTCTCCTCCTGTACTGTCTGGGAGCCGGAAAGCAGAGCGGTGACGTCACCGCTCTGCTTTCCGGCTCACAGACAGTACAGGAGGAGTGCAGAGCACAGCGCTGGAGGACAGACAGCGTTAGGTAAGTATCTAGTGTTTGTTTTTTTTTACTTTTAGCATGGTAACCAGGGTAAACATCGGGTTACTAAGCGCGGCCCTGCGCTTAGTTACCCGATGTTTACCCTGGTTACCAGTGAAGACATCGCTGGATCGGTGTCACACACGCCGATCCAGCGATGTCTCCAGGGAGTCCAGCGACGAAATAAAGTTCTGCACTTTCCTCAGCGACCAACGATCTCGCAGCAGGGGCCTGATCGTTGGTCGCTGTCACACATAACGATTTCATTAACGATATCGTTGCTACGTCACAAATAGCAACGATATCGTTAACAATATCGTTATGTGTGAAGGTACCCTTAGGCTGGAGACTACTATTCATATTGTTGCCATTGACAAAACACCACTGGCTAAAAATGTCATCAAATTTGTCTCAGAGGAGTTTCTCCTTAAAGTGGGTTCCTTGCACAAGGAACGTATTTCATGTTTTGTTCTGGACAATCTGCCTGCGGGACTGGTGTTGGGATTCCCCTGGTTACAGTTACATAATCCTGTGATAGACTGGGAATCTCAGGACATTGTTAAATGGTTAAATGGGGTCCTAATTGTAGCAGAAGTTGCCTTTCTACTGTATCTGTGTCATCCGTCAGTCTGGAGGGTATTCCGGAGTACCTGTAGGACTTTGAGGATGTGTTTTCCAAAAAGGAGGTTGAGGCTCTACCACCACACCGCCCATTCGATTGTGCTGTTGATCTTGTTCCTGGTGCCAAATTTCCCATGGCCCATCTGTACAATTTCTCCGGCCCTGAGCGGGCTGCTATGAAGGAGTATTATTATTATTATTTATTTATATAGCACCATTAATTCCATGGTGCTGCACATTAGATGGGATTACATCAAAATAAAAATATCACTTACAGTAAATAAAACTAACAATGACAGACTGATACAGAGGGAAGAGGATCCTGCCCTTGCGAGCTAACATTCTACAGTATTATGGGGGTGGAGACAGTAGATCGGGGTTGCAGTAACTCCAATGGTGTTGAGGTGGCCGTGTGGTCTTTACAGGTTGCAAGCTTTTTTGAAGAGATGGGTTTTCAGCTTCCGTTTGAAGGATCCAAGTGTGGTGGATAACCGGACGTTTTGGGGCACAGAATTCCAGATGATGGGGGATATTCGGGAGAAGTCTTGGAGGCGATTGGGTGAGGAGCGAATAAGCATAGAGGAGAAAAGGTGGTCTTGGGAGGACCGGAGATTACGTGAGGGAAGATATTGAGAGATTAGTTCGGAAATATACGGAGGAGAAAGGTTATGGATGGCTTTGTAGGTCAGTGTTAGTAGTTAAAACTGGATATGCTGGGAAATTGGGAACAGGGGAAGGGATTTGCAAAGAGGGGAAGCAGGAGTGTAGCGAGGAGAGAGATTAATTAGTCGGGCAGCAGAGCTAAGGACGGACTGGAGAGGTGCGAGAGTGTTAGAAGGTAGTCCACAGAGGAAGATGTTGCAAAAGTCGAGGCGGGAGATGATTAGGGCATGCACAAGCATTTTGGTAGAGTGAGGGTTGCGGAAAGGATGGATTATGGAAATAATTTTGAGGACCGGTTGTGGGTGCTGGCGTGTTCGGTCCATGCGGATCTGTTGGTTTGGGCATTTCACGCTCACTATCCAGGAAAACCTGGGGATCCGGTGGCCCCCCATTGAGAGAGGGGTACTGTCATGATCAAGGTTTGCTTCTTGTTCTCTTCCTGCTCTGGTCATGCGGAGGTTAACCTTCTCTGCCTCGTTTGGGGTTCTGTGTGGCTATTTCAGTCTGCTGTGGCCTGCAGACCAATGTCAGTAATAGTTCATGCTCCCAGGCTAGAGCAGCTTGAACCCTTGATACTGTGTTTTGTTCTCTGCCCGTTTACTCTGTTCCCGTGACTTCCCTTTCATGCCACCCCGCATGTCTTAGTGTTTGGTTTTTTATTGTCTCTCATCTCGGTTATATCTGCTCCCGTCTGGCTCTGCCTTCTGGCTTGTATTTGACCACATGCATTGCTGTGACCTCTGGTACTTCTTGTCCTGACTGTTTCTGGCTCGGCTCGTCAGACCACTCTTTCGCCACCAGGTGGTGCTTCTGCTGCTGCTCAGTGGTGTTACGCTGTGTGTGCAACCTCTCTTCCCTCACCAGCATCGCCTGGTGGAGGTTGCGCTATATTGCACTGCTGCAGCAATGCATAGTCACTGCTAAATATAATTTTAACATACCCACTACCTTAGCTGGGCATGTTGTGCACGTGACATGGTCAGACACATCCTGTTTAATTTATGAAGGAGGGACTCTGAAACTCACAAAGCCTATGCGGACAATGCAAGAAATGCCAAAAATTAGAATGAAGATGGACTCCGATACACCCTGTATTGAACATAAAGGAGGGCCTCATATACATGCTGTTAAAATTGTTAGGTAGTGGGACTCCTAGACTCAAAAAGCCTATGCACTATGTGCAAGGGATGAAAAACATTTACCCCGGGGGGTATACATATATATGCATAAGAGAATTGTAGAGGTAGATCTCATACACATCTTGTAAAAATTATAAAGACACACCCTGGAATAATAAAGAGACAGGGTCGCATGATGACCCTCTAAAAATGATGAGCTAAGGCTGCCTGTTTACCCTCTAAAAATTCGAAGTGAGGGCAGCATGATGACCCTGTTAAAATTTGGAGCTTGGGCTGCGTTATGACCTTGTAAAAATTTGGAGCGAGGAACACCTGCTGACCCTGTAAAAATTTGGAGCTTCGGCTGCATGATGACCCTGTAAAAATTTGGAGCATGGGCCGCATGATGGCCCGCTAAAACTTTGGAGCGAGGACCGTGTGATGATCCTATAAAACTTTAGTGAGGGCCACATGATGACCCTGTAGAAATTTGAAGAGAATGGCTCATGATGACCCTATAAAAATTTGAAGCAATGCCTGAATGATGACCCTCTAAAAATTGGAGAAAGGGACTCCTGATGACTCTGTTGATATGGAGGAGTCAAAGGAGAAGGACAATTAAAAGAAGAAATCATGAACCGTATACCCTTTTTCCCTTTTTTTGGTGGGAAGGTGTGCATGGGATTACACCAGAAAAGAAAGGAACATTTTAATTGGCTTTATGTTCCACTGCTGTTAACCTTTTGGTGCTGAGAAGTCTGGACTAATCCAGGTCTTGTTTATTTTGATAAGTCAGCTTGTCTGCATTTTCAGTTGCCAGGATAAAGCACTTATCACTTATTATGCCCCTGGCGGCACTAAAATCCCACTCTGATAAAATGCTAGTGGCAGGGCAGGCCAGCACCTCCAAGGTATAGGGGGATAGTTCTACCACGAGTCCAGCTTGAACACTGAATAGTTGTATGACACAGAAGAATCACAGAGGAGGTTGGTATGGTGGACTAGGGGTACTCCTTTACCGTTTTCCAAATATTTTCCCTCCTTGTCAGACTACTATGCGCATCAGGACCTGGTCCCTGGAAGGGTCTAATAAAACTGTGTCAGACCTTTTGATGATGTTCCCCTACCTAGTGTTTGTCTCTCTTGTCTCTCATCCTTTGTTGTCCAAAGAACTATGACTTCTGCCACCAGCGTTTTCTGATGGGAATTTTTATACTAATTGTTTGGATGTTAACACTGATTATGTCGTCATCGCCGCTCACCATCTTGGTTGTTTCCTCAAAGTTTTGCAGAACCTTATAGATGTGAGACATCCATGCTCACTCAGTTGTTATGTGCGGAAGATAAACAGAATATTGATTGGCATGTTGTAGCTGGTATTCAACTATTGCCCTCTGCTGCTCATAAAAGCCTTGCCAGCATATGTAATTTGGAGTCACGTCACACACCAGACAGTGAACTGGCACTTGCAAGCGCTGATGCAGCACTGCCAGACCAACAGCAGTCGCAGCTTACTTGCAGAAATGGGCGCACACGCTGTGTATCTTCACAAGTAGCTTAAGCATATCTGGGTAGGTTTACAGAAACTGCTAAACCACTAAGTTGAGCACATGGGCCAGGCATGGTCGTGTGCGAGCTTGCCAAGCTACAGAGCCGCCACCAAGTTACAGCCATTATCACAGATGACCATGCCTGGTTGTATGTTCTACAGCGAGAGCCACAGATCTGTCTGTGGAAGTGTGCTGTTTGTCACCTAAACAAATTAGTTTCAACAGAGACTGTTGCTAATTCAACAAGGCAGTGTTTCCAGCTTGTCAATGATATGTACGACATGCTCAGAGATTACAATTTGGAGATTGAGTAGGAGGGGGTGTAGGAGGTGGAGGAAACTTGGATGGAACTAGGGTCTGCAAACCTCAGCATCAGTAGCATTTGTGCCCGTCCTGGCCTCCACTGGGTTCACCTAATGTTAGGGAAATGTAGCATCCCTGGCCACAAGCACTTGTCCATGTGTTGGTCATTAAGTGGATGTCACAAGTGTGTCGTGCTCCTGGGAGATCTGGAGTTAGGTGATCTTTATGCACTGTGAATCGCAGGTCTTCTTTAGCCTGTGTGTTTTGTTTCTCATATTAATTGGACTTTGTTTCCTTTGGCACTGAAGAGGTTAACAACTCTTTGTATGCTGATTCTAGACATGCAGCTCTATCTCACAGCTGCTCTTGACCTGTTTATTTGCTCGCTGTATAAACCTGGCCAGACCTTCTCATCCCTGCCTGTGAAAGCTTAATTCCTGACTTGCTGGAGTTAGTGCTGAAGTTTGAGTTTGGAGTTGCAGCTGGAGATTGTTTTATGCTGTTTTTGGGGTGTATGCGTTCTCCATTATCCTATTCCCATTAGTTTTTTACATACCAATCCTTCCATTTATTCCTCTCTACTGTTTTTGCATGTAAGTTGCTTTTTGTTATCCCTGTTTGTCCTACATGTTTATACACTAACATATCTGTCCCAGGCCTCCTGGGGGAGGGGAAAGGGACAGCTTAGGACATTAACAGGAGCATAGCAAGGTCGGAGACTCTGGCATCTCTAAAGGTACCTTCACACTGAACAACTTAACAACGATATCGCTAGCGATCCGTGACGTTGCAGCGTCCTGGATAGCGATATCGTTGTGTTTGACACGCAGCAGCGATCTGGATCCTGCTGTGACATCGTTGGTCGGAGCAGAAAGGCCAGAACCTTATTTCGTCGCTGGATCTCCCGCAGACATCGCTGAATCGGCGTGTGTGACGCCAATTCAGCGATGTCTTCACTGGTAACCAGGGTAAACATCGGGTTACTAAGCGCAGGGCCGCGCTTAGTAACCCGATGTTTACCCTGGTTACCATTGTAAATGTAAAAAAAAACCAAACAGTACATACTTACATTCCGGTGTCTGTCCCGCACCGTCAGCTCCCCGCACTGACTGTGAGCGCCGGCCGGCCGTAAAGCACAGCGGTGACGTCACCGCTCTGCTTTATGGCCGTCCGGCGCTGACACAGTGCAGGGAAGCTGACAGCGTGGGACAGACACCGGAATGTAAGTATGTACTTTTACATTTACAATGGTAACCAGGGTAAACATCGGGTTACTAAGCGCGGCCCTGCGCTTAGTAACTCGATGTTTACCCTGGTTACCAGGGGACTTCGGCATCGTTGGTCGCTGGAGAGCTGTCTGTGTGACAGCTCTCCAGCGACCACACAACGACTAAACAGCGACGCTGCAGCGATCGGCATCGTTGCCTATATCGCTGCAGCGTCGCTTAATGTGACTGTACCTTTACTTCAAGAGTAGAGGACCCCGGGGACAGGGATAGTTAGGGTTCAATTCCAAGTACAGTTTGAGGCTCCCCCTTCCTTACCTAAGCGTGACAGTGGACCTTCCCACTAACTGCTTTGGTCAGGGCATGGGTAATGCTATGGGACACGTGCTGATGTAAGTCGGGGACAGTGCAACGAAAAAATAGTGGCGGCTGGTGACCGACTACTGCCATGACGTTGCGGAAAGCCTCAGTGTCCATTTCTTACAGAAGTCTCGAAAGCTTGCTTTGTAACAACATTTATTTTATTTTTGTTAGCTATTGAAAGGTATTATAACTACAAGATTATCTTGTTTTTCCCACTAAGAGCACACATGATTATGTGATGGCCAGTTCTGTCTGACATGATATTTGGAAGATCTTCTCATTATCAACCCATCTTGAGTGATTTCCAAGTACATCCAATCTATAGGTGGGCTTACACCAAAGGGGGCACCTGTCGACTTTCTCTCTATGGAAGGTAGGGACCGAGCAGTTGCATTTCAATTGCCTAATCCGCTTTTGGGTGGGAAAATAACCTGCTGCCAAAGGTATCTGCCCTTGGCTTACTCTCCAAAGAACACATGAACATTTGGCTAATTCAACCTTGTGTGGTAGTGTGGGCAGTGTATGGGCAGCCTAACAGCCAGAATAACGCAGCATGTAGCTGTATTCTTGTAATCAAAGTGGCAGAAACCTTCATGGATTTGCAAAGAGCCCAACTAATGCAGTGAAAGGTCCATCTGCCGTTATTTGTACTCGTATGACGTTCTACACAGTGTTGAGACTTTTGATATAACCTGGCTGTTCACACTCAGATGTTTGTGCTAGGACTGGAGTAGGTTTTAGGGAGTCTCGGTTCCCTTCTTTTTGAGGCATTTCTTACCCTTTATATGCTATGATCTTAGTTGTCACAGGGATTTGCAGATGGTTTTTTTATGCTGGTCACATGTTTTGTACATTTTCCCCATTAAATTATTGGTGTGTTGGACAAGAGAACATTTGGGCTCTCGGAAATAATAGCAAGAAGATGGGAAGATCTTAATTGGTTGATCTGGTGCATCAAAAATAGTGATTAAATTGGTTGTCTAAATGTCATTGAAAGACCAGTGTATGGCAAGCCATACCCATTAGATAGCTGTCAGCCAGCTCTCCCATACACAGGAGCACTCGTTCGGCTACCTGTCCCATACACAGGAGCACTTGTTCAGCTATCTCTTCTATACACAGGAGCACTTGTTCGGCTATCTCTTCCATACACAGGAGCACTCGTTCGGCTCTGTGTCCCATACACAAGAGCACTTGTTCGGCTATCTCTTCCATACACAGGAGCACTCGTTCGGCTATCTGTCGCATACACAGGAGCACTCATTCGGCTATCTCTCCCATACACAGGAGCACTCGTTCGGCTATCTGTCCCATACACAGGAGCACTCGTTCGGCTATCTCTTCCATACACAGGAGCACTCGTTCGGCTATCTCTCCCATACACAGGAGCACTCGTTCGGCTATCTCTTCCATACACAGGAGCACTCGTTCGGCTATCTGTCCCATACACAGGAGCACTCGTTCGGCTATCTCTTCCATACACAGGAGCACTCGTTCGGCTATCTCTCCCATACACAGGAGCACTCATTCGGCTATCTCTCCCATACACAGGAGCACTCGTTTGGCTATCTCTTCCATACACAGGAGCAACCATTCGGCTCCCTGTCCTATACACAGGAGCACTCGTTAGGCTGTCTGTCCCATACACAGGAGCACTCGTTTGGCTATCTCTTCCATGCACAGGAGCACTCGTTCAGCTATCTCTTCCATGCACAGGAACACTCGTTCGGCTATCTCTCCCATACACAGGAGCACTCGTTTGGCTATCTCTTCCATGCAGAGGAGCACTCGTTCGGCTATCTCTCCCATACACAGGAGCACTCGTTCGGCTATCTCTTCCATACACAGGAGCACTCGTTCGCCTATCTCTTCCATACACAGGAGCACTCGTTCGGCTATCTCTTCCATACACAGGGGCACTCGTTCGGCTATCTGTCCCATACACAGGAGCACTCGTTCGGCTATCTCTTCCATACACAGGAGCACTCATTCGGCTATCTGTCCCATACACAGGAACACTCATTCGGCTATCTCTTGCACACACAGGAGCACTCTCTTGGCTATCTCTTCCATACACAGGAGCACTCGTTTGGCTATCTCTTCCATACACAGGAGCACTCATTCGGCTCTCTGTCCCATACACAGGAGCACTCGTTAGGCTATCCGTTCCATACACAGGAGCACTCGTTCGGCTATCTGTCCCATACACAGGAGCACTTGTTTGGCTAGCTCTTCTATACACAGGAGCACTCGTTCGGCTATCTCTTCCATACACAGGGGCACTCGTTCGGTTATCTCTTCCATACACAGGAGGAGCGCTCATTCGGCTATCTCTCCCATACACAGGAGCACTCGTTCGGCTATCTGTCCCATACACAGGAGCACTCGTTCGGCTATCTCTCCCATCCACAGGAGCACTCGTTCGGCTATCTGTCCCATACACAGGAGCACTCGTTCGGCTATCTGTCCCATACACAGGAGCACTCGTTCGGCTATCTGTCCCATACACAGGAGCACTCGTTCGGCTATCTGTCCCATACACAGGAGCACTCGTTCGGCTATCTCTCCCATACACAGGAGCACTCGTTCGGCTATCTCTTGCATACACAGGAGCACTCGTTCGGCTATCTGTCCCATACACAGGAGCACTCGTTCGGCTATCTGTCCCATACACAGGAACACTCATTCGGCTATCTCTCCCATACACAGGAGCACTCGTTCGGCTATCTGTCCCATACACAGGAGCACTCGTTCGGCTATATGTCCCATACACAGGAGCACTCGTTCGGCTATCTGTCCCATACACAGGAGCACTCGTTCGGCTATCTGTCCCATACACAGGAGCACTCGTTCGGCTATCTCTCCCATACACAGGAGCACTCGTTCGGCTATCTCTTGCATACACAGGAGCACTCGTTCGGCTATCTGTCCCATACACAGGAGCACTCGTTCGGCTATCTGTCCCATACACAGGAACACTCATTCGGCTATCTCTCCCATACACAGGAGCACTCGTTCGGCTATCTGTCCCATACACAGTAGCACTCGTTCGGCTATATGTCCCATACACAGGAGCACTCATTCGGCTATCTGTCCCATACACAGGAGCACTCGTTCGGCTATCTCTTGCTTACACAGGAGCACTCGTTCGGTTATCTCTCCCATACACAGAGCACTCGTTCGGCTATCTGTCCCATACACAGGAGCACTCGTTCGGCTATCTGTCCCATACACAGGAGCACTCGTTCGGCTATCTCTCCCATACACAGGAGCACTCGTTCGGCTATCTCTCCCATACACAGGAGCACTCGTTCGGCTATCTCTTGCATACACAGGAGCACTCGTTCGGCTATCTGTCCCATACACAGGAGCACTCGTTCGGCTATCTGTCCCATACACAGGAACACTCATTCGGCTATCTCTCCCATACACAGGAGCACTCGTTCGGCTATCTGTCCCATACACAGGAGCACTCGTTCGGCTATATGTCCCATACACAGGAGCACTCGTTCGGCTATCTGTCCCATACACAGGAGCACTCGTTCGGCTATCTCTCCCATACACAGGAGCACTCGTTCGGCTATCTGTCCCATACACAGGAGCACTCGTTCGGCTATCTGTCCCATACACAGGAGCACTCGTTCGGCTATCTGTCCCATACACAGGAGCACTCGTTCGGCTATCTCTCCCATACACAGGAGCACTCGTTCGGCTATCTCTTGCATACACAGGAGCACTCGTTCGGCTATCTGTCCCATACACAGGAGCACTCGTTCGGCTATCTGTCCCATACACAGGAACACTCATTCGGCTATCTCTCCCATACACAGGAGCACTCGTTCGGCTATCTGTCCCATACACAGGAGCACTCGTTCGGCTATCTGTCCCATACACAGGAGCACTCGTTCGGCTATCTGTCCCATACACAGGAGCACTCGTTCGGCTATCTGTCCCATACACAGGAGCACTCGTTCGGCTATCTGTCCCATACACAGGAGCACTTGTTCGGCTATCTGTCCCATACACAGGAGCACTCGTTTGGCTATCTCTTGCATACACAGGAGCACTCGTTCGGCTATCTCTCCCATACACAGGAGCACTCGTTCGGCTATCTCTTGCATACACAGGAGCACTCGTTCGGCTATCTGTCCCATACACAGGAGCACTCGTTCGGCTATCTGTCCCATACACAGGAACACTCATTCGGCTATCTCTCCCATACACAGGAGCACTCGTTCGGCTATCTGTCCCATACACAGGAGCACTCGTTTGGCTATCTGTCCCATACACAGGAGCACTCGTTCGGCTATCTGTCCCATACACAGGAGCACTCGTTCGGCTATCTGTCCCATACACAGGAGCACTCGTTCGGCTATCTGTCCCATACACAGGAGCACTTGTTCGGCTATCTGTCCCATACACAGGAGCACTCGTTTGGCTATCTCTTGCATACACAGGAGCACTCGTTCGGCTATCTGTCCCATACACAGGAGAACTCGTTTGGCTATCTCTCCCATACACAGGAGCACTCGTTCGGCTACCTGTCCCATACACAGGAGCACTCGTTCGGCTATCTCTTGCTTACACAGGAGCACTCGTTCGGCTATCTCTCCCATACACAGAGCACTCGTTCGGCTATCTGTCCCATACACAGGAGCACTTGTTCGGCTATCTCTTCCATACACAGGAGCACTCGTTCGGCTATCTGTCCCATACACAGGAGCACTTGTTCGGCTATCTCTTCCATACACAGGAGCACTCGTTCGGCTACCTGTCCCATACACAGGAGCACTCGTTCGGCTATCTCTTGCTTACACAGGAGCACTCGTTCGGCTATCTCTCCCATACACAGAGCACTCGTTCGGCTATCTGTCCCATACACAGGAGCACTCGTTCGGCTATCTGTCCCATACACAGGAGCACTTGTTCGGCTATCTCTTCCATACACAGGAGCACTCGTTCGGCTACCTGTCCCATACACAGGAGCACTCGTTCGGCTATCTCTTGCTTACACAGGAGCACTCGTTCGGCTATCTCTCCCATACACAGAGCACTCGTTCGGCTATCTGTCCCATACACAGGAGCACTTGTTCGGCTATCTCTTCCATACACAGGAGCACTCGTTCGGCTACCTGTCCCATACACAGGAGCACTCGTTCGGCTATCTCTTGCTTACACAGGAGCACTCGTTCGGCTATCTCTCCCATACACAGAGCACTCGTTCGGCTATCTGTCCCATACACAGGAGCACTCGTTCGGCTATCTGTCCCATACACAGGAGCACTTGTTCGGCTATCTCTTCCATACACAGGAGCACTCGTTCGGCTATCTGTCCCATACACAGGTTCAAAGGAAAAGAACAGAGTTATCACTTATGTGCTGCTGTAATCCAATATTGGTGAAATTAAAACATTTATTTTAATAGGTTTAAGGGTATGTGCACACGTCAGGATTTATTGCAGAAATTTTCCTGACAAAAACCGGACATTTCTGCCAGAAATCCGCATTTTTGTTTGCGTTTTTCATGCGTTTTTGATGCGTTTTTGGTGCGTTTTTTGTGCGTTTTTCCCCAAATGCATAGAATAGCGGGAAAAACGCAGAAAATCCGCAAAATTAATGAACATGCTGCTTTTTTTTTACCGCGATCATGTGCACAAAACATGCAGAATGCATTTTAAATGATAGGATGCATAATGTATGCGTTTTTAATGAGTTTTTATATTGTTTTTACCGCAAAAAAAACACAACAAAACCTGAACGTGTGCATATAGCCTAAAAGTCAATGCGTTTTGAGGTCACGCAGGACAAACATGGTGAGACTGTATGGCATAGCTGTCTTTTATGCTGTGTTTCTTGAAAAACCTGCCAAACCGGGCACATGGCATGTCAAAGTTCAAATGTGTCATGAGGATGAACGTGGATGCTAGTCAGTTTTTCAATTTAAAAAGCAAAATTAAATTAACACCTGAATACTAGTATACATTTCAATTATACTTACAGAAACTAGGGGAAAAAAGGCTAGATATGCATTATAAATAAAAAAACATCTATCAAAAAATTTATATAAGGTTCGAACTAATGGATGAGCTATGCATTGCAGTGATTGACACATCAAGGATGGAGAAGCGCTTCTGTGTGTGGGAGAGGCAGATGAAGTAATGTAATGTATGTACACAGTGACTGCACCAGCAGAATAGCGAGTGCAGCTCTGGGGTATAATACAGGCTGTAACGCAGGATCAGTACAGGATCAGTAATGTAATGTATGTACACAGTAACTGCACCAGCAGAATAGTGAGTGCAGCTCTGGGGTATAATACAGGATGTAACTCAGGATCAGTACAGGATCAGTAATGTAATGTATGCACACAGTGACTCCACCAGCAGAATAGTGAGTGCAGCTCTGGAGTATAATACAGGATGTAACTTAGGATCAGTACAGGATCAGTAATGTAATGTATGTACACAGTGACTGCACCAGCGGAATAGTGAGTACAGCTCTGGAGTATAATACAGGATGTAACTCCGGATCAGTACAGGATCAGTAATATAATGTATGTACACAGTGACTGCACCAGCAGAATAGTGAGTGCAGCTCTGGGGTATAATAGAGGATATAACTCAGGATCAGTAATGTTATGTATGTACACAGTGACTGCACCAGCGGAATAGTGAGTGCAGCTCTGGGGTATAATACAGGATGTAACTCAGGATCGGTAATGTAATGTATGTACACAGTGACTGTACTAGCAGAATAATGACCACGACCCCCTGGAAGAAGCTACGCTGCGAAACGCGCGTCGGGGTTTTCCTGTCCCACGGCAGATCCTTTTACCAACAGGTATGCACTAATATTCTATCTATGACCTCTTCAATATGGCTTTCATATAGATATACTTGAGCGTTTACTCTATCTGTACAATGCACTGACACTTTATTTTATACCAATTGGGCAATCTGATAGTCGGCATAGCCCTATACCTATTGGCTACTTAGCACCCCTCATAGGTATTAGTACATGGCCTTATATTAAATACACACCAGTAGTCTTTAGTAGGCACATTTACTTTTTCCTGACTCTCATACAGTGCCTACAAGTAGTATTCAACCCCCTGCAGATTTAGCAGGTTTACACATTTGGAATTAACTTGGCATTGTGACATTTGGACTGTAGATCAGCCTGGAAGTGTGAAATGCACTGCAGCAAAAAAGAATGTTATTTCTTTGTTTATTTTTTTAAATTGTGAAAAGTCTTTTCAGAGGGTCATTTATTATTCAACCCCTCAACCCACCAGAATTCTGTTTGGTTCCCCTAAAGTATTAAGAAGTAGTTCAGGCACAAAGAACAATGAACTTCACATGTTTGGATTAATTATCTCTTTTTCCAGCCTTTTCTGACTATTTAAGACCCTCCCCAAACTTGTGAACAGCACTCATACATGGTCAACATGGGAAAGACAAAGGAGCATTCCAAGGCCATCAGAGACAAGATCGTGGAGGGTCACAAGGCTGGGAAGGGGTACAAAACCCTTTCCAAGGAGTTGGGCCTACCTGTCTCCACTGTTGGGAGCATCATCCGGAAGTGGAAGGCTTATGGAACTACTGTTAGCCTTCCACGGCCTGGACAGCCTTTGAATGTTTCCTCCCGCGCCGAGGCCAGGCTTGTCCGAAGAGTCAAGGCTAACCCAAGGACAACAAGGAAGAAGCTCCGGGAAGATCTCATGGCAGTGGGGACATTGGTTTCAGTCAATACCATAAGTAACGTACTCCACCGCAATGGTCTCCGTTCCAGACGAGCCCGTAAGGTACCTTTACTTTCAAAGCGTCATGTCAAGGCTCGTCTACAGTTTGCTCATGATCACTTGGAGGACTCTAAGACTGACTGGTTCAAGGTTCTCTGGTCTGATGAGACCAAGATCGAGATCTTTGGTGCCAACCACACACGTGACGTTTGGAGACTGGATAGCACTGCATATGACCCCAAGAATACCATCCCTACAGTCAAGCATGGTGGTGGCAGCATCATGCTGTGGGGCTGTTTCTCAGCCAAGGGGCCTGGCCATCTGGTCCGCATCCATGGGAAGATGGATAGCACGGCCTACCTGGAGATTTTGGCCAAGAACCTCCGCTCCTCCATCAAGGATCTTAAGATGGGTCGTCATTTCATCTTCCAACAAGACAACGACCCAAAGCACACAGCCAAGAAAACCAAGGCCTGGTTCAAGAGGCAAAAAATCAAGGTGTTGCAGTGGTCTAGTCAGTCTCCTGACCTTAACCCAATTGAAAACTTGTGGAAGGAGCTCAAGATTAAAGTCCACATGAGACACCCAAAGAACCTAGATAACTTGGAGAAGATCTGCATGGAGGAGTGGGCCAAGATAACTCCAGAGACCTGTGCCGGCCTGATCAGGTCTTATAAAAGACGATTATTAGCTGTAATTGCAAACAAAGGTTATTCCACAAAATATTAAACCTAGGGGTTGAATAATAATTGGCCCACACTTTTATGTTTAAAATTTATAAAAATTTAACTGAGCAACAAAACTTTTTGGTTTGTAAGATTTATGCATCTGTTAATAAATCCTGTTCTTGTTTGAAGTTTGAAGGCTCTAACTTATTTGCATCTTATTAAACCTGCTAAATCTGCAGGGGGTTGAATACTTCTTGTAGGCATTGTATATCCCCTTGAGACTTCTCCACACATACTATTTGCTGAGATATATAAAAGAAAAACCCTTTTTTTTGGCTACAGCTACGCCATATTCTTGGTCATTCTTTCTCTGTAATCCAGGGCCTGCTGTTGCATGTGCATTAGGTTACCAGTCTATTATTATTCTCTTCTATATGTATATATAGTGTTATACAATATGGATTGCTTTGGGTCCACTCTGCCGTGTTTTCATCCCCCTTGTTTTTTTGTACATTTGAGTATTATTCGTATTTTTGTCTTTTAAATATTTTTAATAAAATTTCTCATATTTTATTCTTGGTATGTTACTTCCCTCTTTGCTTGGGTATACGTTCTTTCGGAGGTACGCCTTACATATTGATTGGTCTATAATTTTGGGTATATTAGCAGAATAATGAGTACAGCTCTGGGGCATAATACAGGATGTAACTCAGGATCAGTACAGGATCAGTAATGTATGTACACAGTGACTGCACAAGCAGAATAGTGAGTGCAGCTCTGGGGTATAATACAGGATGTAACTGAGGATCAGTAATGTAATGTATGTACACAGTGACTGCGCCAGCAGAATAGTGAGTGCAGCTCTGGAGTATAATACAGGATGTAACTCAGGATCAGTAATGTAATGTATGTACACAGTGACTGCACCAGCAGAATAGTGAGTGCAGCTCTGGAGTATAATACAGGATGTAACTCAGGATCAGTAATGTAATGTATGTACACAGTGACTGCACCAGCAGAATAGCGAGTGCAGCTCTGGGGTATAATACAGGATGTAACTCAGGATCAGTACAGGATCAGTAATGTAATGTATGTACACAGTGACTGCACCAGCAGAATAGTGAGTGCAGCTCTGGAGTATAATACAGGATGTAACTCAGGATCAGTAATGTAATGTATGTACACAGTGACTGCACCAGCAGAATAGTGAGTGCAGCTCTGGAGTATAATACAGGATGTAACTCAGGATCAGTAATGTAATGTATGTACACAGTGACTGCACCAGCAGAATAGCGAGTGCAGCTCTGGGGTATAATACAGGATGTAACTCAGGATCAGTACAGGATCAGTAATGTAATGTATGTACACAGTGACTGCACCAGCAGAATAGTGAGTGCAGCTCTGGAGTATAATACAGGATGTAACTCAGGATCAGTAATGTAATGTATGTACACAGTGACTGCACCAGCAGAATAGCGAGTGCAGCTCTGGGGTATAATTCAGGATGTAACTCAGGATCAGTACAGGATCAGTAATGTAATGTATGTACACAGTGACTGCACCAGCAGAATAGTGAGTGCAGCTCTGGAGTATAATACAGGATGTAACTCAGGATCAGTAATGTAATGTATGTACACAGTGACTGCACCAGCAGAATAGTGAGTGCAGCTCTGGAGTATAATACAGGATGTAACTCAGGATCAGTAATGTAATGTATGTACACAGTGACTGCACCAGCAGAATAGCGAGTGCAGCTCTGGGGTATAATACAGGATGTAACTCAGGATCAGTACAGGATCAGTAATGTAATGTATGTACACAGTGACTGCACCAGCAGAATAGCGAGTGCAGCTCTGGAGTATAATACAGGATGTAACTCAGGATCAGTACAGGATCAGTAATGTAATGTATGTACACAGTGACTGCACCAGCAGAATAGTGAGTGCAGCTCTGTAGTATAATACAGGATGTAACTCAGGATCAGTAATGTAATGTATGTACACAGTGACTGCACCAGCAGAATAGTGAGTGCAGCTCTGGAGTATAATACAGGATGTAACTCAGGATCAGTAATGTAATGTATGTACACAGTGACTGCACCAGCAGAATAGCGAGTGCAGCTCTGGGGTATAATACAGGATGTAACTCAGGATCAGTACAGGATCAGTAATGTAATGTATGTACACAGTGACTGCACCAGCAGAATAGCGAGTGCAGCTCTGGAGTATAATACAGGATGTAACTCAGGATCAGTACAGGATCAGTAATGTAATGTATGTACACAGTGACTGCACCAGCAGAATAGTGAGTGCAGCTCTGGAGTATAATACAGGATGTAACTCAGGATCAGTAATGTAATGTATGTACACAGTGACTGCACCAGCAGAATAGTGAGTGCAGCTCTGGAGTATAATACAGGATGTAACTCAGGATCAGTAATGTAATGTATGTACACAGTGACTGCACCAGCAGAATAGTGAGTGCAGCTCTGGAGTATAATACAGGATGTAACCCAGGATCAGTAATGTAATGTATGTACACAGTGACTGCACCAGCAGAATAGCGAGTGCAGCTCTGGGGTATAATACAGGATGTAACTCAGGATCAGTACAGGATCAGTAATGTAATGTATGTACACAGTGACTGCACCAGCAGAATAGCGAGTGCAGCTCTGGAGTATAATACAGGATGTAACTCAGGATCAGTACAGGATCAGTAATGTAATGTATGTACACAGTGACTGCACCAGCAGAATAGTGAGTGCAGCTCTGGAGTATAATACAGGATGTAACTCAGGATCAGTAATGTAATGTATGTACACAGTGACTGCACCAGCAGAATAGTGAGTGCAGCTCTGGAGTATAATACAGGATGTAACTCAGGATCAGTAATGTAATGTATGTACACAGTGACTGCACCAGCAGAATAGCGAGTGCAGCTCTGGGGTATAATACAGGATGTAACTCAGGATCAGTACAGGATCAGTAATGTAATGTATGTACACAGTGACTGCACCAGCAGAATAGCGAGTGCAGCTCTGGAGTATAATACAGGATGTAACTCAGGATCAGTACAGGATCAGTAATGTAATGTATGTACACAGTGAGTGCACCAGCAGAATAGTGAGTGCAGCTCTGGAGTATAATACAGGATGTAACTCAGGATCAGTACAGGATCAGTAATGTAATGTATGTACACAGTGAGTGCACCAGCAGAATAGTGAGTACAGCTCTGGAGTATAATACAGGATGTAACTCAGGATCAGTACAGGATCAGTAATGTAATGTATGTACACAGTGACTGCACCAGCAGAATAGTGAGTGCAGCTCTGGAGTATAATACAGGATGTAACTCAGGATCAGTAATGTAATGTATGTACACAGTGACTGCACCAGCAGAATAGTGAGTGCACCTCTGGAGTATAATACAGGATGTAACTCAGGATCAGTAATGTATATACACTTAACCCCAGTCCTAATTATAATGACTTGACAATTATTATGAACCATACATCGAAGGAATTGTAGGCAGGAGTACCTAGAGATTGCAGAGTAATAGCAGTTGATATAATAAAGTGGTTACATTGGACACATAAAGAATAGTGATGAGCGAATATACTCGTTACTCGAGATTTCTCGAGCATGCTCGGGGGTCCTCCGAGTATTTTTTAGTGCTCGGAGATTTAGTTTTTAGCGCCGCAACTGAATGACTAACTAAAACTAAATCTCCGAGCACTAAAAAATACTCGGAGGACACCCGAGCATGCTCGAGAAATCTCGAGTAACGAGTATATTCGCTCATCACTAATAAGGAAAGGTAATTGATAGTAATCAATAGATGTCATAGAGTGCAACAAGCAGGTACGATAAACCCCAAGTGGCGATATGACACATATCTAAATAACAATGTCATGCATGAAGTGCAGTGGTAATGTAAGGTGGTGATCCAGAATAATAAGTCTCTGGTGTAATGTCTTCTGGGGAGAGTCCCCTAGATATAAAAGCTTTCAATGGTCCAAAAGTTGGCTGTGGAGGGAAGGCTGGTGTTCTCCAGCGCCAAAGGAAAGTAGCTAAAACTTAGCCTTCAATCATATAGGATCATAAAACATTGGGTCACTGTTCACATATGAAAAAAACCCATGATGCTCACACATTTTTGGGAGAAAAACCCTTAATCATGAGATATTATTAAACGCGTGAGCATTCTAGGGTTTTTTAATGTGCGCACATTCTGCCAGCTCTGTGTGATCCTATATCAGGGGTGGGGAATCTTTTTTTTCTGCCAAGGGCCATTTGGATATTTATACCATCCTTCGAAGGCTGTACAAACTCCGCCCACAGTCCATCCTGACTCCGGCACTGGGGTCAGGACGTAATCTTTCATTGCATGCCCTTGAACACTGCATGTGTGTGCTAACAGAGCAAGAAGAAACTAATGAGCTGGTGGCAATCAAAGTACACCTCCCTGCACAAGAATGTGGTCCCTGAGAATCTGCCCCGGGGCCTGATAAAAGGTCATCGAGGGCCGTAAATGGCCCTGGGGCCTGAGGTTCCCCACCCCTCCCCAGACCTATTTGATGCTGACTGCCTTTGGTGCCTTTTGGAGCATTGACAGCTATTTGACCTGGAAGTCAGACCAGTGCATACGCCCGCACCACACCCAGACCTCAGGTGGCCCACCCTGGAAGCTGCCCTTATCTCTCCGTCCCAGGAGTGATGCACTGAACTGACACTTTTTTTGTAGATATCAAAGCAATCTCTGACTGCATCAACCATCTAGTTCACCATCTGCACGGTGGGGGATCAGGATTGTGCAATCCTCCAGAGATGCACGTAGTGGTGCCGAGGAGCACTGCGTAAGGCTACGTTCACATTTGCGTTGTGCGATGTTGCGTCAGAGACGCAACACACAACGCAAACAAAAACGCAACAAAACGCACGCTAAAACGCAGCGTTTTGCGACGCATGCGTCCTTTTTTGCCGAAATTTGGACGCAAAAAAAATGCAACTTGCTGCGTCCTCTGCACCCTATGCTTGCGGCAAAAAAAACGCATGCGTGGCAAAACGCAGCACAAGGCATGTCCATTGGATCCCTCTCTTTTGCTGCGGACTGCAGAATTCGGCACCTCTGAAGACACCAGAGGAGGAAGCAGAAAGACCAAAGAACAATGACTGGGGCCTCTGCACCACCCTGATCACCCGCTCCGAAGTCTGGAAACGGTGCAGGTTGCCCATAGCTAAGGCAGAACATCCATAATCCAGAGCAGAGTACACTGACACCCAGAAGGAAATCCAGCTGCCAATAGACAGCTCTGCTCCAGCAGGTGGCGCTCTAGGCACAAATTATATCACTCATCAGACTTCTTTAAAGTTGATGTAATAGATTATTTATGAACCCTTCACATGTGACACCAATTTATGATTATTTTCCTAGTAAATGGTTACTGTTTATGCCGTTTATTGGGCAGGGAGATCTTTATAGATTTCTGAGGTTTCTTTTTTGCATCTTGATGAAAATTAAGATTTTTTTTCCATCCATATGGTGTCTACTAGGGGCTAACATTACATCTGTATCTATGTTATTGACATATGTATCACAGCTGTTTTCTTATGTGTGGAAATAAAATAAATTGGCCGGTTCTGTTTCCTGTGTTATTTTTGTAATGGACTGTCTGCTGTATCTGTGGAAATTAAGACTAGAGATGAGCCGATCGATTCACAGCACTTTGGTCCGACATCCAAACCAGTGGTACTGGGCGGCTGGACGGAGGCGGCAAATCTCTTACCTTCTGCCGTTATGGGCGCAAGGTCATCTGTGCGTCCTGCTCATCTCTAGTTGGGACTTGTGGATTTACTTTTTGTTCATTCACAGTCGTAAACGCCGGAACCTTCTCATCTTTACAGAATTTCTGTGCAAAAAAGCAGCAGAAAATACGCAGCATTTACGTTACATGTGAACATGGTCAAAATGTCCAAGAAAAGTGGATGTGATTTCATGAAAACTCTGCACGAGAGCCATCAAATAAGAGTGAAAACATATAAAACAAAATCAGAAAACGCACAACAATCACAATTGCTATTGCAGTGCGGACACTTGCAGAAAACATGCAAAAATAAAATGCAGGAGAAAAAAAACGCAACATTTATACATTTTTATTACTTTTTATTATGGGTTCAATGGAGAGAAAAAATAAATCACACCATTTTGTATGTCATTTATTGATCACTGTAAATAATCTGATCACTGTGTTGTGCAAATTGTTACTATTACAGGGACACCAAGAATTATTATTATTATTTATTATTATAGCGCCATTTATTCCATGGCGCTTTACATGTGAGGAGGGGTATACATAATAAAAACAAGTACAATAATCTTAAACAATACAAGTCCCAACTGGTACAGGAGGAGAGAGAATGTCCATGTTATTTGCTGCTGTTTATTATTTAAAAAAAAGCATTAAAACGACATTATTGTAACTGTTTTTCATAATTTTTTAGTAATATTATAAGAAGAAAAAAAATATCTGACTTTTATGTTCCCCCTAGAATACAGGCACATAGAAATACGCTGGTACACAGGTCCTTCTCAAAAAATTAGCATATAGTGTTACATTTCATTATTTACCATAATGTAATGATTACAATTAAACTTTCATATATTATAGATTCATTATCCACCAACTGAAATTTGTCAGGTCTTTTATTGTTTTAATACTGATGATTTTGGCATACAACTCCTGATAACCCAAAAAACCTGTCTCAATAAAATAGCATATTTCACCCATCCAATCAAATCAATGTGTTTTTTAATAACAAACATAGTAACATAGTAACATAGTAACATAGTTAGTAAGGCCGAAAAAAGACATTTGTCCATCCAGTTCAGCCTATATTCCATCATAATAAATACCCAGATCTACGTCCTTCTACAGAACCTAATAATTGTATGATACAATATTGTTCTGCTCCAGGAAGACATCCAGGCCTCTCTTGAACCCCTCGACTGAGTTCGCCATCACCACCTCCTCAGGCAAGCAATTGCAGATTCTCACTGCCCTAACAGTAAAGAATCCTCTTCTATGTTGGTGGAAAAACCTTCTCTCCTCCAGACGCAAAGAATGCCCCCTTGTGCCCGGCACCTTCCTTGGTATAAACAGATCCTCAGCGAGATATTTGTATTGTCCCCTTATATACTTATACATGGTTATTAGATCGCCCCTCAGTCGTCTTTTTTCTAGACTAAATAATCCTAATTTCGCTAATCTATCTGGGTATTGTAGTTCTCCCATCCCCTTTATTAATTTTGTTGCCCTCCTTTGTACTCTCTCTAGTTCCATTATATCCTTCCTGAGCACCGGTGACCAAAACTGGACACAGTACTCCATGTGCGGTCTAACTAGGGATTTGTACAGAGGCAGTATAATGCTCTCATCATGTGTATCCAGACCTCTTTTAATGCACCCCATGATCCTGTTTGCCTTGGCAGCTGCTGCCTGGCACTGGCTGCTCCAGGTAAGTTTATCATTAACTAGGATCCCCAAGTCCTTCTCCCTGTCAGATTTACCCAGTGGTTTCCCATTCAGTGTGTAATGGTGACATTGATTCCTTCTTCCCATGTGTATAACCTTACACTTATCATTGTTAAACCTCATCTGCCACCTTTCAGCCCAAGTTTCCAACTTATCCAGATCCATCTGTAGCAGAATACTATCTTCTCTTGTATTAACTGCTTTACATAGTTTTGTATCATCTGCAAATATCGATATTTTACTGTGTAAACCTTCTACCAGATCATTAATGAATATGTTGAAGAGAACAGGTCCCAATACTGACCCCTGCGGTACCCCACTGGTCACAGCGACCCAGTTAGAGACTATACCATTTATAACCACCCTCTTGCTTTCTATCACTAAGCCAGTTACTAATCCATTTACACACAATTTCCCCCAGACCAAGCATTCTCATTTTGTGTACCAACCTCTTGTGCGGCACGGTATCAAACGCTTTGGAAAAATCGAGATATACCACGTCCAATGACTCACCGTGGTCCAGCCTATAGCTTACCTCTTCATAAAAACTGATTAGATTGGTTTGACAGGAGCGATTTCTCATAAACCCATGCTGATATGGAGTTAAACAGTTATTCTCATTGAGATAATCCAGAATAGCATCCCTCAGAAACCCTTCAAATATTTTACCAAATATAACAAACAAAAAAACCATCAAATAATAATGTTCAGTTATGCACTCAATACTTGGTCGGGAATCCTTTGGCAGAAATGACTGCTTCAATGCGGCGTGGCATGGAGGCAATCAGCCTGTGACACTGCTGAGATGTTATGGAGGCCCAGGATGCTTCAATAGCGGCCTTAAGCTCATCCAGAGTGTTGGGTCTTGCGTCTCTCAACTTTCTCTTCACAATATCCCACAGATTCTCTATGGGGTTCAGGTCAGGAGAGTTGGCAGGCCAATTGAGCACAGTAATACCATGGTCAGTAAACCATTTACCAGTGGTTTTGGCACTGTGAGCAGGTGCCAGGTCGTGCTGAAAAATGAAATCTTCATCTCCATAAAGCATTTCAGCCGATGGAAGCATGAAGTGCTCCAAAATCTCCTGATAGCTAGCTGCATTGACCCTGCCCTTGATGAAACACAGTGGACCAACACCAGCAGCTGACATGGCACCCCACACCATCACTGACTGTGGGTACTTGACACTGGACTTCAGGCATTTTGGCATTTCCTTCTCCCCAGTCTTCCTCCAGACTCTGGCACCTTGATTTCCGAATGACATGCAAAATTTGCTTGCATCAGAAAAAAGTACTTGGGACCACTTAGCAACAGTCCAGTGCTGCTTCTCTGTAGCCCAGGTCAGGCGCCTCTGCCGCTGTTTATGGTTCAAAAGTGGCTTTACCTGGGGAATGCCGCACCTGTAGCCCATTTCCTGCACACGCCTGTGCACGGTGGCTCTGGATGTTTCCACACCAGACTCAGTCCACTGCTTCCTCAGGTTCCCTAAGGTCTGGAATCGGTCCTTCTCCACAATCTTCCTCAGGGTCCGGTCTCCTCTTCTCGTTGTACAGCGTTTTCTGCCACATTGTTTCCTTCCAACAGACTTACCATTGAGGTGCCTTGATACAGCACTCTGGGAACAGCCTATTTGTTGAGAAATTTCTTTCTGGGTCTTACCCTCTTGCTTGAGGGTGTCAATGATGGCCTTCTTGACATCTGTCAGGTCGCTAGTCTTACCCATGATGGGGGTTTTGAGTAATGAACCAGGCAGGGAGTTTATAAAAGCCTCAGGTATCTTTTGCATGTGTTTAGAGTTAATTAGTTGATTCAGAAGATTAGGGTAATAGGTCGTTTAGAGAACCTTTTCTTGATATGCTAATTTATTGAGACAGGTTTTTTGGGTTATCAGGAGTTGTATGCCAAAATCATCAGTATTAAAACAATAAAAGACCTGACAAATTTCAGTTGGTGGATAATGAATCTATAATATATGAAAGTATAATTGTAATCATTACATTATGGTAAATAATGAAATTTAACACTATATGCTAATTTTTTGAGAAGGACCTGTATACAGTTGTATCTCTATGTATCAGTATAATCTGCTTGTGAATTCAGAGCCAGAAATATAGCTTTAAGTATAGGAAATCCTCACATTCTTAGGCCGGGATCACACATATGCGAGATACGGCCGAGTCTCGCAGGTGAAAACACTTCTCTGGCGCCGGCACTTCGGAGCGGAGCGTGCCCGCATAGCAACACATGGAGCTGCACGCTCCGCTCCCAGAGCTGGGTTTTCACCTGCGAGACTCGGCCGTATCTCGCCTATGTGTGATCCCGGCATTATAAATGTGGGCTATGACTCATAGCTTTGGCTGCTGCCTGCAATGATACAAGTTGTTGGTTTGATTCCTTTGGAGACCTGATCTCAAGACAATACTTGATTATTTAATTAATGTTAGTGAGCAAATAGATGCAAGCTCAGCACCCTGAGGCGAAGGAACTGGAGAGTGAAGAGAGAAGGCAGAGTAAATGGAAGTTGGCGCAAAGTTCTGATCTGCTCAGGGCAGCGGGACTGTCCCCTCAAATCGGGACAGTACCACTGAATCCAGGATGTTTAGAAGCTATACAAGATGACTCTGATGAGTGATAAAAAGACGTCGGGAACATACTTCTGAGTTGGTCTGGGTCACTGGGGTTAAAACCCAGTCCCACTGCAATCAATTTTACGTGGACGTGCAAAAGGGTAACAATGTTTTGAACCTTTGACTTTCAGGCTCCGTATCTCACCATCCACTACTTCTTGGAACATGAGACTACCATCATTTTATAGACAATGATCTTAACTATCTCAAACATAAATTTGACTTCCAACTATTTAGCATATTGTTAGTTATGCAGATTCTTGTCATGTAAATGCATTATTACTGTTTTGCTCCTGGTGGTGGAAAAGTCTTTTGTTTCCTGTATACTATGAATTACAACCTGTTCTCACATTCCTGAATAGCTCAGTGTGTTCTTAGGTTGATTCCGAAGTGAAAAGTCAGTGGTCTCCGCATTGAGGAGCAGCCATGAAGACTGTTGCCCAAGAAAAGAGAAACCGCATCATCCAGCTCATCGATAACGGGCTCTTGGCCAAGAAAATTGCCAAACTGCATCATCATGACAGCTGGATGAATATGAAATGAAGTCCGTCCATCCATTCAAAAGCCAAGAGGTGGACGTCCAGGCAAAATATCAGAGTCATCAAGTTGGCTCATCCCAAGGTCTATCAGTTCTGGTGCGACAAACACGGCAGTGGAGGTGGCTCATAAAGTTCATAATAGTGAGATCACAGACGTCCATACAAGCACCGTGTGACGCACATTACACAAGTCTGTAATGGTGGGCCGAAAAAAAGATGAAAAGCCTCGACTTCAATATCGTCATAAGAAGCAGCGGCTCGAGTTAACAAAAACTTCCAAAAATCGGACAATGGAAGATTGAAAACAGGTGACTTGGAGCCATGACACAAAAGTCATCAGACTAGACTCTGATGGGTGCAAATGGGTCTGGAAGAAACAAGGGAAAAAGAAGCTAATGGATAGAGAAATTAAAGGAACTGTCAAGTTCGGTGGAAGAAGCCTGATGATATGGGGATGTTTTACAGCCAAAGGCGTTGGATACTTGACCAGATTGATGGGGTTTTCAATGCTGAGCTATATGTGAGTATCCTACAAGATGAGTTACTTCGTTCTCTCGAGTACTTTGGGTATGAAAAGGATGACATCGTGTTCCAACAGGACAATGACCCAAAGTATACGTCGAGATTGGTGAAGAAATGGTTCAATGACAATAATGCAGAGGTGCTGGATTGGCCCCCGCAGTCCCCAGACCTCAACCCAATCGAACACTTGTAGGTAAAATTGAATAAAAAGCTGTATGCATACCCAAGTGAGGCATCCAGTAGGCACCAACTTTGGGAACATGTAGAAGAGACCTGGTATCAAATTTTGGTCGACACATGTTTGAATCTGATGGAAAACATGCCCAGAAGGTTTCAGGCAGTGTTGAAAGCCAAAGGAGTATTTACAAATTACTTACAAAATAAAAATAAAAATTTAGGAGCAAAATAGTAACAATACAGTGGCATGACAAGAATCTGCATAACTAATCTTATGCTAAATAGTTGCAAGTCAAATTTATGTATGACATAGCCAAGATGATTGTCTACAAATTGATGGTAGAATCACGTTCAAAGCTGTAGTGGACGATGAGATATGGAGCCTGAAAATCAAAGGTTCAAAACATTGCTACCCTTTTGCTCATCAGTGTAATTTTGGAACCTTGTTTTTCTGCAGAGTGAATTGTAGTTTTGAATGACATCATATAATGTACAGGAAAAATGGAAATCCTGATGACCTGATAATATGATTCACCATGTCAGTACGAGTGCAGCAATATATTTAACTTGTATAGTTTATTTTAATTAAAGTGCTGAGAAAAAATATCGAAATGTTTATATATATATACAGTATATATATATATATATATATATATATATATATATATACAGTGCATAACAAAAAATGTAAACTGTGTCATCATTTTCGGAGACCTGTACTATTTTTTTATTCTTCTGTCGATGTTAAGTGACGCCTTTTTTTTTGTTTGTTTGCTTTTTTTCACTTTAGGCTATGTGCACACGTTAGGATTTCGTGCAGAAATTTCCTGAACAAAACCGGACATTTTCTGCAAGAAATCCGCACGCGTTTTTTTTGCGTTTTTCTCGCGGTTTTTTTTTGCGGATTTTTCTGGACGTTCCAAATGCAATAATATGGTGGGAAATCCGCAAAAAATCCACAAAATTAATGAACATGCTGCGGTTTTTTTTACCACGAAGCGTTTTTTTCCTGCAAAAAAATGCAACATATGCACGAAAATTGCGGAATGCATTCTAAATGATGGGATGCATATGTATGCATTTTTTAATGCGTTTTTATAGCGAAAAAAGTGAAAAAAATGCATCGTGTGCACACAGCCTTAAACTGTGAGACTATGTTCATATTGTTACCATTTTGGAGTACATATGATGTGTAGGTCACTTTTTATTTCATGTTTTTTTATAGAAGTGTGGCTGCCAAAACCCCCCAATTCAATGTGTTTCGTGGCATTTATCGTACAGGTTAATTCATTTTCTATTTTAGTAGATGAAAATTTTGCAGACGTCATGATATCAAATATTTTTTCATTCCTCTGCTTTTAAACTGGGAAAAAGAGGGTGATTCAATGTTTACTTTTTTATGTATAGTCAGTGATTGACAGCAGCACATAAATAGTTAATCAGCAGGGATCGGCGCCATCTGTGGTAGCTGGAATTACAGTCAGATGCTGGCTGTGTCACACAGCTGGGTATGGTGTGGGCTCAGTTCATGACATCGCTGAATACATGGGGACTAGATGTAGGACGCTCTATTATGACTTACGTTGGTGGAACGGTTTAAGTTCAGGGCGGTTGTCTGAAGGTTCCAATGAGCACTGGCCATAATCGGGAAGTGGAAAGAACATAATTTCACCATAAACCTGCCAAGACCAGATGCTACCCACAAAATTTCATATAGAGGACTGAAAATAATTATCAGAAGAGTTGTCCAAGAGCCAAGGGCCACCTGCGGAGAGCCACAGAAAGACCTGGAATCAGCAGCACAACTGTTTAAAAGAAGAATATAAGTCATGCACTCAACCTCTATGACCTGCATCCACACTCGACACGCAAGACTCCATGCTAAACATTGACTAAGAGCGGCTGCACTACAGAAATGTGTCAGATGTTTTCTATGGAATATACACAATAATACGACATGCTGTTTTTTTTTAAACAAGATGGAATAAAATGTGGATGTTTTTATAAAAGAAATTGGGATGCGCAGTTTACTCTACTTTTTCCACTAATCCAGTTGACTGTCTACAACTTTCAACGGCGCTCCCACATCATAAGACCAGTTTCTTTCAATATCAGCAGGCAACAGAATTATAAACATAGTAAGCCCTGATTTTTTTTTCAAGTTTTTTTTATATATGAGAATGTAGTCTTGTCAGATGAAACCAAAATTTAACTCTTTGGATGCCATAATACAACCATTTTTGGAGGCCAAAAGGCACTGCATGTCACCACAAAAACACCATACCAAAAGTCAAGTTTGGAGATGAGAACATCATGGTGGGGGGTTGTTTTTCAACATTGGCACTGGCAAACTTCAAGTAATTGATGGAAGGAAGAATGGACTAATGTGCTCAGGCATTCTTGAGAAAAATCTGCTGGTATCTACCAGGATGATGAAGGTGAAACAAGGGTGAAGATTTCAGCAAATCAATTATCCCAAACACACAGCTAAGGAAACTCTCAACTGGTTTCAGAGAAAGAAAATAAAGCTGCTAGAATGGCCGAGCCGATCACCGGACCTGGTTCCAATAGAAAACTTATGGAAGGAACTAAAGCTCAGAGTCTATAGAAGGAGCCCAAGGGACCTTTGGGATGTGAAGAGTGTTTGTGTGGAAGAACGTGCCAAAATAACACCTGAGCAATGCCTGCGACTAGTTTCTCTCTACAAGAGGTGTCTTGAAGCTGTCATCACCAACAAAGTCTTTTGTACAAGGTATTCGATAAATTTCAGCAATGTGTAATTTCCCATTATTACACATAACTTAATTTATGGACATCTATGGTTTGATTTCTTTGCCTGTATGGATTGGATGGGTTGTTACCGACATGTGGTGAGAATTTCATAGCAATAGCACGTTTAGAAAATATTTACTTACAAAATTGGTGATGTGTTCAATACTTATTTCACCCGCTGTATATAATGACCGGTGTATGTGTAAAACCATTTGTTTGTGACAAAGAACAAATCAGCCTTTACCTTCTTAAGTGATAAAGCTGTATTTTTTTTTTATTTCAATAATTTGTACTGAAAAAAAAAAATTGGTCTGTGTCAAAAGACAAGACTGGTCTGTGCTACATTAAATACCATAACACTATCCCCTGTGTCTAATTTAGGGGCTAGAAATGCAACTAGGGCATTGGAAATGCAATTTACAACATGTCCATTTACAGCCTGTAAAGCTTGTTCTGTAGTTTACCTGAAACCATCCTGAAACAAGTTGTTGATTGTTACTTTGAATTTTGTAAAAATTCCTGTAATCAGCAATTTCCTAGAAAATTTAGTATATTTATGTAAATCATGTTTTCTTTCCATTTCACTCAAACCTTCAGTTTTCTGTTACAGATCTGTACACTCTGTTTCCAGCTTTTAGGGTAAAAAAAAAAGTCACAGATGACAAGAAAGAGAAAGAGCATGGAAAAAATGAGATGGAACACATTGAAGGAGTTAATTATTCCCCATCAGCGTCTTCAGAACACTTTTTTCCACTTTCGTCATCACTACCAGTTTTCTCTAGAAAAGGGGAACAGAAGACGATACACAAAATTGTGGAAGGGCAGCATAGGTTTTTCAAAATTTTAATTGGAGTCCATAATTTTGGGGTTAAAGACAATGTAATGCAATCATTCGGTAAAGGCCATCAATCTTATAATGTTCTGTTATCTTGATGTTTAGGATAAATTCCCATTACTTTCATCATGGCAAATTTTACCTCCCGATTTCTCAGGCTATAAATAATGGGGTTCAGCATGGGCGTCATAATGGTGTAGAGCACCGCCACCAGTTTGACATCTTTGTCCATGGCGTAGGTGGAAGAGGGCCATATGTAGCTGAAGATCCCACTGCCGTAATATAGAGCCACGACCATGAAGTGAGAGGCACAAGTGGAGAAGGTCTTTCGACGACCTTTGCTGGTGCTAATTTTTGTAACCGCAGAAATAATCCGGCCATAGGTCACCAATATAAAAATGAGGGGCCCCATCCCAGCAATGACGACCACTATCATGAACAGTCCCTCCCCAACTTTTGTGTCAGAGCAAGACAACTTGAAGAGCGGAGTAACATCACAGAAGAAATGGTCAACCTTGTTTGGACTACAAAAGTCAAGATGACATACAGAAACAGCTTGGACCACAGAGTTCAGAAGACCACTGGCCCAACAGGCAAGGACGATTTGAATTCTTACAGCCCTACTCATAATGAGGGTGTAGTTGAGTGGAAAGCAGATGGCCACATACCTATCATAAGCCATGACCGTAAGAATATAACACTCCACCACCATGAAAAGCTGGAAAAAGTAGAGTTGGGTAACACATCCAGCATATGAAATTGACTTCTGGGCTGTGACCAAAATTAACAAGAGCTTGGGGACAGTGACTGAAGACAAAAGAATGTCAACTGTGGCAAGGTTGGCCAAGAAGAAGTACATAGGCGTGTGGAGTTTTTGGTCCGAGGAAATGACGCTTAGAATGACTATGTTTCCTATCACTGTGATTAGATATATGGCCAGGAAGATAAGAAAAAGGAGGATCTGAGGATCCGCTGTTTCCGAAAGGCCAACAATAAGAAAGATGGACACCGATGACTTGTTAGAGTGTTCCATTGGACACAAGATGATCTAAAAGGTTAAGAGACTACTAGTATTAGATAGAATCGATTTATTTACCTGTCTTTATTCACAGTGTCATATTGGCCATCTAACCCTCATGTCCCATATCCTTTAGTTACCTCAGAGGGGCTCTAAAATAAGTCCTTTTGCAATATGATCTATTACACCATGCCTACTTTCGGTACTAAAGGTACCGTCACACTCAGCGACGCTGCAGCGATATAGACAACTAGCCGATCGCTGCAGCGTCGCTGTTTAGGTCGCTGTAGAGACGTCAAACACGGCAACTCCAGAATGATGCAGGAGCGATCCAGTGACGTAACGGCGACTCACTTATCGTTGTAGCTGGTTGTTAGCTCCATGTAAATCATTGCTGGCATTGTTGCTTTTGCTGTCAAACACGACGATACACGCCGACCTGACGACCAAATAAAGTTCTGGACTTCTAGCTACGACCAGCGATGGCACAGCGGGATCCAGATCGCTGCTGCATGTCAAACACAACGAGATCGCTATCCAGGACGCTGCAACATCACGGATCGTTGTCGTTCTCGTTATAAAGTTGCTGAGTGTGAAGGTACCTTAAGAAACTAAGGCACTCTTACAAAATTGGTGACCTTTACCGCACTACACAGAAGATGTCACCCCTCATGTGAATCTAAATGGGCCTTACGACTAATTGGAGACAAGTGCAAAAATACTACGACTAGGTTCCCTATCAGGATCTTTTTGGCTTGTGGACTTATGATTCGCTCATTCATTTGTACATAACTCACATTAGACACCCACTTCCGACCCCAAATTTATACTCCATCCCTCCTGATTTATTTTTTGCCCCTTCACTGCCACTAATGCAAATTTCTACAATTCTGATGAGAGACATCCGGACGCCTACAAGAAAAGGCAGTGTCTGTATTTTACAATTTCTGCCTTTTTGATCATGCCGTATCGGCAGCAGTAACTACTGGAAGACCAGTTATGTAATCAAGCTACAGTTGTCATAGGACTAGTAATTGTTTTGGCCAGTATTTTAAGACCATGGACCAGTATATAGCACAAAAAGAAAAAAAGAATCAAAGGTAAAAAAAAAAATATGTAGCCACAAAATCCTTAACCTGATGCAGGAGATTAATAATGGAGAAAATTATACATTCCCCTAAACAAAAAAAACAAAAAATAGCCGTAAGACCCCATGAGTAGTTAGTTCAAATTGCCTTACAGGATACCCCCACCATCCAGTTGCATACTATATAACTCAGATCTTAGCTGGTTAACCCCTTTAGATGCCATGGTCAATAGCATCTAAAGGGGTTTAAAAAAGGAAGACAGTTCTCTCTGTCTCTGCACTGACACCCTGACTTAGATTACAGTGAGATGGAGACTGAGCCATCCAGCTGTGTATGCCTAAGGCCTGTCCCACACATCCAGATAATTCCGGTACTGGAAAAATCAGTACCGGAGTTATCCATGTCCGTGTGTCCGTGAGCTCACATAGGCCATCCGTGTGCCTACTGGGTACCACACGGAGCGTGCAGGAGACAGCACTAGAGATAAGCGCTGTCCCCTGCATCTGGTGCTGAAGCCGCCATTCATATCTTCTCTCCAGCAGCGTTCGCTGGAGAGAAGATATGAAAAATCCTTTTTTTTTTTCCCTGTTTAAAATAAAGATCCCTGTCCCCAACCCCCTCCGACCCCTGTGCGCCCGCCTGCTGTTAATAAAATACTTACCCGGCTCCCTTGCTGCTTCTTCTCCTCGCCGCTGCTTCTCCTGTATGAGCGGTCACATGGTGCCGTTGATTACAGTCATGAATATGCGGCTCCACCCCTATGGGAGGTGGAGCCGCATATTCATGACTGTAATCGGCGGCACCACGTGACCGCTCATACAGGAGGACGCTGCGAGGGAGCCGGGTGAGTATTTTATTAACAGCGGGCAGGCGCACAGGGGGTGGGAGGGGGGTGGGGACAGGGATCTTTATTTTAAACACGAAAAAAAAAGGATTTTTCATATCTTCTCTCCAGCGAACGCTGCTGGAGAGAAGATATGAATGGCGGCTTCAGCACCACGTGGGGGGGACAGCGCTTACTGTAGCGCTGTCTCCTGCATGGCACTCGGACTGCACACGGACAGCGTCCGTGTGCGGTACGTGTTTTACACGGACCCATTGACTTTAATGGGTCCGTGTAATCCGTGCGCTCCCACGAGCACTGACATGTCTCCGTGTTTTGCACACGGACACACGGTCTGTGAAAACACGCTGACATGTGCAGAGACACATTGATTTCAATGTGTCTACGTGAGTCAGTGTCTCCGGTACGTAAGGAAACTGTCACCTCACGTACCGGAGCCACTGACGTGTGAAACCGGCCTAATAGGCTGCAACCAAAAGAAGAAAAAAGTGTATGCAAGAGAACAAATGGGATCACCATAACAATATTAAAGTACAAAAAAAAATAATTTTTATTGAGAACACCACACAACAATTCGTCTGATACACTGACTTAGCCGACCAGATTTACTATTTCCAGCATACCAATATACCAAGTGTGTGAGGGGTCATTGCTCTGTTAGGCTGGGTAAGACTACAGATATTTGGGGTAGATACCCTGCACAATTTTCAACTGTGAGTTAAGTGCAATGGGCTTTTTCAGCCTGGACACCTTGTTTTAGGTTGTATCATGTTGTCGTTGAGGGTATTTTTACCACAGTTTACGTATTATAGGTATACTATTATGAAATAACAGCATGTGTATACCTGACAAAGGGAAATTGGTTTCTGATCTTATTGTGCATTACAATCGATTTATTTATGTTCTAAGATTTATCTGTGTTATTGGTCTGAAATACTAACCTAGCCTATCGGATGTACCCTCTCTGGTATGCTAAATATGTGGGGTCATAGTGTTCTGTTTGGTTTATGTTAATTTATTGTTGGTTTAGGTGGGCATTTATATCTTTTGTCACACATTATGGCTATATTCTTGTAAAATATCAGCCTATCTATGACCTGGGAAAAAGGGAAACCGTGATCTGACAATATTGTATATCAAAGTCGGCCTGTCAGTGTACTTTTTTCTGATATTTTTCTGTAATAACTATTGTAGACCCGTTACCTCTACCCATGTGGTGGGGGCCTTTTAAGTATTTTTAATGTTGTTGTGTGGTGTTCTCAATAAAAATTATTATTTTTTGTACTTTAACCCCTTTCTGACCTTTGACATACTATCCCGTCAAGGTGACCTGGGCCTATCTGACCCTCGACGGGATAGTATGTCATAGCGATCGGCCGCGCTCACGGGGGGAGCGCGGCCGATCGCGGCCGGGTGTCAGCTGCCTATCGCAGCTGACATCCGGCACTACGTGCCAGGAGCGGTCACGGACCGCCCCCGGCACATTAACCCCCGGCACACCGCGATCAAACATGATCGCAGTGTGCCGGCAGTATAGGGAAGCATCGCACAGGGAGGGGGCTCCCTGCGGGCTTACCTGAGACCCCCGCAGCAACGCGATGTGATCGCGTTGCTGCGAGGGTCTCTTACCTCTCCTCCCTGCAGCAGGCCCAGATCCAAAATGGCCGCGGCATCCAGGTCCTGCAGGGAGGGAGGTGGCTTACCAAGTGCCTGCTTACAGCAAGTCACATCGCTGATCTGACAGAGTGCTGTGCTAACTGTCAGATCAGCGATCTGTGATGTCTTCCCCTGGGACAAAGTAAAAAAAAAAATTTCCAAATGTGTAAAAAAAAAATAAAAAAAAAATTCCTAAATAAAGAAAAAAAAATATTATTAAATACACTTCTTTATCTAAATAAAAAAAACAAACATTAAAAGTACACATATTTAGTATTGCCGCGTCTGTAACGACCCAACCTATAAAACTGTCCCACTGGTTAACCCCTTCAGTAAAGAAAAAAAAAAAACGAGGCAAAAAACGCTTTATTATCATACCGCCGAACAAAAAGTGGAATAACACGCGATCAAAAAGACTGATATAAATTACCGTGGTACCGCTGAAAACTTCATCTTGTCCCGCAAAAAACGAGCCTCCAAACAGCATCATCCGCAAAAAAATAAAAAAGTTATAGTCCTCAGAATAAAGCGATGCAAAAATAATTATTTTTTCTATAAAATAGTTTTTATCGTATAAAAGCGCCAAAACATAAAAAAGTGATATAAATGAGGTATCGCTGTAAACGTACTGACCCGAAGAATAAAACTGCTTTATCAATTTTACCAAACGCGGAACGGTATAAACGCCTCCCCCAAAAGAAATTCATGAATAGCTGGTTTTTGGTCATTCTGCCTCACAAAAATCTGAATAAAAAGCTATCAAAAAATGTCACATGCCCGAAAATGTTACCAATAAAAACGTCAACTCGTTCCGCAAAAAACAAGACCTCACATGACTCTGTGGACTCAAATATGGAAAAATTATAGCTCTCAAAATAAGAAATATTTTTTGCAATAAAAAGCGTCTTTCAGTGTGTGACGGCTGCCAATCATAAAAATCCGCTAAAAAACCCGCTATAAAAGTAAATCAAACCCCCCTTCATCACCCCCTTAGTTAGGGAAAAATAAAAAAATAAAAAAATGTATTTATTTCCATTTTCCCATTAGGGTTAGGGTTAGGGCTAGGGTTAGGGTTAGGGCTAGGGTTAGGGTTAGGGTTTGGGCTAGGGTTAGGGTTAGGGTTAGGGTTAGGGCTAGGGTTAGGGTTAGGGTTTGGGTTAGGGTTAGGGTTAGGGCTAGGGTTAGGGTTAGGGCTAGGGTTAGGGTTGGGGCTAGGGTTAGGGTTAGGGCTAGGGTTAGGGTTGGGGCTAGGGTTAAGGCTACAGTTAGGGTTGGGCCTAAAGTTAGGGTTAGGGTTGGGGCTAAAGTTAGGGTTAGGGTTTGGATTACATTTACGGTTGGGAATAGGGTTGGGATTAGAGTTAGGGGTGTGTTTGGATTAGGGTTTCAGTTATAATTGAGGGGTTTCCACTGTTTAGGCACATCAGAGGCTCTCCAAACGTGACATGGCGTCTGATCTCAATTCCAGCCAATTCTGCGTTGAAAAAGTAAAACAGTGCTCCTTCCCTTTCGAGCTCTCCCGTGTGCCCAAACAGGGGTTTACCCCAACATATGGGGTATCAGCGTACTCAGGACAAATTGGACAACAACTTTTGGGGTCCATTTCTCCTGTTACCCTTGGGAAAATACAAAACTGGGGGCTAAAAAAACAATTTTTGTGGGAAAAAAAAGATTTTCTATTTTCACAGCTCTGCGTTATAAACTGTAGTGAAACACTTGGGGGTTCAAAGTTCTCACAACACATCTAGATCTAGATCACATCTTCGGGGGTCTAGTTTCCAATATGGGGTCACTTGTTGGGGGTTTCTACTGTTTAGGTACATTAGGGGCTCTGCAAACGCAATGGGACGCCTGCAGACCAATCCATCTAAGTCTGCATTCCAAATGATGCTCCTTCTCTTCCGAGCTCTGCCATGCGCTCAAACGGTAGTTACCCCCACATATCGGGTATCAGCGTACTCAGGACAAATTGGACAACAACATTTAGCATCTAATTTCTCCTGTTACCCTTGGAAAAATACAAAACTGCGGGCTAAAAAATAATTTTTGGGGGAAAAATTGTTTTTTTTTATTTTTACGGCTCTGCCTTATAAACTCTAGTGAAACACTTGGGGGTTCAAAGTTCTCACAACACATCTAGATAAGTTCCTTGGGGGGTGTAGTTTCCAATATGGGGTCACTTGTGGGGTTTTCTACTGTTTAGGTACATCAGGGGCTCTGTAAACGCAATGTGACGCCTGCAGACCAATCCATCTAAGTCTGCATTCCAAATGGCGCTCCTTCCCTTCCGAGCCCTCCCATGCGCCCAAACGGTGGTTCCCCCCCACATATGGGGTATCAACGTACTTAGGACAAATTGGACAAGAACGTTTGGGGTCCAATTTCTCCTGTTACCCTCGGGAAAATACAAAACTGGGGCTAAAAAATAATTTTTGTGGGAAAAAAATTTTATTTTATTTTTACGGCTCTGCATGATAAACTTCTGTGAAGCCCTTGGTGGGTCAAAGTGCTCACCACACATCCAGATAAGTTCCTTAGGGGGTCTACTTTCCAAAATGCTGTCACTTGTGGGGGGTTTCAATGTTTAGGCACATCAGTGGCTCTCCAAACGCAACATGGCATCCCATCTCAATTCCTGTCAATTTTGCACTGAAAAGTCAAACGGCGCTCCTTCCCTTCTGAGCTCTCCCATGCGCCCAAACAGTGGTTTACCCCCACATATGGGGTATCGGCATACTCAGGACAAATTGTACAACAACCTTTGGGGTCCAATTTCTTCTCTTACCCTTGGGAAAATAAAAAATTGGGGGCGAAAAGATAATTTTTGTGAAAAAATATGATTTTTTATTTTTACGGTTCTGCATTATAAACTTCTGTGAAGCACTTGGTGGGTTAAAGTGCTCACCACACCTCTAGATAAGTTCCTTAGGGGGTCTACTTTCCAAAATGGTGTCACTTGTTGGGGGTTTCAATGTTTAGGCACATCAGTGGCACTCCAAACGCAACATGGCGTCCCATCTCAATTCCTGTCGATTTTACATTGAAAAGTCAAATTGCCCTCCTTCGCTTCCGAGCTCTGTCTAGCGCCCAAACAGTTGTTTACCCCCACATATGGGGTATCGGCGTACTCAGGACAAATTGTACAACAACTTTTGGGGTCCATTTTCTCCTGTTACCCTTGGTAAAATAAAATAAATTGGAGCTGAATTAAATTTTTTGTGAAAAAAAGTTAAATGTTCATTTTTATTTAAACATACCAAAAATTCCTGTGAAACAGCTGAAGGGTTAATAAACTTCTTGAATGTGGTTTTGAGCACCTTGAGGGGTGCAGGTTTTAGAATGGTGTCACACTTGGGTATTTTCTATCATATAGACCCCTCAAAATGACTTCAAATGAGATGTGGTCTCTAAAAACAAAATGGTGTTGTAAAAATGAGAAATTGCTGGTCAACTTTTAACCCTTATAACTCCCTAACAAAAAAAATTTTGGTTCCAAAATTGTGCTGATGTAAAGTAGACATGTGGGAAATGTTACTTCTTAAGTATTTTGTGTGACATATCTCTGTGATTTAATTGCATAAAAATTCAAAGTTGGAAAATTGGTAAATTTTCAAAATTTCCATTTTTTTCACAAATAAACGCAGATAATATCAAAGAAATTTTACCACTATCATTAAGTACAATATGTCACGAGAAAATAATGTCAGAATCACTGGGATCCGTTGAAGCGTTCCAGAGTTATAACCTCATAAAGGGACAGTGGTCAGAATTGTAAAAATTGGCCTGGTCATTAACGTGCAAACCACCCTTGGGGGTAAAGGGGTTAATATTGTTATGGTGATCCCATTTGTTCTCTTGCATACACTTTTTTCTTTTTTTCTTCTTTTGGTTGTACTCTAATTTTGTATGCAGTAGGTGATCCCTTTTGTTATTAGTAGATGGTGCCCACTCCAAACTGTGTTTTTGGATTGCCTAATAGGCTGCCTGCTAGCTTTATGCTGTAGGATTATTACAAAGTATTATATAAATGGCTTGGTGCACATATGGTGACCCGTACTACAGTAAAGGTAAGTTCACACGGGGCGTTTTTGCTGCTTTTTATTTCTGCAGCAAAATCTGATCTTCTTGGCAGGAAACAAGCTGCATCAAAAACTCATGTTTAGGTGCATTTTTGGTGTGTTTTTTGTGCGTTTTTTTTCTCTTTGTCCATGCTAAAGTCCTTGGATTTTTAGCAGCAAAAACGCAGCAAATAATGATACCTGCGTTTTTGCTGCGTTTTTTTCAGCACCCATTCAAGTCAATGGGTGAAAAAACGCAGCAAAAATGCTGAAAGAAGAGAAATGCTCTATGTCCAAAAAGCGCAGCAAAGCACAAAATACTGATCAAATAAAAACCCAATGTGTGTGCATGAGATTTCTGAAATCTCATAGGCTTTGCTGGTATTTTAAAAAGCAGCTGAAAATTAGCATAAAAAAGCAGCAATAACACCCTGTGTGAACTTACCCTAAAGGTACCGTCACACTGAACGATATCGCTAGCGATCCGTGACGTTGCAGCGTCCTGGCTAGCGATATCGTTCAGTTTGACACGCAGCAGCGATCAGGATCCTGCTGTGATGTCGTTGGTCGCTGCAGAAAGTCCAGCACTTTATTTCGTCGCTGGACTTCCTGCAGACATCGCTGAATCGGCGTGTGTGACGCCGATTCAGCGATGTCTTCACTGGTAACCAGGGTAAACATCGGGTTACTAAGCGCAGGGCCGCGCTTAGTAACCCGATGTTTACCCTTGCGAGGAACACGTCCGTGTCTCGCATGTGGAAACGAAGTTCTGGCGCCGGCACTACGGAGCAGAGCGTGCGGCTCCATGTGTTGCTATACGGCCACACGCTCCGCTCCGGAGTGCCGGCGCCAGAACTTCGTTTCCACATGCGAGACACGGACGTGTTCTTCGCAAGTGAAAACAAGCCCTTATGCGCATGGAGCCGCTACCACTGAAGAAGCATCCCGGACTCACCTTAGGTTACTCTCCATCTTTTTTTACCCCCCTAATGCTCAAAAACCCAGCAGGATCTCGACTGGATAATGATGTACTGGTGGACTAGTGGCTCCAACCCTAGTCACAGGTTTCTTTTTAAAGTTTTTTTTAGTAGGTTTAAAGGGGTACTCCCACTTCCAAGATCTTATCCCAATTTGTAGTAGGTGTAATAATTATAATATTACCATCAAATACCTTCTATTATGTAGTATAGTTCTTCTGATTCGCTATGTCACTTATCTCATGTGCAGGGCATTGCAGTAGCTTAGGTATTCATGGTTGCGAACACTCATACTGTGATAGTTAGCTGCTACTGGTCATAACCATGAATACCTAACCTATAGCAATGCCCTGCACATGGGGTAAGAGTTGTAGCGAACCACAAGAACTATACTACATTTCTAATTGGGGGTATTTTATAATTGTATTATTATTAGACCTACTACATATTGGGATAGGATCTTGGAGATGGGAATACCCCTTTAAGTGCTTTATAACTCACTAATATATTTTGTATATTAATGTATCACCATTTGCAAGAAATTTGCTTGCTGGCTGTAAATGAGAACACTCTTGTCAGCTGCATACTAATGCTGATCTCTGCTATGGGCCATGGCATCTCAAGAAATTAAAAAGCCGAGATCAAAGTTAGGGTTCGCTCATGACTGCGTTTAATGTTGGGGGGTGCAATGGGAGAAAACTTCGCATTGCACTCTCTACAATGTTAGTCAATGGGACAGTGCTCATCTGCGAGTCTTTCCTCGCCTGGAAATGGGGTGACGTAAATTTCGCAGCATGCTGCGTATGGCCATGTGAAACAGCCGAGACTCACCAATGAAAGTCAATGAGTGCGAGGAAAAAGAATCGCAAGGCACATGGACCATGCATGTGCCGTGCAATTTTTATGCACCCATCTCATAGGAAACCTGACATTTCACCAGCTGAATAGAGTAAATTCACAGGATGGACTGTCAGACTACAATAGAAGAGATAGATAGAATAAAAGAAACAAATGGCATGAGGTCCCCCATATTATTCTTAACCAGCTGATGGAAAGCCAACAGCTGGGGGCTGATGTTTATAGTCTGGGAAGGGGGCAATAAACATGGAGCTTCCCAGACTATTAATAACAGCTCACAGCTGTTTGCTTAACTTTTACTGGTTATTAACAAGGGGTGACCCACCCCCAAAAAGTGGGGTCTCCCCTATTATTAATAACCAGCAAAAGCTAGGCAGACAGATGTGGGCTGATATTAACAGCCTAGGAAGGGGCTGTGGATATCTGCCACCTACCAGACTGAGAACATCAGTTCTCAGTTGTCCCAGAAATAGTGCATCCATTAGATGCACCAGTTTTTACTCTTTGCCTCTGCTTTTCCCACTTGCCCTGGTGTGCTGGCAAGCGGGGTAATAGTACTGGAGTTGATGTCAGCCTTGTAATGTCAACATGAAGCCCAGGGGTTAGTAATGGAGAGGCATCTCTAAGAGTGCGTTGTGTTGATAGCAAAGCACACCAAACATTTGTTTGCCACTTTCTACATCTTTAACTCGCGATTCATTGCCTAGGCAGCACACAACCATATCATTATCTCAGATGAAAGCAGCACTCGCTTTGTATGCAACCTGCGAATGTAAAGACCAAAGTTCTCATATACTGACAACAAGCACAAATGGTAAGAATATACAATAAAAGGGGCAGGGTGATTTCCTAAGTCTAGCACTCCATACATCAGTATTACCGTACTTTTGGTTACGATGTGCCTCTTATTAACTTTTGGAGCATTATTGTCTGTCTGTGAGCCAGAAAAGCAAATCTGTGACAGCCATGTGCTAGCATAGGTTAGCGCCATAATTTATATCTATTTCTAATAAGATATGATAAATCTATTGGACCTTCTCTACTTCTTTTATGAGTTTTAAAAAAGTGCAATACTAAAAAAAGTCAAACATTTTTTGCGAAAATCAGGTTTGCACCCAAATTTGTGACATTTACAGGCCCAAATATATTAATATTCATTATTTTATTGTTGTAATTCATTGTATAAAAAGCTGCCTTATAGTGCATAGTACAATGCATGGACCTAAAGCTGCTCAAATCTTAACTGCAGTCATGCTAAAATTAGAAAATGTCTCAAAATTAGAAAAAAAAATACTGTTAAAAAGGGGAAAAATTATTCCAAATAAAACAAAATACCGGTAGGCAAAAATCATAGACGAGATGGGCCTATACTTTCTATTTCGAAATAAATAGAAAATTCTCAGAATGTTGTCAAAAGAAGAATCCAACTGTTCAGTAATTAACATGTGTAAAAAGTAAGTGCACCCCCTGTTGTTACTCTGCAATCTCTGGCATCATACTCACAGTCTGTCCTCAGGCACACACCATGTGTCCTGTCTCTTTGTTCCTATAAAACCCTTTAGAGAGATCCCCTTGTGACTTTGTCACCTCAGTTACGGATAACTTTTCAAGAAGTTTAACTGCCTCAAAACTTTTCAGTCAAAACTTTTTAGACAGATTGTAAGGATAAATAAAAAAAAAACACAATAAAAACATATATTCTCCAAAAAGTCACGCAACTTAAACATTTGTACACCTTATCTGCTGCTTGCTGTTACGTGACTATTTTATTCCTCTGATTTTGCGGTACAGAAAACTGCCAAATTGCAGATAAGTAGCACACTAGTTGCATTTCATGAGCAGTTTGCAATAAAGTCTATGGCAAGAGTGTTGCCTGCAAAGTACGACCAAGCGACATAAAATCACAAATATTTGGAAAAATATTTAGAATTGAGAGTCCTCAGTGGTTGATAATATATATTTATATATATATAAATATTTGGAAACATTTTTCGACTCTGAGTCACAGTCGCAGGTTGCAACACGATGCCACAGAAAATCATTACCTCCAATATTGCAATGCGTCGCTGCGATTTTAGTGTCTAGCTGTAGCCTAAATCTGGCCTGATAGTGCCCATAGACAGGAGATAGTTGCTGGCCGACAGTTGTATTTCATGACTCCTCTATTGATATAACCACTAGGCTCTAGGGGAAGAAGAAAGCCGCAGAAAATACAGACAGAATACACGGTACTACTGGATAGATTATCATGCAAGACAGAACATTCAACCGGGCGGAACGTCCTACCATACAGAACATTCTACCCAACAGAACATCCTACCGGACTGAAAATCCTACAGTACAGAACATCCTACAGTACAGAACATCCTACAGTACAGAACATCCTACCGGACAGAACATCCTGCTAGACACAACATTCTACCCGACAGAACATCCTACCGGATAGAACATCCTGCTAGACAACATCCTACTGGGCAGAATATACTAGCTGACAAAACATCCTACTGTGGTGGAGATAACCACTACCCACCCCTTGTAGAAGAATGTGATAAGACCCTTAAAATCCCATACACATTAGATTAAAGTAGGCTGTCCAGAAGGAGCAGTGGAGGACACAGCTTCTGAGATAAGGGCCCTTCTGTGGTGTTTGAATCAGTACAACTAAATGTAAACCTAGGACAGTGTTGTGGCCACAATCTATTATAATCAAGGGGCATTTCACTAGGTACCTTCACACATAACGATATCGTTAAGGATATCGTTGCAACGTCACGCTTTTTGTGACGTAGCAACAACCCCGCTAACGATCTCGTTATGTGTGACAGCGACCAACGATCAGGCCCCTGCTGGGAGATCGTTGGTGGTTGGGGAATGATCAGGACCTTTTTTTGGTCGCTGATCACCCGCTGTCATCGCTGGATCGGCGTTTGTGACGCCGATCCAGCGATGTGTTCACTTGTAACCAGGGTAAATATCGGGTTACTAAGCGCAGGGCCGCGCTTAGTAACCCGATATTTACCCTGGTTACCATTGTAAAAGTTAAAAAAAAAAAAAAAACAGTACATACTCACATTCCGATGTCTGTCACGTCCCCCGCCGTCAGCTTCCCTGCACTGACTATCAGAGCCGGCCGTAAAGCAGAGCACAGCGGTGACGTCACCGCTGTGCTCTGCTTTACGGCCGGCGCTGACACAGTCAGTGCGGGAAGCTGACGGCGTGGGACGTGACATACATCGGAATGTGAGTATGTAGTGTTTTTTTTTTTTACTTTTACAATGGTAACCAGGGTAAATATCGGGTTACTAAGCGCGGCCCTGCGCTTAGTAACCCGATGTTTACCCTGGTTACCCGGGGACTTCGGCATCGTTGAAGACAGTTTCAACGATGCCGAAGTCTTTCCCCTGATCGTTGGTCGCTGGAGAGAGCTGTCTGTGTGACAGCTCCCCAGCGACCACACAACGACTTACCAACGATCACGGCCAGGTCGTATCGCTGGTCGTGATCGTTGGTAAGTCGTTTAGTGTAACGGTACCTTAAGGCTAAGTTCACATTAGTGTTAGGAGGCTTTGCGGAGGGCTGCGTACTTCCTCTGTTAAGCTCCGCCTACTTCCGCCTACTTCTGAATGCGTCCTGCGTACCTATCTTTAACATTGGGTACACAGGACATGTGGATGTATGCAGATGTGTTGTTTTGAAGCGCCTGCCGACTGCACGGGAACACAGCAAATTGCGTTTTGTGCGAACGGTTGGTGTGTCAAAACAACGCATCCGCATACATCCGCATACATCCATATGTCCTGCGTACCCAATGTTAAAGATATGTATGCAGGACGCATGCAGAAGTAGGTGGAGCTTAATGGAGGATGTACGCAGCCCTCCGCAAAGCCACCGAACGCTAATGTGAACTTAGCCTTAGTGATTGCGAAAAAGTAAACCCAGCCTGAAGATAAATAGTCACTTACTCCAATCTGGGTCTGAGACCCCAGTTAACTTATTTTGATATTTATCTACAATCTTCGTAACTCATATATTCTTACTCCTGCAATTTTTTTAGAATGTTTTATGTGTGTACATTTCAAACAACCTTTTATTGAGTGATAACAGGTGACAAAACAGAGGTTACTGTAGATATTGAGAAATTATTTTATTCCTTTGGTCCCCAGTACTTTCTTCAGTGCCCGTTTCACATCCCTGTTTCTCAGGCTATAAATAAGGGGGTTCAACATGGGCGTCATGATGGTGTAGAGCACAGCCACCACCTTAACATCTTTGTCCATGGCGTAGGTGGAGGAGGGCCAGATGTAGCTGAAGATCCCACTGCCGTAATACAGAGCCACAACTGTGAAGTGGGAGGCACAAGTAGAGAAGGTCTTAGAACGACCTCTCGCGGTGCTAATCTTTGTAACAGCAGAAATGATCCGGCCATAGGTGACCAAGATGAAAGTTAGTGGCCCCATCCCAGCAACCACGACTACGATCAAAAATAAGGCCTCGCCAAGACGAGTGTCAGAGCAAGACAACTTGAATAGGGGAGTAACGTCACAGAAGAAATGGTCTACTTTATTTGGACCACAAAAATTAAGACGAGAGATTGAAATAGCTTGGACCAACGAGTTCACAAGTCCACAAGCCCAGCAGGCAATGACTGATCTGATCCTTACCTCCTGGCTCATTATGAGGGTGTAGTTGAGAGGGAAGCAGATGGCTACATACCTATCATAAGCCATAATTGCAAGGAGGTAGCACTCTGCCACCACAAAAAATTGAAAAAATGAAAGTTGAGTGACACAGCCTGAAAAAGAGGTAGCCTTCTGACCAGTGACCAGAATGATCAAAAGCTTTGGGACGGTAACGGAGGAGAAGATGATGTCGATAATGGAAAGGTTGGCTAAGAAAAAATACATGGGGGTGTGTAGCCTCTTGTCAAAGGAAATGACACTTAGAATCACAATATTGCCGATAATTGTGATGAGATAGATGCCAAGGAAGACAAGGAAGATCATAAGTTGAGGCTCTTCTGTGTCACATAGACCCACAACCAGAAATATGGACACTGATGACTGGTTTTCAGCTTTTGCCATGAGTTTTCTGGAGATTTGGACAACAAGTTAAAAAAATTACAAAAAAGTCTGCAAAAAAGTTCCCATTAAATCTCTTAAAGTTTTTGAGATGGCCACAAACTAATCAAACCCACCAAGATTTCTAAAAACAGATGCCCATGTATGCAATAAGATGGGTATGAATTATGTCTCTAGGTAGACTTGTGATTGAAATTTTGGGTAAATCCTGGTCATTAGCTGTAACAGCCTCCATAAAATATGTAAAAACATGACTGAAGATTAAAACTCATTACCATTATATACTGCATAGATATTGTATGATACCTGTTATTAGACCTTGATGCCTTCTCTCTTCACAAATAGTCATACAATGTGATTGTCATTAGATTAGGTCATCCTCAGATTTTGAGATCCATCAAGTTCCTGGAAGGTTGATAAATATTGTTGGTTACTATGTTACATGTTGTTCATACAACTTGACTTCATCTTACCTTGATACCATCTCTGCCCATGTAGAAGTCCATCATTAAGGTTTGTTCTTCTGTGGAATTTTTTTTATTTATGATGGAATCGGGACATCTCCCTCATTGGTGTGGCCAGTCCCTAACCACGAGTACCTGTCATTAAAAATAAAAAAAATATATATCCTCCTCCAATCTCACTCTTGCTGTTGCACTGAAATATTGGGTTAGAATCTGCAGCTGCATCTCCCTCCTCCCTCTCATCTCTCTCTTTTACTAACTGTTCCACACTCTATAGATTTTTTTGTGGCTGAGGAAAATTTTCAAAAGTTACAAGTAAAGAAAAGAGGGGACTAGACTGCCAACTGGGTGAGGATGAAGAAGATGCCACCTTTCCTTATATTTATAGCATTCCTACAAATTAGAAAATTACAACTCAACTCAACTATATCCAGGACAACCCACAATTTTATGCTGATGGTAAGAGTAGGTGTATTTGGCGCTGCTTATCTAATTCATGAATTTCAGAAGAAATAAAAAAATGATAAAGTTATATCTGGTAGAATCAGCACCCTTTGTTGCACATTAATCCCACAAATGGACTTGTATGATCGTTTGTATTATTTGTTTATTTTCCTCCACATCATTGCTTGCTGTCAGGAAACGGAAACATCCTTGTTACCATTCAAAGGCTGTAGAACCCATTCTGACTAGCTGCTTCTTACATATGTGCAATTAATAACAAATTTACCGGTCCAGAACACTGACCTGTGCCTCACCAGCTGTTACAAAACTACAAGTCGCAGCATGCGTAGGTTTATGGTTTTGCAAGCGCAGTAGAGCTATAAATCAGAGACCGTTGTCCCATGAATGCAGCAGCGCAAATCTTATTTTCTGTCTTGAACTGCAATATTGATGGCTGGGGTGATGTTAGCAAAAGAGGATCCAGAAAGATCAGCAAACAGAGGTTTTGTTGCTGGTTTATCAACCATTGTGGATTATCAGATAGAAAAGGATCCATAAAAAAGGAAAAAAATATATAAAATACATACATGCAAAATGCATAAAAAGCATCATAAAAAAAAATTCTAAAATGACGTAAAAAGTAAAAAACATATTTATATAAATATGACAGGAAAAAAAAGAAATGTAACATAAAAAAATTAACCATAATTGTATAAATAGCAAAAAATAAAGAACAAAATTCTATAATATATATATATATATATATATATATATATATACATATATATATATATATATATTAAAATTTTATGTCATTTTATAATTTTTTTTATGCTTTTTTGAAGCATTTTGTACATTTTTTAATTTATATATGTTTTCCTTTTTATGTACGCTTTTTTATCTGATAATCCACAATGGTTGATAAACCAGCACTTTTAATACCTCTGCTTGCTGATCAGTCTAGATCCTGTGACACAACCATGTTATTCAATTAGGTAGTGTTTACCTGCAAGCTTTTCCGGAATTGGGGTGAAGATCAATTTGCAGCATGCTGCGTATGGCTGCGTAAAAAATGGCCAAGACTCACCAGTGCAAGACAATGGGTGCAAGAAAAATATTGCACGGCACACGGACCATGCATGTGCCTTCTCATTTTTACGTACCTATCTAAAAGGAAAACCGAATTTTCATCAGCCAACTACAGTAAATTCACAGTGTGAACCTTCAGAATAGAATAGATAGAATAGATATATTGATAGATTAGATAGTAAGAAAGATGTCAGTGACATATATAATTAGTGCAGCGTATGTGTACTTTACTGTACATGTATTTAACTAATAAATAAAGAAATAAAATAAAAAATGGTGTGGGGTTCCCCTTATTTGTAATACCCAGCTGAGGGAAAGCAGACAGCTGGGGGCTGGTGTTATTATAATGGGAAGAGACCGATATCCATAAAACTTCCCAGGCTATTAATATCAGCTCACAGCTGTCTTGTGTAGCCTTTAGTGGCTCCTAGTAAAAGACCGGACCCCTAAAACATGATGTGGCCCCCTACCTATTTTTAATAACCAGCAAAGGCTACGCAGACAGCTGTGAGCTGATATTAATAGCTTGGGAAGTTCCATGTTGACTAGCTCCCACCTGTCTGCTTTCCCTAAGCTGGTGAATAAAAATAACAGAGGGACCCCACACCATTTTTTATTTTATTTATTTATTAGGTAAATACAAGTATAGAAAACTACACGCAATATCTCACTGACATCTATCTATTATCTATCCTACTATCGATAGCAACTCTGGCTCATGGGCACGTACCCTGAGAGTCTCAGCTACCTTATATATGCAGATGTGAGTTCATCCTTAGGTGCATGGCAGGTGAGGTGTTAACACTATGTGGCTGAAAACCACAGCGGCATGCGTTTCTGCAGTGAGACAACAGTTGACCATTGATCCCAGCCTCGTTCACACATCTATTTTTCATGCGTTCGTTATAACCCTGCTTTTCATAAATAGAACGCAGACCTATTGTAGTCTACGGGGCTTTTCACATCTCTTCTCTCACTGTAGAAAAAAAAGAATTGAATCAAGCTCAAAAAGTGAATGGGTCTATGTAATAGACAGAGGCCATCTGAGTGCTGGCCATTTCATGTTATTTATTGGATTTTTTTTCTTTTGCATATGAAAAACACAGGTGCCACACTGATGGTAGCAACTAAGACACCGCCAAAAAACAGCAAAAAAATAGAAACTGCGCACTGATCCTTTTTTTTTTTTTCACATAGGAGTGACTTGTATTGTTCAAGATTATTGTACCTGTTTTATTATGTATACCCCTCCTCACATGTAAAGCGCCATGGAATAAATGGCGCTATAATAAAAATAAATAATAATAATAATAATAGGAGAAAAAAAAGTGTCTAAATGAGACTAGCGGGGTGGCTACCACCAGCCAATGTCGGCCACTAAAGGGCTGATGATCGGGCAAGTACTTTCCATTCAGTGGTCATTTATTATTCTGTTTAGACCTGCCTTACGCACATCCCATGTGTACAGAACGATCGGTAATAGATGGTTCTGTGCCACAGTCTGTTATTGTTCTCGGCAGCACTTGTCCTGTTTATATGCTACGATGTGCTGCCGAGAATGCCTTTTTTTTTTGCAGCAAGCTTAGGGGGCATTTACACCGGTTGATTATTGTGAATGAACGTTCCTACGAACAGATATTTGCAGATAATGGTCCGGTGTGAACATGAGGACTTTGAGGTGGATTTGCTATGGTTTTAGCCATTTGCTTTGCAAACAGTAAATTGTGATGTAAAAAATGGCAGCACAAATTAACAGCCCAAAAGAAAAAAAGAAAACAAAAGAAATATCAACTATAAAACATAAAATAATCCCCCATAACACGTTTCAATGACATTACAATATATATATATATTTTCAAAATTTATGTAATTTTTCTAGTTCAATCTGCAGTTAAGTCATATGGTAGGAACAACGCTACACTATATGGCATCCTCCTCGCTGCTGTCATGGATGTGACGTGCCTGGCATCATGCTCACAGTCTGTCCTCAGGTCTCCGGCGCGGGCTCTGTCCCCTGCTCTCATTTGAGCGTTCAGAAAACCCTTTAGAGCAAATCCCAAGTGCCTGCTCTGCACCTGGTTCCCAGGACGGAGACAAGGAAACCTGGCAAAAAAAACAAAAAGTTAATAAAAATTAAAAAAAAGAAAACTACCAAATTTTTTCGGGTTCCGTAAGACGCCTGTGTTCTATCCATGTTTGTTTCATAGATAGAACACCGTGCCCATTATAGTCTATCGCAGTCCACATGTCTGTGTTTTTACTTCTATGATTAATTGGTAATCTGGCCTGAAGAAGGAGCCTCTGTGCTCTGAAAGCTTGCAAATATATTATTTTCTGATTAGCCAATAAAGGTATCACTCCCAGAATACTTTTGTCATCATTGGGCAGAAAAGTATTCACATCGATTGTTCTGCCTAACACGGTTCCAATATATAATTTGTTATTGTATATCATTACTTCTATGAAAAAAAACAATGTCTGATTGAGGCCTTAAAAGAATTTCCAGAATTACAAAAAAATGGCTGCTTTCTTTCAGAAACAGGGCTACCACTGACCATGGATTTTATCTGGTATAGCAGCTCAGCTGTGTTCACTTCAAAGGGTCTAAGTTGCAATACCAAACACAACCCACGGTCAAGGGTGGCACTGTTGCTGAATCAAGGCAGCCATATTTATGTAATCCTGGATGCCCTCTTGAAGGAGAAATTTTGATGTACGTGTTATACACTACTCAAAAACAATAAAGGGAACACTAAAATCCCACATCCTAGATATCCCTGAATGAAATATTCCAGTTGTAAATCTTTATTCATTACATAGTGGAATGTGTTGAGAACAATAAAACCTAAAAATTATCAACGTAAATCACAGCTAATATCACACAGAGGCCTGGAGATGGAATGATGCTCAAAATCAAAGTGGAAAATGAAGTTACAGGCTGATCCAACTTCAGTGGAAATGCCTCAAGACAAGGAAATGATGCTCAGTAGTGTGTGTGGCCTCCAGATGCCTGTATGATCTCCCTACAATGCCTGGGTATGCTCCTGATGAGGCGGCAGATGGTCTCCTGTGGGATCTCCTCCCAGACCTGGACTAAAGCATCTGCCAATTCCTGGACAGTCTGTGATGCAATGTGACGTTGGTGGATGCTTCGAGCCATGATGTCACAGATGTGTTCTATTTCAATCTGATTCAGGTCTGGAGAAACTGCGGTCCAGTCCATAGCTTCAATGCCTTCATCTTGCAGGAACTGCTGACACACTCCAGTCACATGACGTCTGGCATTGTCCTGCATTAGGAGGAACCCAGGGCCAACCGCACCAGCATATGGTCTCACAAGGGGTCTGAGGATCTCATCTTGGTACCTAATGGCAGTCAGGCTACCTCTGGTGAGCACATGGAGGGCTGTGCGGCCATTCAAAGAAATGCCAACCCACAACATTACTGGTCCACTGCCAATCTGGTCATGCTGAAGGATGTTGCAGGCAGCAGATCGCTCTCCACGGCGTCTCCAGACTCTGTCACGTCTATCACATGTGCTCAGTGTGAACCTGCTTTCATCTGTGATGAGCACAGGGCGCCAGTGGCAAATTTGCCAATCCTGGTGTTCTGTGGCAAATGCCAAGCATCCTGCACGGTGTTGGGCTGTGAGCACAACCCCCATCTGTGGACATCGGGCACTCAGACCATCCTCATGAAGTTGGTTTCTAACCGTTTGTGCAGACACTTGCACATTTGTGGCCTGCTGGGGGTATTTTGCAGGGCTCTGGCAGTGCTCCTCCTGTTTCTCCTAGCACAAAGGCTGACGTAGTGGTCCTGCTGCTGGGTTGTTGCCCTCCTACGGCCCCCTCCACGTCTCCTGGTGTACTGGCCTGTCTCCTGGCAGCGCGTCCAGCCTCTGGACACTACACTGACAGACACAGCAAATCTTCTTGCCACAGCTCGCATTGATGTGCCATCCTGGATGAGCTGCTATACCTGAGTCACTTGTGTGGGTTGTAGAGTCCGTCTCATGCTACCATGAGCTTTAAAGCACAACCAACATTCAAAAGTGACCAAAGCTAGAAAGCATTGGTACTGAGATGTGGTCTGTGGTCCCACCTGCAGAACCACTCCTTTATTGAGTGTGTCTTGATAATTGGCAATAATTTCCATATGATGTCTATTCCATTTGCACAACAGCATGTGAAATTGATTGTCAATCAGTGTTGCTTCCTAAGTGGACAGTTTGATTTAACAGAAGTTTGATTTACTTGGAGTTATATTCTATTGTTTAAGTGTTACCTTTCTTTTTTTGAGCAGTGTATATATGCTACACCTTATAGTCTGTGTGTCAGTCTTCACCGCCATTCTGGTAAAGTATTAACAAAACAAGAAGCTGTAGATGTCTCCAGATCAGGAAAACACCTTTCACCAGTGCAACAGCCGGCTTTCTGGGGTGTTACACACATGTACACATGGACAGCACACAAATTGTACACATGCACACAGGGTCGGCACACAGATGGTACACACATACACAGAGATGGCACGTGGTCACTTTCCTTTCGGGGATGGTGATGCTATGCCTGGAAGAGAGGAGGATCACTTTAACAGATGGTACATGCATGCAACATATTCTGATTCCTGGCCAGAGGAGGGAGCTCTGAGCCCGCTTTCAGTGGAGCTTCCCCAAATATATATATTCTGGCTTGGAGGAGGAGTTAGACAGACAGTCAGTTGGAGGAGAGAGAAGGGAGCAGGAGAGCTGGGGCCGTGCAGTCATGTGGTGCTGCAGCTGCAGACCAGAGAGGAGAAGCGGATAACGTTGTATCTGTAGAACGGCACGGCAGAGGGGAGAAGCACAGGAGAATTAGGAGCTAGAAGGGAGCTGCGACTGAGCTCCTTCCATGCTGAAGCGCAAGAACCGTGCATTGGGGGCCCGAGGCTGTGTGGAACTGTATGTCCCATAGCAGAAACCAGAGGGCAGAAGATTCTAGGTCGTCTGCACCCACACCCGAAGTCGCAGCAGCACATAGAGCCCGGAGTTAGAATTAGAGACACCTGTAAAAAGGCCTGCGTTGCCTGTGATGTGGGTATTGTCTTAGGACAGGGAAGAGAGGACCTTGTGTGGAGCCATAGGCTGGGTTCACATTGCGTTCTGCGCCTCTGTTAAACGGACTACGATACACCGCGGCATAACGTGGTGTAATGTAGTCCGTTAACGCCGCCATTTAAAGCAATGTCGGACGCATCCCTAGCGCATGCCCACAATGGGCGTGCGCTAGCCATGTGCCGTCATTGAGTGACGGACCCTGAGATGCGGGCTGCAGCGTTTCCGGGTCCGTCACCGCTAGCGCAGATAGAGCTAGCAGATGCTCTATCTGCGCTAGTCCGCTGCAAAACCAGCACTTGCATTAACAGCAGCCCATTAACGTATGTGTTGAATGGGCTGCTATTAACGCAATGTGAACCCAGCCATAGGCAGCAAGGGACTCGCCTTACAGCGCAAGAAGGAAGGCTTTTAACCTCACCTGAAAGGAGGAGCTATAATCACTTCGAGGCCGACCAGACCTTACCTTCACCTGTTACCGGTACCCTGGACTGTGGCTGCTGCATACCAGTAAAAAGGTAAAGAAATTGCAACCTTGTGTCCTCTAGTTCTTTCTGGCACTACACCATCTTTATCTACTACATCGGGAGCCCTGGGGACCCAGCTTCACCTGTGGGAAGCCCTACCATCCCTGCTGCCATAACATCACCCCAGTGGATGCCTTTTAGCAGCGTCGGTCATCCCTGACCGAATACCACAGGTGGCATCACGAACCAACTTAATTTCAAATACCCCCTTTAAAGACCTTCCCTTTAATTTGGACGCCCAGGGCCACAAACCGGGTCAAAGCCATCGTGACCACCCCTATAATGACCACCGGACCCAGCCCGAGTAGCCCCTAGGCCCAGGCGAGTGCTCCATGTGTACAATCCGTGTGCCATCCCTGTGTACCATCCATGTGCCATCTCTGTGTATGTGTGTACCATCCGTGTGCCATCCCTGTGTAGATGTGTACCATTTGTGTGCTATCCATGTGCACCATCCGTGTGTACGTGTGTACCAGCCATGTGACGTCTCTGTGTACGTGTGTGCCATCCATGCGCCATCCCTGTGTACATGTGTACCATTTGTGTGCTATCCGTGTGCACCATCCGTGTGTACATGTGTACCATCCATGTGCCGTCTCTGTGTATGTGTGTACATCCGTGTGCCATCCCTGCGTACCAGCCATGTGTCGTCTTTGTGTACGTGTGTGCCATCCATGCGCCATCCCTGTGTACATGTGCACCATTTGTAAGCTGTCCGTGTGCACCATCCGTGTGTAAAAGTGTACTATCCATGTGCCATCTCTGTGTATGTGTGTGTACCATCCGTGTGCCATCCCTGTGTACTATCCATGTGCCGTCACTGTGTACATGTGTTCCATCCGTGTACCATCCCTGTGTACATGTGTACCATTTGTGTGCTGTCTGTGTATACGTGTGTACAATCCGTGTGCTGTACATGTGCACCATCCATGTGCTGTCTCTGTGTATGTGTATACCATCCATGTGTGCCATCTGTGTGCCGTCCCTGTGTATGCGTGTCCCATCCGTGTGCCATCCTTGTGTATGTGTGTACCATCCGTGTGCCATCCCTGTGTACCATCCGTGTGCCGTCCCTGTGTACGTGTGTACCATCCATGTGCATATGTGTACCATCCGTGTGCCGTCCATGTGTACATGTGTACTATATGTGTCATTTGTGTATACGTGTGTACCATCTGGGTGCTGTCCCCACGTATGTGTGTACCATCTGTGTGAGTCCCTGTGTACATGTGTACCATCCGTGTGCCATCCGTGTACACATGTGCACCATCCTTGTGTACGTGTGCACCATCCATGTGCACATGTGTACCATTTGTGTGCTGATGTGTAACATCCATGTGCCATCCCTGTGTACATGTGTACCATCCATGTGCCATCCGTGTATGCATGTGTACCATCCTTGTGTATGTGTACTGTTGTGAATTCCGCTCTTGGGCTCCCTCCGGTGGTTTTAAGTGGAATGGCTGCTCCTTGGATTTAGCAGTCAGCAGCTGCTTCCACTGATTGTCTATTCTGCTCGGCTATTTAGCCTGGCTCTTTCCTTCAGCTTGTGCCACTTGTCAATGGTTCCTGGTTGGATTCACATCTCTTTGGATTTCCCTGTTATCCTGACCAGTTCAGCAAAGCTAAGTCCTTGCTTGCTCTTTTCTGTCCACAGGTTGTGGACTTATCCGTTCTGTGCTTTCTATGTTTGTCCAGCTTGTCAGTATGAATTAATTCGGTTATGCTGGAAGCTCTGGGAAGCCGATTTACCCTCCACACCTTTAGTCAGGTGTGGAGATTTTTGTAAACTCTGTGTGGATTTTTTGTAGTGTTTTATACTGACCGCACAGTATTCCATCCTGTCCTATCTATCTAGCTAGACTGGCCTCCTGTGCTCATCCTGGTTTCATTCTGTGTATGTCTTTTCCCTCTCCACTCACAGTCATTACTTGTGGGGGGCTATCTATCCTTTGGGGATTTTCTCTGAGGCAAGATAGTTTTCCTGTTTCTATCTTTAGGGGTAGTTAGTTCTCAGGCTGTGACGAGCTGCCTAGGGAGTGTCAGGAGCATCCCACGGCTACTTCTAGTGTTGTGTTGAGCTTAGGGTCTGCGGTCAGTACAGGTACCACTTCCTTCAGAGCTCATCCCATGTTGCTCCTAAACCACCAGATCATAACAGTACAAGTGGCCAAAAATGAATTAAATGCATCTCAAAAGAAGGAAAAAATTCTGAGCCACTTTTTTCTGTGCTCTCTTTTGTCTTTTTTTTCCTCTTGATCTCTGGGTGGTTCAGGATTTATGCTCTGGCATGGATGTTCAGGGTTTGTTTTCTCGTGTGGATCAACTTGCTGCAAGAGTACAGAGTATCCAAGATTATGTTGTCCAGACTCCAGCTTTGGAGCCTAGAATTCCTACTCCTGATTTGTTTTTTGGGGACAGATCCAAGTTTTTGAACTTTAAAAATAACTGCATATTGTTTTTTGCTTTGAAACCCCGTTCTTCTGGTGATCCCATTCAGCAAGTTAAAATCATCATATCCTAAAGGCATTCTCCCTTGAATCAGGGGATCCGGCATTGCTGAATGTACACGCATTTTTTCAAGCGCTCGGATTATTGTATGACGAACCTAATTCTGTGGATCATGCAGAAAAAACCCTGTTGGCCTTGTGTCAAGGTCAGGAAGCGGCAGAATTATACTGCCAGAAATTTAGGAAATGGTCTGTGCTCACTAAATGGAATGAGGATGCTCTGGCTGCTATTTTCGGAAAAGGTCTTTCTGAAGCCCTTAAAGATGTTATGGTGGGCTTCCCTACGCCTACTGGTTTGAGCGAATCTATGTCTTTAGCCATTCAGATTGATCGGCGTTTGCGCGAGCGCAAAGCTATGCACCATATGGCAGTGTCCTCTGAGCAGAGTCCTGAACCTATGCAATGTCATAGGATTTTGACTAGAACAGAACGGCAGGAATTCAGACGTCAGAATAGGCTGTGTTTTTACTGTGGTGATTCTGCTCATGTTATTTCTGATTGCCCTAAACGTACTAGGAGGGTCGCTAGGTCTGGTACCATTAGTACAGTACAGCCTAAATTTCTTTTATCTGTGACCCTGATTTGCTCATTGTCGTCCTTTTCTGTCATGGCATTTGTGGATTCAGGCGCTGCCCTGAACTTAATGGACTTAGACTTCGCCAGGCGCTGTGGTTTTTCCTTGCAGCCTTTACAGAGTCCTATTCCTTTGAGGGGCATTGATGCTACTCCATTCGCCAAGGATAAACCTCAGTACTGGATGCAGATGACCATGTACATGGCTCCTGCACATCAGGAAAATTGCCGTTTTCTGGTGTTGCATAACCTGCATGATGTTGTTGTACTGGGTTTTCCATGGTTACAGGAACATAATCCGGTGCTGGATTGGAAAACTATGTCTGTGACTAGTTGGGGTTGTCAAGGGATACATAGTGACGTTCCTTTGATGTCAATTTCCTCTTCCCCCTCTTCTGAGGTCCCTGAGTTTTTGTCGGATTTCCAGGATGTAGTTGATGAGCCCAAGTCCAGTTCCCTTCCTCCACATAGGGACTGTGATTGTGCTATTAACTTGATTCCTGGTTGTAAGTTCCCTAAGGGCCGACTTTTCAATCTGTGTGTGCCAGAGCATGCCGCCATGCGGAGCTATGTTAAGGAATCTTTGGAGAAAGGGCATATTCGGCCGTCTTCGTCACCATTGGGAGCGGGTTTCTTTTTTGTTGCTAAGAAGGATGTCTCCTTGAGACCCTGTATAGATTATCGTCTTCTTAATAAGATCACGGTCAAATTCCAATACCCCTTGCCTTTGCTTACTGATTTGTTTGCTCAGATTAAGGGGGCTAGTTGGTTTACTAAGATTGACCTCCGAGGGGCATATAATCTTGTTCGTATTAAACAGGGTGATGAATGGAAAACTGCATTTAATATGCCCGAAGGCCATTTTGAATACCTTGTGATGCCATTCGGGCTCTCTAATGCTCCATCTGTGTTCCAATCCTTCATGCATGATATTTTCCGCAATTATCTTGATAAATTCATGGTTGTATATTTGGATGATATTTTGATTTTTTCCGATGATTAGGAGTCTCATGTGAAGCAGGTCAGGATGGTGTTCCAGATCCTTCGTGATAATGCTTTATTTGTGAAGGGGTCTAAGTGCCTATTCGGAGTTCAGAAGGTCTCTTTTTTGGGTTGTATTTTTTCTCCCTCGTCTATGGAAATGGATCCTGTTAAGGTCCAAGCTATTCATGACTGGATTCAACCCACATCTGTGAAGAGCCTTCAAAAATTTTTGGGCTTTGCTAATTTCTATCGCCGTTTCATTGCCAACTTTTCCAGTGTGGTTAAGCCCCTTACTGATTTGACGAAGAAAGGCGCTGATGTGACGAATTGGTCCTCTGCGGCTGTTGAGGCCTTTCGGGAGCTTAAACGACGATTTACTTCTGCCCCTGTGTTGCGTCAGCCGGATGTTTCTCTTCCTTTTCAGGTTGAGGTTGACGCTTCTGAGATTGGGGCAGGGGCCGTTTTGTCTCAGAGGGAGTCTGATGGTTCTTTGATGAAACCGTGTGCCTTTTTTTCCAGAAAGTTTTCGCCTGCGGAACGCAATTATGATGTCGGCAATCGGGAGTTGTTGGCTATGAAGTGGGCGTTTGAGGAGTGGCGACATTGGCTTGAGGGAGCTAAGCACCGCGTTGTGGTCTTGACTGATCATAAGAATCTGATTTACCTCGAGTCGGCCAAGCGGCTGAATCCTAGACAGGCTCCCTGTTTTTCTCCCGATTTGATTTTGTGGTCTCGTATCTTCCGGGATTTAAGAATGTTAAAGCTGATGCCCTCTCTAGGAGTTTTTCGCCTGATTCTCCTGGAGTCCTTGAGCCGGTTGGCATTCTTAAGGAAGGGGTGATTCTTTCTGCCATCTCCCCTGATTTGCGGCAGGTGCTTCAGGAATTTCAGGCTGATAGGCCTGACCGCTGTCCAGTGGGGAAGCTGTTTGTTCCTGATGGATGGACAAGTAAGGTGATTTCTGAGGTTCAATGTTCAGTGTTGGCTGGTCATCCTGGGATTTTTGGTACCAGAGATTTGGTTGCTAGGTCTTTTTGGTGGCCTTCCTTGTCGCGCGATGTGCGTGCTTTTGTGCAGTCCTGTGGGACTTGCGCCCGAGCCAAGCCTTGCTGTTCCCGCGCTAGTGGGTTGCTTTTGCCTTTGCCGGTCCCTGAGGGGCCCTGGACGCATATTTCCATGGATTTTATTTCGGATCTTCCTGTTTCCCAGAAGATGTCTGTTATCTGGGTTGATTGTGACCGGTTCTCTAAAATGGTCCATCTGGTACCTTTGCCTAAGTTGCCTTCCTCCTCAGATTTGGTTCCATTGTTTTTTCAGTATGTGGTTCGTTTGCATGGCATTCCGGAGAATATTGTGTCTGACAGAGGTTCTCAGTTTGTCTCTAGGTTTTGACGGGCCTTTTGTGCTAGGATGGGCATTGATTTGTCTTTTTCTTCGGCGTTTCATCCTCAGACTAATGGCCAAACTGAGCAAACTAATCAGACCTTGGAGACCTATTTGAGATGCTTTGTGTCTGCTGATCAGGATGATTCGGTGGCTTTCTTGACGTTGGCCGAGTTTGCCCTTAATAATCGGATTAGTTCGGCTACTTTGGTTTCACCTTTCTTTTGTAATTTTGGTTTTCATCCTCGTTTTTCTTCTGGGCAGGTTGAACCTTCTGATTGTCCTGGTGTGGATTCTGTGGTGGACAGGCTGCAGCAGATTTGGACTCATGTGGTGGACAATTTGACGTTGTCTCAGGAAAGGGCTCAACGTTTTGCTAACCGCCGTCGGTGTGTTGGTCCCCAGCTTCGTATGGGGGATTTGGTTTGGTTGTCTTCTCGTCATGTTCCTATGAAGGTTTCTTCCCCTAAGTTTAAGCCTCGGTTTATTGGTCCTTATAAGATTTCTGAAATTATCAATCCGGTGTCTTTTCGTTTGGCTCTTCCAGCCTCTTTTGTTTTCCATAGATCTTTGTTGCGGAGATATGTGGTGTCCGTTGTTCCCTCAGTTTATCCTCCTGCCCCGGTGTTGGTTGAGGGAGAGTTGGAATATGAGGTTGAGAAAATTTTGGATTCTCGTTTTTCGAGGCGGAGGCTTCAGTATCTTGTCAAGTGGAAGGTTTATGGCCAGGAGGATAATTCTTGGGTTGTTGCCTCCGATGTCCATGCCACCGATTTGGTTCGTGCTTTTCACTTGGCTTGTCCTGATCGGCCTGGGGGCTCTGGTGAGGGTTCGGTGACCCCTCCTCAAGGGGGGGTACTGTTGTGAATTCCGCTCTTGGGCTCCCTCTGGTGGTTTTAAGTGGAATGGCTGCTCCTTGGATTTAGCAGTCAGCAGCTGCTTCCACTGATTGTCTATTCTGCTCGGCTATTTAGCCTGGCTCTTTCCTTCAGCTTGTGCCACTTGTCAATGGTTCCTGGTTGGATTCACATCTCTTTGGATTTCCCTGTTATCCTGACCAGTTCAGCAAAGCTAAGTCCTTGCTTGCTCTTTTCTGTCCACAGGTTGTGGACTTATCCGTTCTGTGCTTTCTATGTTTGTCCAGCTTGTCAGTATGAATTAATTCGGTTATGCTGGAAGCTCTGGGAAGCAGATTTACCCTCCACACCTTTAGTCAGGTGTGGAGATTTTTGTAAACTCTGTGTGGATTTTTTTGTAGTGTTTTATACTGACCGCACAGTATTCCATCCTGTCCTATCTATCTAGCTAGACTGGCCTCCTGTTCTCATCCTGGTTTCATTCTGTGTATGTCTTTTCCCTCTCCACTCACAGTCATTACTTGTGGGGGGCTATCTATCCTTTGGGGATTTTCTCTGAGGCAAGATAGTTTTCCTGTTTCTATCTTTAGGGGTAGTTAGTTCTCAGGCTGTGACGAGGTGCCTAGGGAGTGTCATGAGCATCCCACGGCTACTTCTAGTGTTGTGTTGAGCTTAGGGACTGCGGTCAGTACAGGTACCACTTCCTTCAGAGCTCGTCCCATGTTGCTCCTAAACCACCAGATCATAACAGTGTACCATCCATGTGCATATGTGTACCATCAGTGTGCCGCCCGTGCATACGAGTGTCCCATCGGTGTGTACATGTGTACCATCCTTGTGCATGTGTGTACTGGAACACCCGCCAGGGCCGTGGCATACTCGGTACCGGGTCCGGTACTTAAAGGGATGTGTCATGGCGGCGGTGACCCAGTCCGTGGCCCTGGGTGCCCATGTTAAGGCAAGAGTCTTTAAAGGGGTTTGTGAAATAATAAAAGTTTGTGACGCCACCTGTGGTACTCGGTCATGGTAACCGATGCTGCTTAAAGGGGTCCTCTGGGGTGATGTTATGGCAGCAGGGATGCATGGCTTCCCACAGGTGAAGCTGGGTCCCCAGGGCTCCCACTGTAGTTGGGACAGGTGGTAGATGGTGTAGAAGGAAACGGAGGACAAAGGGTTGCAGTCTATTTACCTATTTACTGATAAATTTAGGCAGCCACAGTCCAGGGTACCGGATCACAGGTATGGTCCGGCCGGCTTGGAAGCGAATCTGTAATCCCCTTTACCAGTTGAGGTTCTCAGGCTGCCCTGTGTCTTTGTTGTGCCTGCCCTATGTCTCTGCTGTGCCTGCCCTGTGTCTCTGCTGTGCCTGCCCTGTGTCTCTGCCGTGCCTGCCCTGTGTCTCTTCCGTGCCTGCCCTGTGTCTCTGCCGTGCCTGCCCTGTATCTCTGCCGTGCTTGTCCTGTGTCGCAGCCGTGCCTGCCCGGTGTATAGTCTAGTCTTCCAGTTCCCCCCTTATCTTTCAGTCTCTATTATTTTTTGTTTCCTCTTTTGCAGCATTGTACCGTTCAGTGTCTGGTTCCTGGATTCCCACCATCTCCCATATTTCCAGTTCTCCCTGCGCCTGTCCACTCCATTCAGTCCTCAGTCTCTTCTCTTGATCAGCCTGTAGTCACCCCTTTGGCCCTAGCTGTTGTGTCTCCATACCCCTTGGGCCTGCCCCTAACGCTCCCTGTATAGGGGGTGGTTCCATTTGGCCCGCTCGCTCTCAGGGGCTCTAGAGCCACGACCCAGAGGGTCCACTCTTGGGTTCCTATTTAGAATCTCCTCTTCCCACAATTGCATACAAGATTTCTCCCGCGCATCCCCCCTACTCTGGAATTCTCTACCCCAACATATCAGACTCTCACCTACTGTGGAAACCTTCAAAAGGAACCTGAAGACCTACCACTTCCGACAAGCCTACAACCTGCAGTAATCACCAATCCACCAAACCACTGCACGACCAGCTCTGCCCTCACCTACTGTATCCTCACCCACCCCTTGTAGATTGTGAGCCCTCGCAGGCAGGGTCCTCTCTGTTCCTGTACCAGTCGTGACTTGTATTGTTCAAGATTATTGTACTTGATTTTTATTATGTACTAGATGGTAGCCCGATTCTAACGCATCGGGTATTCTAGAATATGTATGTAGTTTTTTTATGAAGATTTTAGAATACTTTGAATACACAGGATTCAGCCGGACTGCGCCTGTCGCTGATTGTTCACAGCGGGCCACGTAGTATATAGCACAGCCACGTAGTATATAGCACAGTCACGTAGTATATAACAGCTCACGTAGTATATTGCACAGCCACGTAGTATATTGCACAGCCACGTAGTATATAGCACAGCCCACTGAGTATATGGCCCAGCGACGTAGTATATAACAGCCCATGGAGTATATAACACAGCCATGTAGTATATAGCATGGCCCACGGAGTATATAGCACAGCCACGTAGTATATAGCACAGCCCACGAAGTGTATAACAACCCACATAGCATATAACACAGCCACGTAGTATATAACAGCCCACGCACGCAGTATATAACACAGGCCACGTAGTGTATAACACAGCCCACGTAGTGTATAACACAGCCCACGTAATGTATAGCACAGCCACGTAGTATATTGCACAGCCCACGTACTATATTGCACAGCCCACGTAGTATATTGCACAGCCCACGTAGTATATTGCAAAGCCCACGTAGTATATTGCCCAGCCCACGTAGTATATTGCACAGCCACGTACTATATTGCACAGCCCATGTAGTATATTGCCCAGCCCACATAGTATATTGCACAGCCACGTAGTATATTGCACAGCCCACGTAGTATATTGCCCAGCCCACGTAGTATATTGCACAGCCCAGGTAGTATATTGCCCAGCCCACGTAGTATACTGCACAGCCCACATAGTATATTGCACAGCCCACGAAGTATATTGCACAGCCCATGTGGTATATTGCACAGCCCACATAGTATACAGCAATGTGGGCATCATATCCCTGTTAGAAAAAAAAATTAAAATAAAAAATAGTTATATACTCACCTTCCGTTGGCCCCCGGATCGAAGCGGTTACCGACGCTCCTCGCGCGCTCCGGTCTGAAGAGTGTATTACGGTCTCATGAGATGATGATGTAGCGGTCTCGCGAGACCGCTACGTCATCATCTCGCGAGATCGTAATGCATGGAGCGGTCACCGGAGAGTCGCAAGGAGCGGGAAAGGCCTGTTCTGGATCCGAGGGGCCATCGGACGGTGAGTATATAACGATTTTTTATTTTTTTATTATTTTTAACATTAGATCTTTTTACTAATGATGCTGCATAGGCAGCATCAATAGTAAAAAGTTGGTCACACAGGGTTAATAGCAGCATTAATGGAGTGCGTTACACCGCGGCATAACGCGGTCCATTAGCGCTGCCATTAACCCTGTGTGAGCGCTGACTGGAGGGGAGTACGGAGAGGGCACTGGCTGCGGGGAGTAAGGAGCGGCCATTTTGCCGCTGGACTGTGCCCGTCACTGATTGGTTGTGGCTGTTTTTCCGCGACCAATCAGCGACTTGGGATTTCCGTTACAGACAGACAGAAAGACAGACAGAAAGAAAGACGGAAGTGACCCTTAGACAATTATATAGTAGATACCACTTTTCATATGTAAAGCGCCTTGTAATAAATGGCGCTATAATAAATAAGTTTAAGGCTTTACTGCCCTTAGCTCATAATAATGTATACTTTTAGGTTAACCCCTTCACGAAATGGTCGTACATGTATGACGCATGTTGATTCTCCCTCTTTGATGTGGGCTCTGGCGCTGAATCAACATCTTTCCCAACACATATCAGCTGATATGTGCCCCTAACAGCCGTAGGTGGGATCATGATCCATCCATGGCTGATAACATATTAATTGCCACTGTCAATCTCTGACAGCGGCATTTAATGTGATTGACCTGGAAGCATAGGAAATCCCTATGTTGTCATAGCCGGATAGCTATGAGCGACGCCCAGAGGTCGGCGCTCATAGTAAGTGAGCATTTCTGCTATTCAGAACAGGGCTGAAGCCCTGCTCGGTGTAGCGCAAGCAAACGGATGATCGCATCTTCTAGTTTCCCATGGAGACTATTGAAGCAGGTAAAAAAGTAAAAAAAAAAAAGTTTTTTATATAAAAAAAATAAAAATATGTAAACGCTTAAATCACCCCCCATTTCACCCCATTCAAAATAAAATAATACATAAAAAAAAAAATACATATATTTGGTATCGCCGCATTCATATATAAAAAAAATAATCTGATGGGTAAACGGCGTAACAAGAAAAAAGTCAAAATGTCAGAATTACGTTTTTTTGGTCGCCTCTACATTGCATTGAAATGCAATAACGGGTGATCAAAACATCATATTTACACCAAAATGTTATCACTAAAAACGTCAGCTCGGGGCGCAAATAATAAACCCCCACCCAACCCCAGATCCCGAAAAATGGAGACGCTATGGGTCTTGGAAAATTACACAATTTTTTTTTTTAACAAACTGGATTTTTTCACCACTTAAATAAAAAAGAGCTTATACAAGTTTGGTATTTATGAACTTGTAATGATGTGGAGAATTGTAATGGCAGGGCAGTTTTAGCATTTGGTGAACATGGCAAAAAAGGAATTAAAAAAACAATTGTGGAATTGCACGTTTTTTACAATTTCACAGCACCAAATTTTGTCCCCATTTTCCAGTACAATATATGGTAAAATCAATGGTGTCGTTCAAAAGAACAACTCGTCCCGCAAAAAAACAAGCCCTCACATGGCCATATGTAGGGAAAAATTAAAAGTTATGGTTCTGGGAAGGAGGGGAGCGAAAAACAGGAACTCAAAATCGGAAAAAGGCCCAGGGGTCACCTGGTTAATATACAGTAGTTATAGCAACAGTTTAACAATGTGAAACCAAATGATTAAAAGTGAATTATACAATACAAAATACAACAAGGGTCATAGAATTCAATTTTAATTATGTAAGTATCTTGTTGGTTATTCTCCTAACCCTTATCAGGCTCCTTACATCTTCTCGCCCGACCACTTGCACCAGTGACCCCATTCCGCCACATCTCCAGTCTCTTTCCCCGGCTGTCACCTCTCACCTAACAAAAATATTCAACCTCTCTCTCTTCCGGTATCTTTCCCTCCTCATTTAAGCATGCCATCATACATCCACTACTTAAAAAACCATCCCTCGACCAAAACTGTGCCGCTAACTATAGACCTGTCTCTAATCTTCGCTTCATCTCTAAACTCCTCGAACGCCTGGTCCACTCCCGTGTTAGCCGCTATCTCTCAGATAACTCTCTTCTCGACCCTCTTCAATCTGGTTTCCGCTCTTTACACTCTATTGAAACTGCCCTCACTAAAGTCTCTAATGATCTACTAACAGCTAAATCTAACGTCACTACTCCATGCTAATTCTCTAGATCTCTCCGCAGCATTCGATACTGTGGATCATCAGCTCCTCCTCACTATGCTCCACTCCATCGGCCTCAAGTACACCATTCTCTCCTGGTTCTCCTCCTATCTCTCTGACCGCTCCTTCACTGTATCTTTTGCTGGTTCCTCCTCCTCTCACTTTCCCCTTACTGTTGGGGTTCCTCAAGGATCAGTCCTAGGCCCCCTCCTCATCTCTTTTTATACTGCCCCTATTCGACAAGCAATCAGTAGATTTGTTTTCCAGTACCATCTCTATGCTGATGACACCGAATTATACACTTCTTCTCCAGATATCACGCCTGCCTTTTTAGATAACACCAGTGACTATTACCCTCATCCACAAAGCACTCCACGGTACAGCACCACCCTACATCTCCTCCTTGGTCTCAGTCTACCACCCTACCCGTGCCCTCCACTCCGCTAATGACCTGAGGTTAACATTCTCAATAATCAGAACCTCCCACTCCAGTCTCCAAGACTTTTCTTGTGCTTCGCCAATTCTTTGGAATGCACTACCCAGGTTAATACGATTAATCCACAGTCCCCACAGTTTTAAGTGTGCCCTAAAAATGCATTTCTTCAGTCTGGCCTACCGCCTCAATGCATTAACCTAACTATCCCTGTGTGGCCCATTAAAAAAACTTAAACCATAATCAGGTCCCTCGCATCATGTTCTCATACACTTTATGCAGTTAATTAGCCCTCTGTGTCTGTACTGTTACATATTTAGGCTGTTAACTGGTTCATGCAGCTTTACATGAACACCTGAGCCTTACACTATGGCTGGTCCGAACAATGAAAGCAATTGTTACCATCCACCTCTCGTGTCTCCCTATTTTCTCATAGATTGTAAGCTTGAGAGAAGGGCCCTCATTCCTCTTGGTATCTGTTTTGAACTGTAATCATTGTTATGCTGTAATGCCTATTGTCTGTACAAATCCGCTCTATAATTGTAAAGCGCTGCGGAATATGTTGGTTCTATATAAATAAAATTATTATTTTAATTATTATTAACCCTCTAGCAGGGTTTGTACATCGCTTTTAGATCGCCCCATAAGGCCGTGGGGTACTCGGTACTGGGTCCTTCGGTTCTCGGGGGGATGTCACGGTGGCTGACCCGGTCCGTGGCCCTGGGACGTCCGTGTAAAAGGGAAAGGTCTTTAAAGGGATATAGTTTGTGTTTGTGACGCCACCTGTGGTATTCAGTCAGTGTGACCGACGCTTCTTTAAGGGGTCCACTGGGGAGATGTTATGGCAGCTAGATGGTATACCTTCCCACAGGTGAAGTATGTCCCCAGGGCTTCCCGGTGTGTAGATGGTGGATGGTGAGAGGCGCAGAGAAGAACGAGGACGCAAGGTTGCAGTCTCTTTACCTTTACTGAAGACTTCAGGATCCACAGTCCAGGGCACCAGATCACAGGGCAGGCAAGTCCAGAGTCCCCTTGTCCAGGTGGAAATCAATAGCCTTCCCTTGCGCTGTAGTGGTGCAGTCCCTTACTGCCTATAGCTTCACATAAGGGTCTCACAGATGTGGTGTCTTTCTCTCTGTCCCCCATATAGGATAGGACAAACCCATATGACTGGTGGCTTGAGGCTGTTTAAAGGGACTCTAGCATGCCCCGGCCTCCGAGGGTTGCCACCGTGCCTCCTGGGTGTAGGGGGGACAGGTAACTTGCAATTAGCTGTCCTGCCGGTCTTTGGAGCAAAGCATAAAGGTCCTTACTCCCTCGGTGTTCCGGCCACCGGGATTCTGCGCCTCCGAAGGAGGCAGCCTGTGTAGGGTTGGTCCCCTTCTGGTATCCTCTCCTTTGCTACGACTTCCTTCACACTTGCTGCAATACAGTTCTGCATTCTGAATGTCTCTTTCTGGGAGCTGCAGCTCTGAGGGCATGCACAACTCCTTTGTCCCTCTGTCCTCCTCAGACTCAGGTCTGGAACGTTCTGCCAGAACTCCTGTCTGGAACTAACTAACTTTCCCTACAGACTACCAGTTATATACATATGGGGAGTGACCTAATAAATAGGAGCAGAAGCTCCCCCTGGTGGTCTGGAGTGTGAAATGTGTTGCATGTTTGTGATACCTGGATGCAGTTATCCTTCTTTGCCTCCAAACGTAGCATCACTCTCCCCGAGAGGAAAGCAATACCACTGCACGCAATACCAGGACCCTGGAGCGCCGCACTTTCACAGGTGAGCTCACATGCTGGCTTTTCCTCTGGTAATGCCCCTAGCAGAGTCTCCGATTCTTCCTGCTAGGCCGCAAGTCTTCCTGACAAAGTCTACCAGGGCATGTTGGACACCTTCACTTCAATAGACCCCCACCCTATCTGTGGTTCTAGCCCAGGCCAATCCCTGTACCGAACATCAGTGCTGAAAGCGACGGCCGGCTCACTTGTGTCTCCTGTTCATCACCACATGCATCTGTGGCGCCCCTAAGGGTCCAGTCGCCACAGAGGTACTGCACCTTAGCTAGAGGTGTGGTTCTCCTCTCTCGGGTAAGAAGGGGGTACTACCCGGGACTCGCACATGTGCATACAACAAAACACTGCTCCAGGCTAGAGGGGAGAGGCCCCAGCTCTGGCAGGGAGTGGTGAGACAGTTGGAGGGAAAGTAGTTAGTGAGTTGGTGGGGAGAAGTTGATCGAAGCAGACATGAAGAGAGGAGCTCCAGTGAGAAGAGGTCCTAGGGGCCAGGGAAGTGAAGAATCCACCGTTGGCGCCCAAATCCACCCCGACCGTAGTCGGATGGAAGGACCAGGTCGCAGTGGGGGACTGACCCCAGACTAGTTGAGAGACTGTAGGACTCAGCTAGCAAACCAGAGGCCGTGGTATCTGCATGTGCCACAGCCAAATCCACACACATTCGCTGAAAAGGCAGCCATATAGGATCAAGGGGACCAGGAGAGGGTCGCCCGACAGGACCCAAGGCTGCTGGCTTGCGACACTGTGTGTGAGGCGCAGGGCAGGAGGGCGAAGCCAGTGCAGAGAGCCAACCAGGGAAGGTACACATGAAAGGGAGTCTCGGAAAAGTGCACCCAAATTACCTGAGAGCTGGCTGGACCACCAACCCGGATGACACAGCACCCGGCTGGAGACTGTAACCTAATAACTGTGAGTAAAGAGTGAAAACTGCACCCTGCTGTGTCCTCAGAATTATTAATGCGTCACCTGCCCTGCACTACACCAGTTCATTATTTACTTCAACACTTTAACTGGTCTGGGGCCTAGCTCTACCCGTGGGGAACTGGAACATCTCAGCTACGTCACCAACCGCCCCAGTGGACCTGAACCGCAGCGTCGGCCATTTTGTTATTGCCGAACACCACGGGTGGTGTCACAAACTAATCCCCTATAAACTTTATTCCCCCTCATTTCAATTTTATTGGACGTCCAGAGCTGCGGACCGGGTGACCGAGTACCCCACGGCCCTAGCGGGCACTCCACATCCTCTTTTTCTCTTTGGTGCTTGACTGATGGCGGATTTCTTCTATGTCTGCGGAAAAGAGGGCTGCGCTCTGGCTCTTGAGTGGCATTATCTAGGCTCTGAGTCGTGACTAGCGTAGGTCAGAGATTTGGGCCTTGACTGGCGCATTCGGGGCTTTGGGTCTTGACCGGCACAGATGAGGTCGTTGGCCTCAACTGGCGTAGTCTAGATTCTGGGTCCTGTTTGCAATTGGACAACAACCCACTGGCACATGCTTCTTGCTTAGGCTTGTCACTCCAACTGCAGCCTCTTCCCCTGTGCACATTTGGACTGATCTCCCCTTTAGCGCCAAAACACACTCCAGTTTGGCGTGCCGACTTTTTATACTGAGGAGCTCCATCATCAATAGAACCTGACTAGGTGTTCCATCCAAACTCGTCTTCCCTGCAACTCTTCCTCTTCTTATTAGTTCCGCATGGTCCCATTAGAACGGTAGATGGCAGCCTTCTTGCACCAATGACACACAGTGTCAAGGTTTTTCAGGAGTATTATCTCCTGCTCTTACATATCTATCTATCTATCTATCTATCTATCTATCTATCTATCTATCTATCTATCTATCTATCTATCTATCTATCTATCTATCTGTCTATCTATCTTTGCACATCTTTAACACATAAAAATGTAATTTCTGCTCTGCATTCTATTTCAGTACATGTCACATGGATGGCACACGGATGTCACACATTAAGTCATTTGTTCACGTGTGTGGGATGAATTGTTATCCGTGTTGTCATAGAAATACGGACATGGTCCGTGAGAAACATGGACATGTGCAAAGCTCCAAAGATTATAATATATGTGTGTGGGTCCATGTCTATGGTACGTGTGAAAACGCACGACACACATACCGTAAACTCCTTTTAAATTCCTATTCTGTATCTGTGTTCTCTAAGAAAGCAATTGTAACATCAAGTGATCTTCACGGTACAGAAGAAGGAATAAAAGAATTCACACTATCTATAAACAGAGACATGGTGAGGGAACATTTGGCTAATTTGAATGATTTTATATCTCCTAGTCCAGATGAATTACATCCTAGGGTACTGGAAGAGTTAGCAGAGGAAATTGTAGAACCACTAACCATTTGCTAATGTTAATCTAGTGGAGGACACATAAAGTTGCATTGGATTTACTGTGCCCCCATAGGTACCATTAGTAGTGACAATGCGCAATATCGTGGAGCGCCCCCAGACGCAGGGCCGCGGGTTACTTGGTACCGGTCCTCTCTGTCTCAGTTCTAGGATTGTCACGGTGGCTGGACCCTGTCCGTGACCCTGCTAAGGGGCGTCCAATAAAAGGGATGATGAAAGTCAGCTAAGGTTTCGTGACACCACCTGTGGTATTCGGTCAGGTCGACCGACGCTGCTTGGGGTCCACTGGGGTGATGTGATGGCAGCTAGATGGTATACCTTCCCACAGGTGAAGTGAGTCCCCAGGGCTTCCCAGTGGTGTAGGTGGCGATGGTGTGAAGTGCAGTCAATAACGAGGACACAGGGTTGCAGTCTCTTTACCTCTTTACTGGTGACTTCAGGATCCTCAATCCAGAGCACTGTTAACAGGGCTGTCTGAGACCGGCCGGTCTGAAGGCACATCCAGAGTTCCCTTTGCAGGTGGAAATCATTGCCTACCACTAGCGCCTGTGTGTTGTAGTGCTTCCCTGCTGAGCATTCGAGATAGTCCTCACAACTTCGGTTCTCGTTCTTTCTCGTTCTTTCTAGTTCTTTCTCTCTCCGTCCCCCAAGTTTGTTATGGCTAGGACGCACCCGTTTGACAGGAAGGCTCGGAGCTATTCTGGGACCCTAGAGATGCCCCTCTCCACGGTTGCCCCTATGTCTGCTTAGGTGATGTATGGTAGACAGCCAACCTATAATTAACTGTCCTGCGGTATTTGAAGTAAGGCATAAAGTCAGTTATTTCCTCGGTGTTCCGGTCACCGGCTGCGTGCCTCAGTAGGATGTTGCCGTTCTCGGGGCACGACTCCTACTGGCTCTCCTTTGTGCTTGATCTCGTTTCTCACTGTCCACAATATCCTTCTCTTTGTGTCCTTTCTAAGGATACCGCCGCAAGGTAGTGCAGGCGCGGTTCCATTTCTTTCTGTTCTTGTCGCTAAGTCTCTGCCATGTCCCCACGCCTGACAGGGACCCCTCTGAAGTCTCCCCCGCAACACCCCCTGCCACGGGATGTTGCCTGGGCAAAACCGAGTCAGCTTCTGACCTAACTTCCTATCCAACCCCTAGTTTTACCAGTGTGAGGAGTGACCTAGTAAATAGTGCCTATTGCTCCCCCTAGTGGCCGGAGTGTGAAGTGTAGTGTGTGCTTGTGATACCTGGTCAGATGAACTCCTTTAGTGCCATCAGACGTACCATCACTCCCCTTAGTGGCAGATCGACGTTACTGCAATGACCAGGTCTCTGGGGCGCTGCACTCCCCCCCGGTTAAATCCAGTACTCCTGGACTGGGAAGAAGAACAACAATACATGTTAGCAAAAGACATGCACATTTTTGAAATGCAAGGAACAAATAAATATAACAATGCTTCCCTTTATGGGAGGTGAGAGCACTTGAACGTTACAAACGAAAACAAGGTTAAATATTTTAAATAACACTCTGACTATAAATAACTTCTGGTACCCTGCAGGGTATTCTACTAAGTGCAAATTCTGAACAATAATTTAACTTCTCCTTTAAGGGCATATAGGCTGAACCCACTAAAGGCTTACTATAAAATACTATAATGCAAACTCAACTTTTTCTTTATCTTTCTAACTTCACAAATGCAGGACCGCCTAGCTCCTTGTCTGGGCCTACTGCCATTGTCGCAATCAACCATCTTTCTATGGTTCTCAGGAGGACTCTCTAACCCCTACGGGTTCACTGTGTTGAAATTTGGCTTCCAACTTTTCCTGTCCTCATTCTCTAGTAACATTATTAACATTTCCTAAGTCTCAACATTATTACAATTTAACTTTCTTAAGGCAACATTATACTTAAGTGCAACACGTGAACATTCCCTTTAAGAGGGAACCAAGTCTCTTTGAGGTAGTGCAGATTCTCTCTATCTGCAAGTCCGTTGGAAAGCAAGAACTTCTGTGCTGTATTCAAAAACAGTCTCTTCACAAAGCCTTCTTCCTCTGTAAAACCAGTAGAGGGCACCTTTAAGAAGGTGCGAACTATTTACAAAACAGTTTGTGAACCATTCACCGTCCATGATTCGGCAGTCTTTTAAACAGTGATGAACTTGTGCAAAATAAAACAAAACGATAGGGATCCCGGGTAAACAAAAGGACCCCTTTAAGAGTTAACCCTATATGGGTATTAGCAGTGAAACAGCAGGAAGACAAACAATTAACTATTTACAGTTTCAGGTTTCCGAGGTTTATTGCTGCGAAGGTTGCGGCCTTACCTCGCAGACCACCCCTCTCAGCCGAGAACGGGTGGGACCCCCAGTCACACGGTGGGCCTGGTCAGTCTGGTGGTCTGTAGCGGTGGCCTCGCCCTCCGGAGTTTCAGCTGCGACCTGAAGGGTTGCGCACCGCTGGACGCCCCTGGCCATCCAACCGGTCCCCCTCTGCCATCGGGTGTAGGTCACAGCATCCCCAGGTTTCAGGTAACGATCTTCATCGACCTCTCCATAACAAGGCTCCACCTCGCTCCGGGTGACATGGACCTGTAGGGGCTCCCCAATCTCCTGGATAACTCCCCTTTCTTCCTTGGAGTTGAAGAGGATCACCACCCCCCACTTCGATGGTGGGACCTCCACTTCCTCCGTGAGGTCAACCATGGCCGCAGGTCGGGGCTGCCTTCTCCATGCTGCCACCAGGCTCTGCTGATGCTCCGTCACCGGCAGGATCCTCAGATCCGGCTCCTGTGGTGCACGATCCCCCGGCCGGGTTCGGGGGTCTGCCGCGGTCGAAGCGGGTGGAGGAGGGGACACGGGCGAGAGGCGGATCTCCGTCGGGTGGCCCACCCGGGAACTCACGCGAGCGTGGGCCTCTCGGTAACGCGCCAGCCGCCGGGCTTCGGCTGCGGCCACCCAGCCATCAGGCAACTGCCCGCCGGGCTTCCCTCTAGGCAGCTCGGCGACGGCCAATCCCTGCAGCGTCGGTGGTTCCGGGGCTGCTACGGGTGATGCAGCCCTGTGCCGGGCCAAGACGTCTCCATGCGGGGTCCCAGAAGTCGCCATCTTTGTCCCCTCCTCTGGATCTTCTTCCCAGGCTCTTTTTCGGGGGTGGTCCCTGTTGTGAATTCTGTTATCGAACTCCCTCCTGTGGTCATGAATGGTACTGCGGCGAGTTCTGTCCATGGACTCCCTCTGGTGGCTGTGAGTGGAGCTGCTGCTTCTGAGGTTCCTTCCACAGGTGACGTAGGTTATTCTTTGGCTGGCTGCTCTATTTAACTCCACTCAGATCGTTACTCCATGCCAGCTGTCAATGTTCTTGTACTGGTTCAGTTCGCTCTTGGATCTTTCTGGTGACCTGTCTACTCCAGCAGAAGCTAAGTCCCTGCTAGTCATTTATTTGTTCATTGCTTCCTTGTCCAGTTGGCTATCATGATTTTTCCTTGCTAGCTGGAAGCTCTGGGATGCAGAGTGGCACCTCCGCACCGTGAGTCGTGCGGAGGTCTTTTTGCACACTCTGCGTGGTCTTTTTGTAGTTTTTTGTGCTGACCGCAAAGATACCTTTCCTATCCTCAGTCTGTTTAGTAAGTCTGGCCTCCCTTTGCTGAAACCTGTTTCATTTCTGTGTTTGTGACTTTCATCTTAACTCACAGTCAATGTATGTGGGGGGCTGCCTTTTCCTTTGGGGAATTTCTCTGAGGCAAGGTAGGCTTTATTTTCTATCTTTAGGGCTAGTTAGCTCTTAGGCTGTGAAGAGGCCTCTAGGTCGTGTTAGGTACGCTCCACGGCTATTTCTAGTTGTGTGATAGGATTAGGGGTTGCGGTCAGCAGAGCTTCCACTTCCCAGAGCTTGTCCTGTGTGAGTTTAACCATCAGGTCGTTCCGGGTGCTCCTAACCACCAGGTCCATAACAGGTCCCGTCCCCACAGTCCCCACCCTTCATAGAGGATGAGAAGGCGGACCTCAGTGGCTGACGGGCTTGCCCTCAGAATACAGCAATTCTTAGACTGGGCGGCCATTGCTTTTCGCACTCCTCAGTTCTTCCACGCCTACAACTCCACGCCCTTCTTCTTCTCTTGCGCTCCTCGTGGCGCTATAATGGCGGCGATTTTGGCGGGAATCTTGCGGCAATTAGCAATACACAGTCCTTGCAATAAATCACAGTTCAAGTACAATTCTAACACAGTTCCAAGGCACACATGACCTGCTTCTCAGGCTTAAGTAGATCCTGTTCGTGACGCCAAGTTGGAGCGCCCCCAGACGCAGGGCCGCGGGTAACTCGGTAACAGTCCTCTCTGTCTCAGTTCTAGGATTGTCACGGTGGCTGGACCCGGTCCGTGACCCTGCTAAGGGGCGTCCAATAAAAGGATGATGAAAGTCAGCTAAGGTTTCATGACGCCACCTGTGGTATTCGGTCAGGTCGACCGACGCTGCTCGGGGTCCACTGGGGGGATGTGATGGCAGCTAGATGGTATACCTTCCCACAGGTGAAGTGAGTCCCCAGGGCTTCCCAGTGGTGTAGGTGGCGATGGTGTGAGGTGCAGTCAATAACGAGGACACAGGGTTGCAGTCTCTTTACCTCTTTACTGGTGACTTCAGGATCCTCAATCCAGAGCACTGTTAACAGGGCTGTCTGAGACCGGCCGGTCTGAAGGCACATCCAGAGTTCCCTTTGTAGGTGGAAATCATTGCCTACCACTAGCGCATGTGTGTTGTAGTGCTTCCCTGCTGAGCATTCGGGGTAGTCCTCACAACTTCTGTTCTCGTTCTTTCTAGTTCTTTCTCTCTCCGTCCCCCAAGTTTGTTATGGCTAGGACGCACCCGTTTGACGGGAAGGCTCGGAGCTATTGTGGGACACTAGAGACGCCCCTCTCCACGGTTGCCCCTATGTCTGCTTAGGTGATGTATGGTAGACAGCCAACCTATAATTATCTGTCCTGCGGTATTTGAAGTAAGGCATAAAGTCAGTTACTGCCTCGATGTTCCGGTCACCGGCTACGCGCATCAGTAGGATGTTGCCGTTCTCGGGGCATGACTCCTACTGGCTCTCCTTTGTGCTTGATCTCGTTTTTCACTGTCCACAATATCCTTCTCTTCGTGTCCTTTCTAAGGATACCGCCGCAAGGTAGTGCAGGCGCAGTTCCGTTGCTTTCTGTTCTTGTCGCTAAGTCTCTGCCATGTTCCCACGCCTGACAGGTACCCCTCTGAAGTCTCCCCCGCAACACCCCCTGCCACGGGATGTTGCCTGGGCAAAACCGAGTCAGCTTCTGACCTAACTTCCTATCCAACCCCTAGTTTTACCAGTGTGAGGAGTGACCTAGTAAATAGTGCCTATTGCTCCCCCTAGTGGCCGGAGTGTGAAGTGTAGTGTGTGCTTGTGATACCTGGTAAGATGAACTCCTTTAGTGCCATCAGACGTACCATCACTCCCCTTAGTGGCAGAGCGACGTTACTGCAACGACCAGGTCTCTGGGGCGCTGCATTCGGACTGTATAAGGCTAGGGCTACATGATGACGTGTCAGGTGACATTGCATCTATTCGTTTCTTATGGTGTCTCGTTGTGACCATCAATCTACCGCAACAGTTGACTTAGAGTCACAAATTATTACAAATTTTCAATTTTCTGTTGTTGGTCACAAGTTGTCACCAGTGATCTGAGCTGAACTGTGGTGAATTCAGTGACTTTTTCCCACGGTGCTGAGGTCACCGCATTTCATTGGCCCGGCTGGGAACGCAGCCTCAGTGACCTGCAGTAACCTTGATGATGTCACCGCCGTTCACTAATGTTGCGCTTGCAGCAGCTCATTCCACAGTGGTTCTCAGCCTGGACAGTCACATCTTGGCACCGTTCAGGTTGAAACTGTTTTTCCCCAGACATGGATTATGGCATGGGACAGAAAGTAAAGGCCGGAGCAAGTCGCCCCTCCCCCCCATGCGTGGGCAGAGGCTGGCATAACAGTGGGTTGGAGGGGGTGGGGGCAGTTTGGAATGGGGTGGGGGTATGTAAAAGGAGTATTTATAGGGTCGCTTAGGGGTGGGTACCTTCAGTTGCCACCCTGGAGAAGTCACAAGCAGTCCCGCTCGCCCTTATTTTATATTTCTCTGGTGAGTATAGGGTAGTTTTTTTTATTGGGGCCTAGGTGGCTTTGTTGCGGTTGGGGGGGTCCTTGAAGTTGGTGCTAAATTGGTCTGGGGGATCCATGGGTATATGGATTCCTCAATTGTTATTATATTAACTTTTGGTCTGGTGATTTTTGGGGGATTTTTGGCAGTGGTTGGTCGGATCCCCAGGGTTTAAGTGGACAATGGAACCCCTTGGGATATTGGTGCTCCCGAGCCAGTGGAGTAATGCCTTGGAGTAATTTATGGACTGGCATTTGTCCTCAAATTAATTTGTATGGTTAGTCACCAGATTTTTGGGAGCTTCAAGGACCCTTCCAGTGATAGTTATATTTTGTTAAATATTTGTATATTATTTAAATAAAGGCTGCTGTGGCCATTATTATCCAACATATGGTGTCATTGTATTAATTTGGGGGGCTCAGGTCGGGGGAGTGGTTGGGTACTTGGACGGGGAAGATTTAAGGTGAAGAGAAGTGCACAAGAGCATCGACAATAACAATGTCATGATGGATAGATGAGGGATATTGGGGGTATTGTTTTTATTTTTGTTTTATTACAGAAGAGGAGGGCTTCAATGGAATGGGCATTAGGTGAGTTTCTGTGTTTGTTATTTTTAAATAAAAATGGAAAAGTGTTTTTTGTTTTATTTCTAATAAAATACTTCATTCTGGCTGTGTGTTTATTTATTATTATTATTATTATTATTTATATAGCACCATTGATTCCATGGTGCTGTACATGAGAAGGGGTTACATACAAATTACAGATATCACTTACAGTAAGCAAACTAACAATGACAGACTGATACAGAGGGGCGAGGACCCTGCCCTTGCGGGCTTACGTTCTACAGGATTATGGGGAAGGAGACAGTAGGTTGAGGGTTGTAGGAGCTCCGGTGTTGGTGAGGCGGTAGCTTCGGTAGTGGTGAGGAGGCAGCGGGGTCAGTGCAGGCTGTAGGCTTTCCTGAAGAGGTGGGTTTTCAGGTTCCATCTGAAGGATCCGAATGTGGTTGATAGTCGGAAGTGTTGGGGCAAAAAATTCCAGAGGATGGGGGATATTCGGGAGAAGTCTTTAAGGTGGTTGGGTGAGGATCGAATAAGTGTGGAGGAGAGAAGGAGGTCTTGGGAGGACCGGAGATTACGTAAGGGAAGATATCGGGAGATTAGTTCAGAGATATATGGAGGAGACAGGTTATGGATGGCTTTGTAGGTCAGTATTAGTAATTTGAACTGGATGTGCTGAGGGAATGGGAGCCAGTGAAGAGATTTGCAGAGGGGGGAAGCGGAGGAGTAGCGAGGAGAGAGATGAATTTGTCAGGAAGCAGAGTTAAGGTGAACCTGTCACCCCCAAAATCGAGGGTGAGGTAAGCCCACCAGCATCAGGGGCTTATCTATAGCATTCTGCAATGCTGTAGATAAGCCCCCGATGTATCCTAAAAGATGAGAAAATGAGGTTATATTATACTCACCCAGGGGCGGTCCCGCTGCTGGTTCAGTCCGATGGGTGTCGCGGTCCGGCGCCTCCTATCTTCATCAGATGACGTCCTCTTCTGGTCGTCACTCTGCGGCTCTGGCGCAGGTGTACTTTGCCTGCCCTGTTGAGGGCAGAGCAAATTACTGCAGTGCGCAGGCTGTTATGAAAGGCAATTCAGAATCACAATGGACATGGAGGTCAGAGCACATACAGTGAACTGACAATAACCCAAAATAATAGAACGAGCTCTGAGACGTGGGAACTCTGCAGACCGCAATCCCTAAGCCTATCAAACCACACTAAAGGTAGCCGTGGAGCGCTCCTGACCAGAACCTAGGCGCCTCGTCACAGCCTGAGAAACTAGCTAATCCTGAAGATAGAAAAATAAGCCTACCTTGCCTCAGAGAAATTCCCCAAAGGAAAAGGCAGCCCCCCACATATAATGACTGTGAGTAAGATGAAAACACAAACATAGAGATGAAACAGATTTAGCAAAGTGAGGCCCGACTAGCTGAACAGAACGAGGATAGGGAAGATAACTTTGCGGTCAGCACAAAAACCTATAAATAACCACGCAGAGGGGACAAAAAGACCCTCCGCACCGACTAACGGTACGGAGGTGGTCCCTCTGCGTCTCAGAGCTTCCAGCAGGCGAGAAAAACCAATAAAGAAAGCTGGACAGAAAAATAGCAACAAAATAACATAAGCAAAACTTAGCTTTGCAGAGCAGCAGGCCACAGGAATGATCCAGGGAAAAAACAAGTCCCACACTGAAACATTGACAGGAAGCATAGATCAAAGCATCAGGTGGAGTTAAGTAGAGAAGAAGCTAACGAGCTCACCAGATCACCTGAGGGAGGAAACTCAGAAGCTGCAGTACCACTTTCCTCCACAAACGGAAGATCCCAGAGAGAATCAGCCGAAGTACCACTTGTGACCACAGGAGTGAACTCTGCCACAGAATTCACAACAGTACCCCCCCCTTGAGGAGGGGTCACCGAACCCTCACCAGAGCCCCCAGGCCGACCAGGATGAGCCACATGAAAGGCACGAACAAGATCGGCAGCATGGACATCAGAGGCAAAAACCCAGGAATTATCCTCCTGAGCATAACCCTTCCATTTAACCAGATACTGGAGTTTCCGTCTTGAAACACGAGAATCCAAAATCTTCTCCACAATATACTCCAATTCCCCCTCCACCAAAACCGGGGCAGGAGGCTCAACAGATGGAACCATAGGTGCCACGTATCTCCGCAACAATGACCTATGGAATACGTTATGTATGGAAAAAGAATCTGGAAGGGTCAGACGAAAAGACACAGGATTAAGAACCTCAGAAATCCTATACGGACCAATAAAACGAGGTTTAAACTTCGGAGAGGAAACCTTCATAGGAATATGACGAGAAGATAACCAAACCAGATCCCCAACACGAAGTCGGGGACCCACACGGCGTCTGCGATTAGCGAAAAGTTGAGCCTTCTCCTGGGACAAGGTCAAATTGTCCACTACCTGAGTCCAAATCTGCTGCAACCTGTCCACCACAGTATCCACACCAGGACAGTCCGAAGACTCAACCTGTCCAGAAGAGAAACGAGGATGGAACCCAGAATTGCAGAAAAACGGTGAAACCAAGGTAGCCGAGCTGGCCCGATTATTAAGGGCGAACTCAGCCAAAGGCAAGAAGGACACCCAGTCATCCTGATCAGCAGAAACAAAGCACCTCAGATATGTTTCCAAGGTCTGATTGGTTCGCTCGGTCTGGCCATTAGTCTGAGGATGGAAAGCCGAGGAAAAAGACAAGTCAATGCCCATCCTACCACAAAAGGCTCGCCAAAACCTCGAAACAAACTGGGAACCTCTGTCAGAAACAATATTCTCTGGAATGCCATGCAAACGAACCACATGCTGGAAGAACAAAGGCACCAAATCAGAGGAGGAAGGCAATTTAGACAAGGGTACCAGATGGACCATCTTAGAAAAGCGATCACAGACCACCCAAATGACTGACATCTTTTGAGAAACGGGAAGGTCAGAAATAAAATCCATAGAGATATGTGTCCAAGGCCTCTTCGGGACCGGCAAGGGCAAAAGCAACCCACTGGCACGAGAACAGCAGGGCTTAGCCCAAGCACAAATCCCACAGGACTGCACAAAAGTACGCACATCCCGCGACAGAGAGGGCCACCAAAAGGATCTAGCCACTAACTCTCTGGTACCAAAGATTCCAGGATGACCAGCCAACACCGAACAATGAAGTTGAGAGATAACTCTATTCGACCACCTATCAGGGACAAACAGTTTCTCCGCTGGGCAACGATCAGGTTTATTAGCCTGAAATTTTTGCAGCACCCGCCGCAAATCAGGGGAGATGGCAGACACAATTACTCCTTCCTTGAGGATACCCGCCGGCTCAGATAAACCCGGAGAGTCGGGTACAAAACTCCTAGACAGAGCATCCGCCTTCACATTTTTAGAGCCCGGAAGATACGAAATCACAAAGTCAAAACGGGCAAAAAACAACGACCAACGAGCTTGTCTAGGATTCAAGCGCTTGGCAGACTCGAGATAAGTCAAGTTCTTATGATCAGTCAATACCACCACGCGATGCTTAGCTCCTTCAAGCCAATGACGCCACTCCTCGAATGCCCACTTCATGGCCAGCAACTCTCGGTTGCCCACATCATAATTTCGCTCAGCAGGCGAAAACTTCCTGGAAAAGAAAGCGCATGGTTTCATCACTGAGCAACCAGAACCTCTCTGTGACAAAACAGCCCCTGCTCCAATCTCAGAAGCATCAACCTCGACCTGGAACGGAAGAGAAACATCTGGTTGACACAACACAGGGGCAGAAGAAAAACGACGCTTCAACTCCTGAAAAGCTTCCACAGCAGCAGAAGACCAATTGACCACATCAGCACCCTTCTTGGTCAAATCGGTCAATGGTTTAGCAATACTAGAAAAATTGCAGATGAAGCGACGATAAAAATTAGCAAAGCCCAGGAACTTTTGCAGACTTTTCAGAGATGTCGGCTGAGTCCAATCATGGATGGCTTGGACCTTAACAGGATCCATCTCGATAGTAGAAGGGGAAAAGATGAACCCCAAAAATGAAACCTTCTGCACACCAAAGAGACACTTTGATCCCTTCACAAACAAAGAATTAGCACGCAGGACCTGAAAAACCGTTCTGACATGCTTCACATGAGACTCCCAATCATCCGAGAAGATCAAAATGTCATCCAAGTACACAATCAGGAATTTATCCAGGTACTCTCGGAAGATGTCATGCATAAAGGACTGAAACACTGATGGAGCATTGGCAAGTCCGAACGGCATCACGAGATACTCAAAATGACCCTCGGGCGTATTAAATGCAGTTTTCCATTCATCACCTTGCTTAATTCGCACCAGATTATACGCACCACGAAGATCTATCTTTGTGAACCAACTAGCCCCCTTAATCCGAGCAAACAGATCAGATAACAATGGCAAGGGGTACTGAAATTTAACCGTGATCTTATTAAGAAGGCGGTAATCTATACAAGGTCTCAGCGAACCATCCTTCTTGGCTACAAAAAAGAACCCTGCTCCTAATGGCGACAATGACGGGCGAATATGCCCCTTCTCCAGGGATTCCTTCACATAACTGCGCATAGCGGTGTGCTCAGGCACGGACAAATTAAACAATCGACCTTTTGGGAATTTACTACCAGGAATCAAATTGATAGCACAATCACAATCCCTATGCGGAGGTAGGGTATTGGACTTGGGCTCATCAAATACATCCCGGTAATCAGACAAGAACTCTGGGACCTCAGAAGGAGTGGATGACGAAATTGACAGAAATGGAACATCACCATGTACCCCCTGACAACCCCAGCTGGACACCGACATGGATTTCCAATCTAACACTGGATTATGGGCTTGTAGCCATGGCAACCCCAACACGACCACATCATGCAGATTATGCAACACCAGAAAGCGAATAACCTCCTGATGTGCAGGAGCCATGCACATGGTCAGCTGGGTCCAGTATTGAGGCTTATTCTTGGCCAAAGGCGTAGCATCAATTCCTCTCAATGGAATAGGACACTGCAAGGGCTCCAAGAAAAACCCACAACGCTTAGCATATTCCAAGTCCATCAAATTCAGGGCAGCGCCTGAATCCACAAATGCCATGACAGAATATGATGACAAAGAACAGATCAAGGTAACGGACAGAAGAAATTTTGACTGTACAGTACCAATGGTGGCAGACCTAGCGAACCGCTTAGTGCGCTTAGGACAATCAGAGATAGCATGAGTGGAATCACCACAGTAGAAACACAGACCATTCAGACGTCTATGTTCTTGCCGTTCAACTCTGGTCAAGGTCCTATCACACTGCATAGGCTCAGGTTTAAGCTCAGGTAATACCGCCAAATGGTGCACAGGTTTACGCTCACGCAAGCGTCGACCGATCTGAATGGCCAAAGACATAGACTCATTCAAACCAGCAGGCATAGGAAATCCCACCATGACATCCTTAAGGGCTTCAGAGAGACCCTTTCTGAATATTGCTGCCAGCGCAGATTCATTCCATTGAGTGAGCACTGACCACTTTCTAAATTTCTGACAATATACCTCTATCTCATCCTGAGCCTGACAAAGAGCCAGCAAATTTTTTTCTGCCTGATCCACTGAATTAGGCTCATCGTACAGCAACCCAAGCGCCAGGAAAAACGCATCGATATTACTCAATGCAGGATCTCCTGACGCAAGAGAAAACGCCCAGTCCTGAGGGTCGCCGCGCAAAAAAGAAATGACGATCCTAACCTGTTGAATTGGGTCACCAGAAGAGCGAGGTTTCAAAGCCAGAAATAGTTTACAATTATTTTTGAAACTCAGAAATTTAGTTCTATCTCCAAAAAACAAATCTGGAATAGGAATTCTCGGTTCTAGCAAAGAATTCTGGACCACAAAATCTTAAATATTTTGAACTTTGGCCGTGCGCTGATCCACACATGAAGACAGACCTTTAATGTCCATTGCTACACCTGTGTCCTGAACCACCCAAATGTCTAGGGGAAAAAAAAGACAAAACATAGTGCAAAGAAAAAAAAATGGTCTCAGAACTTCTTTTTTCCCTCTATTGAGAATCATTAGCACTTTTGGCTTCCTGTACTGTTATGAAAGGCAATTCAGAATCACAATGGACATGGAGGTCAGAGCACATACAGTGAACTGACAATAACCCAAAATAATAGAACGAGCTCTGAGACGTGGGAACTCTGCAGACCGCAATCCCTAAGCCTATCAAACCACACTAAAGGTAGCCGTGGAGCGCTCCTGACCAGAACCCAGGCGCCTCGTCACAGCCTGAGAAACTAGCTAATCCTGAAGATAGAAAAATAAGCCTACCTTGCCTCAGAGAAATTCCCCAAAGGAAAAGGCAGCCCCCCACATATAATGACTGTGAGTAAGATGAAAACACAAACATAGAGATGAAACAGATTTAGCAAAGTGAGGCCCGACTAGCTGAACAGAACGAGGATAGGGAAGATAACTTTGCGGTCAGCACAAAAACCTATAAATAACCATGCAGAGGGGACAAAAAGACCCTCCGCACCGACTAACGGTACGGAGGTGGTCCCTCTGCGTCTCAGAGCTTCCAGCAGGCGAGAAAAACCAATAAAGAAAGCTGGACAGAAAAATAGCAACAAAATAACATAAGCAAAACTTAGCTTTGCAGAGGAGCAGGCCACAGGAATGATCCAGGGAAAAAACAAGTCCCACACTGAAACATTGACAGGAAGCATAGATCAAAGCATCAGGTGGAGTTAAGTAGAGAAGAAGCTAACGAGCTCACCAGATCACCTGAGGGAGGAAACTCAGAAGCTGCAGTACCACTTTCCTCCACAAACGGAAGATCCCAGAGAGAATCAGCCGAAGTACCACTTGTGACCACAGGAGTGAACTCTGCCACAGAATTCACAACAGCAGGCGCCGGGCCTCTCTAACCTTTCCTGGCTCCTGCGCACTGCAGTACTTTGCTCTGCCCTCAACAGGGCAGACAAAGTACGCCTGCGCCAGAGCCGCAGTGTAAAGACCAGAAGAGGACGTCATCCTATGAAGATGGGAAGCCCTGGACCGCAACACCCATCGGATCGGACTACCTGCCCAGGTGTGTACAATCTAACCTCTTTTTCTCCTCTTTTAGGATACATCGGGGGCTTATCTACAGCATTACAGAATGCTGTAGATAAGCCCCTGATGCCGGTGGGCTTAGCTCACCGTCGATTTTGGGGGTGACAGGTTCCCTTTAAGGATGGACTGGAGATGTGCAAGTGTGTTAGCACGGAGGCCACAGAAAAGGATGTATTTACCATATAACTATAGGATTAGTAATGGATAGTTGTCTTATAGACGCCTCTCCATTACTAAGCTATGGGCTTGATGTCCCCTGACAATACAAAGGTGACATCAACACTACAAATATGAACCCTACTAGCCACCACTACAGGGCAAGTGGGAAGACCAGGGCAAAGCGCCAGAATTGGCTCATCTAATAGATGCGCCTTTTCTGAGAGACTGTGAGCTGCCATTTTTAGGTTGGAGGGGCAATATCCATGGCCCCTTACCAGCCTGAGAATACCAGCCCTCAGCTGTCTGCTTTAGCTTGGCTGGTAGTCCAAAAGTGGGGGACTCCATGACAATTTTTTAAATTAATTATTAAAATATTTAAAAGTATGCTGTGGAGACCCCTCTATTTTTGATAACCAGCCTTGCCGAAGCTGACAGCTGAACCCCATATAATTAAAAAAAAAATGTATTTATTTATAGTGCAGGCGGTGGCTGATGAATACTGTCTTCAGCTGCACCTGCTCTCGCTGTTATCATCTGAATGCAACTCTGAACATTGTCACCTGCTAGCAGTGATTGCAGCGCAAGCAGGGGACAATGATAAGAACTGTCTTCAGCGCCGGAGAACAGCGTGAAGAGTACCACTGATTCACAGGCGCTGGTACATGTCACACTGATGACACACAGATGTGTGGGGGACGTTTTGAGGCCCGTGCTGCTGTAAAAAAACAGACTTGTCAGCGTATTTTGCCCATGGACACATGGTCCATGGAAACACACTGACGTGCACCGAGCCATTCACTTCAATGGGTCTACGTGTGTCAATGTCTCTGGTACATGTGAAAACTGTCACCACATGTACTGGACACACGCACGCTCTGAAAGAGCACCCTAAGTTAGTTTCCAGATGAAATCCACTGAAAAAGATGCCATGTGAACATACCCTAAAAAGATGCCTCAAATCTTCCAAAAAAAACAACCCGTTTTCAGCAAGAAGAATCCATGCTGTCAAAAATTCAAAGGGTATGCTCACATGGATTTTACAAGCTGAAATATCCACATCAAGCAGCATCACAAAAATATTTTTTGATGTTTTTTGATCCATTTTTTTTCATTTAGTGCATTTTTTTGCTGTAATAAATTTAGAGGTCAAATTTGGAGCGTTTATTTCTTTCAAACAGAAAAACCTCACAGATTGGGGAGCTGCTTCTTTTTACATTGTATAAAAAACACGGGGCAGCATCATGTACAACATTCACGTTTTGTTACTGAAATGAATTGTAGCTTCTTCAAAGAACATTTTAAGTAAAATCCTCTCCAAGATTCTCACAAAAAAAATTCTGTGTGAACATACACACAAGGCTAGGTTCAGAGTTTTTGACATTTTCAGGAGGTTTTATGAAGCGAATCTGCACCAAAATCCTCCTCAAAAACTGCTGAAAATTCTCTATCAATGTGATGGAAAATTCACTTTGCTGTTCGTACGATGAACGCCTTTCAGGCTTTGAACGTCACACCATCTAGTCAAACTGTTGCAAAACACTAGATGTAAAAACAACACTTCAAAGACCTATTCAGGAACTAAAAATTAAAAAAAAAAAGTTTTTCCCAAGGACATTTATCTCAGTATATTTAAGCTAAAACCAGGAGAGAAAAAGTATAATAGAAACACTTCTGCATTATCACTCACTGCTGTATTTGGGTTACAAATACTGATGTAAAATACTGACAGTGTGAACTTGGCCTACAATGAATTGCTTTTGAAAAACTTGCAGACTTTTTCGGCTGTGTTTCCATGGTCATGAAACGTAGCGCTTTGGACGCAGAGGATACCTGCTCCGCCCAAAGCGCTGCCCCCCTTTGTACGCGCGGTGATTCTGCCTGTGTTCATTGAGCTCAGGCGGAATCACCGCATTCTATCCATAGAGTGGGTTGTTTATCTTCCAGAGATTGAGCGTCTCCGCAAGATAAATAGACCTGCTGCCATCTGGAAAGACGCCGGATGCGTCCGTGCACGCATAGTGGAGACGGGATTTCGTAAAATCCCCTCCACTATGCTGTAACATCTGGACACTGCAGATTGGATGTATTATGCCACGTGGAAACATACCCTTTTACCTCCTAAAATAAACTCCATTTGAACCACGCCTCAAATGGCTGTGGATGGAGCGTTGAGGCTATGTGCACACATTGCGGATTTGCCTCTGGAATTTTTTGTGCGGATTCTGCATCTCTTGGCAGAAAACGCAGGTGCGGATTTGTTGCGTTTTTTTATGCGGCTTTTGTGCGGATTTCCTGTGGATTTTGTGTGGATTTCATGCGTCTTTTAATCCGCAGCTTTTCCATGCGGAATTTTCGGCAAAGTGTGCACAGCATTTTTTTTTCTCATTGATTTACATTGTACTGTAAATCACTGTGCGGATCTGCAGCGTTTCTGCACGGTATAAAACGCTGCGTATCCGCAGGAAATCTGCAACGTGTGCACATAGCCTTATCCTCATCTCCAGTCTCTCATTAGGAATAACCCAGATCACCTGTCCTGCACAAAAAGTTAATTTTCCAGGGGGAGGGGAGAATGGCAGCACTCATTGGGAATCCTGGCTTTATATAGGAGGGAGGGGACTGGTATATGGTGTATACAGCGGGCATGTGTAAGGCACTGAATGACAGTTGTAGGGTATGTATCTGTAGGCAGTACGGTGGGTTTTGTGGATCTGCTGCTCATGGGGCCTGCTCTAATAAGTACTGGGATCTCAGTAATGGTGGAATAAGGCTGGTTTTAAATGTGATGTTTGCTTGTGCATTTGTTTTGTGCTATTGGCCCCTGAGATGAATACAAGTGATGTGATAATCCATGCAACATCTTTTTTTAATCCCTTCCTACAGAGCTTGGTTGGTGGACCCCTGTGGATGGCTCTGTCAGGGCAGGGGGGTCCTAAATGCTGACCTATGGCACCATCCTGATCAAAGATTTGGGTTGTATTTCCATGGGCTGAGTTCAGGTTGTTAAAGTAATGTGACAATATCTATAGTCTTCTGTGCTTGTCTCATGGCCTCTTTACACGGGCTGAGGAAGAATGATCAATATGTCCCCATGTTATCGGCAGCACATCTGCAGGTTACACCAGGCAATGTGCTGTTGAGGACAATCCAATAAACCTGAATAGGCAGTATTTTTGTTCCTTGGGTGATTTGCTGGCCTGTATACATACACCTATGGACTCCTGTCTGCAGCTGGGATTTATAAATGTATCTGACACATGTATACAGAGTGCACCCATCTCTGCCCCACATTGTCTTCTAAGACTATAGCCCTTTACTGTTCACGCTTATCCTGCAAATTGTGATCATATACTGGATTTTATTCATCTGATGTCTGTTTTTGTTTTTGTTTTTTTTTTTTTAAATCTACACCTTATTTTCAACCATTTTGGTTTATATAACTCTATTTTTCTTCTTTATTTTATCCATTTATGGCTGCATACCACCGTTATCTAACCCTTCTACTGACACTAAGTGGTGTGCCCATATTATCCCCTTGTTGTCAGGCACCCATTTATTGGATGCAACTTTTTTTTTTTCTTTTTTGGCTAATGTAAACCACCAGGAGCCCATACATTCTAGGAACTTTCACTATCTGTGTATCCCCCTATGGTAGATGCTGAAGGCCCTGGACAATTGCCCATCACTCCCTAATGCTGTCCCTGCCTGGGGTTTAGTCAGAAAACCCATAGCCACAATCTGTCTACTCGCTGCTACATCTGACTATGTTCTTTATACTTCACAGGAGCTGCTCAGCCCCTGTACTCTCCAGATGGTAAGAACTTTCTCTAACTTTATTTAATATTTGGTCCATTTTAACAAACTTTTTTTTTTTTTTCATTACCTTTTGAAGAGCTTGTCCACTACTTACATTGCCCTATTCTTAGGGTTCCAGCACCCCCGCCAATCAGCTGTTCTTGGTGTTGGCAGCTGCTGGCCATCTACTGCTAGTGGCCAAAGCGGGATACTACACATTCATGTCCTATTGCTTTGAGTAGGAGGTGGGTGTGCAGTATCAAGCCTCAGCCACTAGCAGAAGATGGAGCACCTTGACAAGTGAGTAATTCTGGCCGACAGCCTCCTATAACCGCTGGGGGTGCTTGGTGTCAGACCAAAGATGGGTGATAAATGCTAAATTACTGGACAACCTCGAAGTTCTGTCCTTGTGCAATTCAGCTAGTGAAGATGAGTAAATTGAGCCCTGTAACCTGCCAACGTCTCTACAGTTTAGTAGGACAGATGTCATGCATATGTCGCAGTGGGCCTACAAACTGACCCTGATGTGTCTGTTGCTGGGGGGAAAATGGCTGTCATCCAGTTGAGGTTTTAAATGAAAATGGTGGCTGTGTAATGTTTGAGAGCAAAAAGTCTGTTGGATTTATTGTATATTTATTTTCTTTTCAGGGGATTTCCAGAGGTCTTGGACCCCTCACTATGTACTTGTTTACTGAGGAAGGCGTCTCCTTCCAGACTGACAATGACATGTTCCTGTCCTCAGGTTTTAATGGAAAGCAATACCTGGTCCAAGTCCGGGAGTTTAAGGACCTTAACAGCAAGTTTCTCATCACTTTGCTTCCAAGTGGCAAGATTATGCTCAAGGATTTTCGAGACTCGTATGTCAGCTGTGCAGACAAAGAAGGTGTTTTCTATTTGGATACAGAGAAAAGCATCCCAGATGAGTCTTGTGAGTTTGAAGTGTTTCATGATGGTGACAGGGTTCTGTTCAAGGCCTTCAATGGCCTCTTTGTGTTCAGGAACTTTCGATACCATGGTAATGTCATTGAAGTTGGCCGTTCCAGTATGGATGACTGTTGTCGGTTTCGTACTGGGATGGGTGACTTGTATGCCCCTTCTTTTGATATCTCAGATGTTGAATTACATGACATCTCCAAGATTGTCTGTCGCCCATATGTGCTTAAGAAGGAGACTTTTGTCAACAAAACGGATGAAGTCCAGAGTCATGACTTCACTTTTAGTTGGGAGACCAGAATCACTGAGACAACTCAATGGGAAAATACTTGGGCCCTTGACTCCAAATTATCTACTTCATTTTGTGTCTTGGGCTTTCAAGGAACTATAACTTATAATGGTCATTTCCAGAAGATCGCCACTGTCAACAGGTCAATAGCAGAAAGGAGAAGTGTCACAGTTGATGTCCCACGACGCGGTAAAGTTACAGCTCAGTTAGTGGTTTCCAAAATGGAAAATGTTTCCCTTCCATTCATTGCCTCTGTCCGCAAGCACGAAGTGAGTGGGGAAAGCATGCACTTTGAGGAAAAGGGGGTATGGAAGGGACTTGTGTATGATGATATAACTTTGGAAACCAAGCAGGAATCTGAAGGAGTTTCATGCACTGCACTTTAAGAATTAGGTGACAGCGCTTCATTGGAACAGCTTCCTTCAATGTCAAGAAGGTGCCACTGCTGAGAAGACCATGCCAGTTACTGGAAACCAACTTTAGGATTGTCTTACTTTAGACTCCGTAAACTAGGTCTTCACACTTATACCTCCAACCCATGTCCAAGGACCTAATACTTGGCCAACAGCCATGGCTTGTCTCCACTCTTGCCCATCTGTCTCTAGTGTCTTGCTATCTGTCACGTTGGGATACTGCAGTTTTTTTTTTGTTTTTTTTTTTGTAACAGTCACTGGTTTTATGTAGTTACACTTCATTGTCTCAAAGTAACTGTACATTTAACAATAAACTTCAATCTGCATTGAAATAATAATTAATATGCCTACAGTGTCTTATACTTTGTGTAGTGACTTAATAAACTTTTTTTTTTTTTTTTTTTTCTTCCCTGAGGCTTCATACCAATTAGCCTATATCATTACAAATGCTTTCACCCCCTTGGTGTGAAGTTTAACCTGAACCTTGCATATTTAGAAGTAGAGCATGATATTTTACTCGGTAAGAACTTTGTAACGCAAGGATGTATCAGACATCACTTTCTCCTTTGTGTCCCACATTATGAAAACTGTCATTATTAAGGCCCTAAGGGAGTAATGGTAATGATGATGCTGTGATTGTGCAGTCCCAATGGTCTTTGGTTCTTCCACAGGCAGTTCCTCTGGGACTCGTTGGTGGAAACTTTGGCTGCTTTCAATTTTTTTTTATTTTTTTTTTTTTCTAGCAAACGAACCAGAGGGAAATGATACAGAAACTTGCACTTAATTAACAATATCTTAAATGGAGTATAGGAATGACTGTAGCTGCTGGCCTCATTCAGAGTATTTATATTAAACTTATTTTATAGCCATCTTGGTGGGTATGTGTTTTTTTTTTTTGTTTTTTTTTTTTAAATCCTCAACTCAAATTGGACATGTCTCCATGATTCCATTCCCCCTCATTACTGCCTTTGCACTTTATGTTCACTCATGTTTAACAGCCCCACAGATTATAATGGATGTGTTCTGAGTGACACCTGTACAGGAGTCTAAATAAGGACATAAATCAAATGACTCACAAAACGCAGAATTTTTTTTTTTATCCATACAATTCATGTTAACACTTGTTCAATATGTACCAATTGGTAGCCTAGGAAAACAAGATAAAAATCACAATGGCTGGATTGCTTTGGCTGTCAGACATTGGGTCCCATAACATGGGGATGCTAATGGTTTGTGAACTGACATTATTTCTTGGGAGTCCAATAACTTCCAGTAAGGCTCAGTATCTGGAAGCCAAAAACCAGAAGAGGAATAGTGTATAATAGAAACACATGCACCAATTCTGCATGTTTGGATTACAAATACTGACAATGTGAGCAGCCTAAAGGTACCATTACACTAAACGATTTACCAACAATCACAACCAGCCATACGACCTGGCCGTGATCGTTGGTAAGTCGTTGTGTGGTCGCTGGGGAGCTGTCACAGACAGCTCTCTCCAGTGACCAACGATCAGGGGAAAGACTTCGGCATCGTTGAAACTGTCTTCAACGATGCCAAAGTTCCCGGGTAAACATCGGGTTACTAAGTGCAGTGCCGTGCTTAGTAACCCAATATTTACCCTGGTTACCATTGTGAAAAAAAAAACAGTACATTCTCACATTCTGATGTCTGTCACGTCCCCCAGTGTCCACAGGGTTAAAACTGCTTTCGGCAGGAGCGCTGCTAATGCACACGCTGCTGCCGAGAGCTTCCCTGCACTGTCAGCAACAGCGGTGACGTCACCGCTGTGCTCTGCTTTACGGCTGGCACTGACAGTTAGTGCAGGGAAGCTCTCGGCCAGAGCACGTGCATTAGCAGCGCTCCTGCCGAAAGCAGTTTTAACCCTGTGAATGCCGGCAGGGGATGTGACAGACATCAGAATGTGAGTATGTACGGGTTTTTTTTTTTTTTTTTTTTTTTACAACGGTAACCAGAGTAAATATCGGGTTACTAAGCACAGCCCGGCACTTAGTAACCAGATATTTACCCTGGTTACAAGGGAACACATCGCTGGATCGGCGTCACACACGCCGATCCAGCGATGACAGCAGGTGATCAGCGACCAAAAAAGGTCCTGATCATTCCCCAATGATCGTTGGTCGCTGTCACACATAACGAGATTGTTAGCAGGATCGTTGCTACATCACAAAGCGTGACGTTGCAAAGATATCCTTAACGATATCGTTATGTGTGAAGGTACCTTAAGGCTGGGTGCTACTGTGAAACACTTGCTGTGCTATCAAGGTTTGCTAAGCTCAAGTGAATAGTCTCCTTCCTACCCCCAGGGGTACTGCAACAAGCATGTCACAGAATTTGCTTGGCACAGTTTACTGGGGTTGCAATGCAACTACTCGTTGCCCAACTAAGGTTAGCTAGGGACAAGTGTCACTATCAAAGTTGCCATGTAGTCCTGACCTTGGGGATCTTGGGGTACCGTCACACTATAACATTTCGATCGCTACGACGGTACGATTCGTGACGTTCCAGCGATATCGTTACGATATCGCTGTGTCTGACACGCAGCAGCGATCAGGGATCCTGCTGAGAATCGTACGTCGTAGCAGATAGTTTAAAACTTTCTTTCATCGCTGGATCTCCCGCTGTCATCGCTAGATCGGTGTGTGTGACACCGATCTAGCGATGCGATCGCTTGTAACCAGGGTAAACATCGGGTAACTAAGCGCAGGACCGCGCTTAGTTACCCGATGTTTACCCTGGTTACAAGCGTAAAACTAAAAAAAAAAAAAAAACAGCACATACTTACATTCTGGTGTCCGTCAGGTCCCTTGCCGTCTGCTTCCAGCACTGTGACTGCCGGCCGTAAAGTGAAAGCAGAGCACAGCGGCTGTGCTTTCACTTTCACTTTACAGCCGGCAGTCACAGTGCGGGAAGCAGAGACTGCAAGGGACCTGACGGACACCAGAATGTAAGTATGTGCTGTTTTTTTTTTTTTTTTTTAGTTTTAAGCTTGTAACCAGGGTAAACATCGGGTAATTAAGCGCGGTCCTGCGCTTAGTTACCCGATGTTTACCCTGGTTACCCAGGGACCTCGGCATCGTTGGTCGATGGAGAGCTGTTTGTGTGACAGCTCCCCAGCGACCACACTACGATTTACCTACGATCACGGCCAGGTCATATCGCTGGTCGTGATCATAGGTAAATCGTATAGTGTGACGGTACCCTTAAAGAGGAACAAACACTTAATGATTAACATTGATCTGGGGTGATAAGGCAACAGTGCAGTGATGCTTGAAAGCCAAAGACAATCCATATTGACACTTGGAATAATAAAAAAAAAATGATGTGCACACTGGAGAATGAGATGCTTAACTTTGGGTCTGAAGTGCCTATTCCAATGGTCCAAATGCTTGGGGCTGAGGGAATGGTCCATTGGCAACTGAAACCCACTGGCCATGATGCAAACTAGAGTTGACAGAACAATGTTACTAACACTTGTAGCTCAAGGACCATACCACAGATAGCTGGTGACATAACTAGCTCAATAGTATGTTGAGGACCTGTTTTCACAGGTCCATCAGGTGATAGAACAGTGATTCTTAAATGTCGGCATATCAAACACTATGGCTCAGATGCTTTGGGACAAATATATAATCACAAACTTGGCATGACAATGGTACTGACCCTTGGTGGTAACACTAAAAGTGGACCTGGCAGTGTCAGAGTAACGTTCCTTCAGCATGCCATTATTTGTTGTTTTTTGTTGTTTTTTTTTTGGGGGGGGGGGGGAGGTTTTGGGTCAAAAATGGCTCTAGCCATTTGCCTCATGCCTGTGGGCCACTTACCTTGGCCCCTAAATGTCTGCGTACTTGTGTTCTCACACTAAAGGTCTGCCATGCTCCTGGGTCTTACAAGTGTAATGTCTTGTGCCACTTTGAGTCCATTTGCTACACCCACTACCCCAAGTAACCCTACCTCATGGCTCTTAATCCCCTAAGTTTTAAATGATCATTCTTGTGTCACCATAATGTGACCTTTCCTACTTTTCCCAAGTGGCTATAATACTTCATGTTAAAAGTGTACTGTGGTCAAAGTCTATGGGCCATTTTCCACTTCATAATTCTCTAGTATCATGTACATGTGCCATTATGCTGATTACAACACCTGGGTTGATATCGGTCTTGTGGCTCTTTAATCTTTTCAGTTTTGAGTTAATGATATGCTCTGGGGGGGGGGGGGGGGGGGGTCTTCATGTGGTTCTCTGATTAGGTATTCATAATGCAGACTGCTGACAAGTCACTGATCCCTCACTGACCTGCCCCTTGGTTTACATAACAATATAGATTTTCCGAAAAAAGCCTTCTGCAGTAGCACCTGCACTGCAGCATAATCACATGTGTATTGTGCATATAATGGCTGAAGTTATCCCGGAGGGGGGGGGGCGGAATCCATTTGAAGATAAATCCAATAGCTGCTATTGCACATGTGCCATCTTGCTAGAGAAAAGACTTCCTCCTCCAAGATGGTGGTGAAGTAGCAGCTATTGGATCACCTCCTATATACACCAATAACTGCAGGTGTGGCCCACATTTTAAACTTTTTTTTTTGTCCCAAGATAACCTCAACCATAATTATATGCACATTACACATGCAAGTATGCTGGCACCTGCCTGCGGAAGACTTATTTTGTTTTCCAGTATATAAACTAGGTGGCCATGCACATGAATAGTGCCACATGAAGACCCCGCCCCCCCCCCCCCCCCAGGAATCATTGTAACCAGTATAACAATGCCGTCCTGACACTATGCAGGTTACTGTGCACAATCCTGCTGACAGGTTCCCTTTAACCCCATGGACATATGCCGGCATGCAATTACTCAGTGTCTGTCTTCTGACAACCCACGTATACATACTACCCTTTTCTCCTTGGCCCTCCAACTTGCTATACTTTCAGTATACCGTAAGTATAGTATGTTGTAAGGAGAATTGACAGTAGATGCTCCTGTGGGACGTCAACACTTTTGTATAAGGAAGACTTAACATACTTAGAGGGCCAAGAACCATAGCAGAGGTTTATGATTCCAGTCTCCAAAAGTTAGCACAATGATATCCGATCACCCTAAAAGGCTGCCAATATTCTTGGTGTCGGCATGGTATTGTTCTGTGACCAGTGCCATTATCCTTAGTCTCCTCCCCCCCCCCCCAAATGTCAGAAAATCAGCATGAGGCATGAGAGCAGCAAATTGGGGACCTGGTTGTAATGATGCAGGTAGAGGACGTCGTCAATCTGTGCCTGTGTAGAGCTTTAGTCACACTAAACGACTTACCAGCGATCACGACCAGCGATACGACCTGGCCGTGATCCTTGGTAAGTCGTTGTGTGGTCGCTGGGGAGCGGTCACACAGACAGCTCTCTCCAGCGACCAACGATCAGGGGAACGACTTCGGCGTCGTTGAAACTATCTTCAACAATGCTGAAGTCCCCTTGCAGCACCCGGGTAACCAGGGTAAACATCGGGTTACGAAGTGCAGGGCCGCGCTTAGTAACCCGATATTTACCCTGGTTACCATTGTAAAAGTAAAAAAAAACACTACATAATCCCATTCTGATGTCTGTCACGTCCCCCACCGGCGTCCACAGGGTTAAAACTGCTTTTGGCAAGAGCGCTGCTAATGCACGCGCTGCTGCCGAGAGCTTCTCTGCACTGACTGTCAGCGCCGGCAGTAACAGCGTGTGTTCTGCTTTACGGCCGGCGCTGGCACAGTCCGTGCAGGGAAGCTCTCGGCAGCAGCGTGTGCATTAGCAGCACTCCTGCCGAAAGCAGTTTTAACCCTGTGGACGCCGGGGGACGTGACAGACATCAGAATTTGAGTATGTACTTTTTTTTTATTTTTTTAACTTTTACAATGGTAACCAGGGTAAATATCGGGTTACTAAGCACGGCCCTGCACTTAGTAACCCGATATTTACCCTGGTTACAAGTGAACACATCGCTGGATTGGCGTCACACACGCCGATCCAGCGATGACAGCGGGTGATCAGCGACCAAAAAATGGTCCTGATCATTCCCCAACGATCTCCCAGCAGGGGCCTGATTGTTGGTCGCTGTCACACATAACGAGATCGTTAGCGGGATCGTTGCTACGTCACCAAAAGCGTGACGTTGCAACGATATCGTTAACGATATCGTTATGTGTGACTCCAGCTTAGGGAGGAGAGCCAGGCTAACAGTCCCTCTTGCGCATCTGGGTCGGCCCAGTCAGGGCTGTCACCATTGTTTCAGGGGGATGAGATTTCTGACCAGAGTACTTCACCTGACTGATGGGTGCTGGTCCAATATAAATAGCTGTGTGAGCGGGAAGATGAGAGACTTGATGGGGAAACGAGCTTGTGAGCAGGGAGACGGTTGACTCCCTCTCGATGGACCCACACCAGCTAGCTGTGCCTGTATACCCAGTTTGCAAGACTGTCATCACATTCTACCCTCAGCCAAGAGAGACTTCTACACCGGGTAGTGATCAGGATTGAGTCCATACCTTGGCTTCATTCACCACTGCGGAGGCACCGCTGAATCCTATCCTTGCGGTGCCTGCTAAGGACTGGCCTGTGGCTGTGTCCGCTGAACTGTGTGCTTCTACTGTGGCCTTGTCTACTGAACGTTCTGCTGACCTTCATCTCTACCCCACCGTGTGCCCGGATCAGGAGATCACATGCCGGAGGATTTGTCATCGCAAGGAGACAGTGCATCGCCCTTCTGCGGGACTGGATCAGAGACATCTTGCGCTGCCGCTGAGGGATTTTCCAGCCACCTTCCTCCACCGCACAGAGACTGATAAGTTAACCTATTAATATTTCCTACATTTGACTTACCCCATCCGCAAGTTTACATCCTTTACCTACCTGCTTGTACTATCACTGTTTGATATAAAGAACCTGTTAACCCTTGCTCTGCCTCCTGTGTGTCACTGCATCTGCTAGCACCCTACACTTGGCGTAGTCAGTCAAGCCGTTGGGGGTGGCCCCAGGACCAGCCTGGGGGCCATGCTGAGTAGTTTACCCAAATTTACGAGGAGCAACACTATGCTGTGGAGCTGGACTGAATGCCTTAGAGGCATGGTCGGACTGGCCATTTGGCAATTCTGGCAAATGCCAGAAGGGCCTTTCTGGTCATGGGCTGCCTTGTCTGCTACGTTGTTAACAGAATCGGTGTTCTCAAGACACTCATGCTGTTAAGGGTTGTGACGGAACACAAAGTCGCTGACTCCTCTACTTATCCCAGCAGGCCACAGATATCATTGGAAATATCGGTCTTGCAGTGAATCTTCCTTTCCTCCATCCAGGGTAATATTATTAATATATCCCATCTGGTTCATGGGGACAGGGACGACATGGGCCTGTGTGATTTCAAATGCCAGGGCTGAATTTCATCCCCGGTCCGTACCTGCTTAGAGGCATGATGAGAATGCACCCATGACCCCTGAGCTAGAGGCTGAGGTGGCTATCCTGGAACTGGAAGGGGAAGCCAGGGATTCAGTGATGTTACGGACACCACGAGACCGAGATACTTTTTATAAGGTGTTACAGATCTTGAAGGAAACTCACAAAGACCCCACAGACGCAGGGGAACTGAGAACATGTTTTTTTAGTAGAATACAAAGACATACTGATAGGGAATTTAGATTGTGAGCCCCAACGGGGACAGCGATAACAATGTGTGCAAACTGTAAAGCGCTGCGGAATATGTTAGCGCTATATAAAAATAAAGATTATTATTATTATTAATACAGAGGGAGGGGGAGACTGTAACCCAATATATGAATGCATTGCAAGAGATACACACTGCGATTATTGGAAAAGACGGCATGGGAGTAGGACCCACAGACATAATGTTACGGGACCTCCTAGTGACTGGCTTGCGAGACGTGTTGCCAAAACAAACCCTGTGAGAACGTGTTTGGGTAAATCCCCAAATGACTTTCCCTGAGGTAGGGAGTGAGGCACGTATGCATGAACAGGAGCAGGGGGTGACAGTCCTGATGGGGAAGGTCCAAAGTGTGGGGTGTCTGTAAATGCCATTGCTGAACTCAAATGGGTGGAAGAAATGAGGAGAGAACTTGTGAGTGTGAAAGTGGAACTGGCTGAAATAAAGGTACTGTCACACTAGACGATATCGCTAGCGATCCGTGACGTTGCAGCGTCCTCGCTAGCGATATCGTCCAGTGTGACAGGCAGCAGCGATCAGGCCCCTGCTGGGAGATCGCTGGTCGGGGAAGAAAGTCCAGAACTTTATTTCGTCGCTGGACTCCCCGTAGACATCGCTGAATCGGCGTGTGTGACACCGATTCAGCGATGTCTTTGCTGGTAACCAGGGTAAACATCGGGTAACTAAGCGCAGGGCCGCGCTTAGTAACCCGATGTTTACCCTGGTTACCAGCGTAAAAAAACAAACAGTACATACTTACATTCAGCTGTCTGTCCCTTGCCGTCTGGTTCCTGCAATGACTGCTGGCCGTAAAGTGAAAGCAGAGCACAGCCACAGCGGTGAGTCACCGCTGTGCTGTGCTTTCACTTTCACTTTACGGCCAGCAGTCAGTGCAGGAACCAGACGGCAAGGGACAGACAGCTGAATGTAAGTATGTACTGTTTGTTTTTTTACGCTGGTAACCAGGGTAAACATCGGGTTACTAAGCGCGGCCCTGCGCTTAGTTACCCGATGTTTACCCTGGTTACCGGGGACCTCGGGATCGTTGGTCGCTGGAGAGCTGTCTGTGTGACAGCTCTCCAGCGACCAAACAGCGACGCTGCAGCGATCCGGATCGTTGTCGGTATCGCTGCAGCGTCGCTTAGTGTGACGGTACCTTAAGACAGATGCTATCAGTAATTCTTCAGAGAGCAGGGAAGGTCCAGAACCCCACCGTGACTCTCGAATGTTTCACCGGCCGAGGCTCATCACTTATTACAACTGCGGACAGAGTGGACACATCTCACGTGAGTGCACCCGCCGAGGAAGAGTGACGTCTCACCGCAAATTAAACTAGAGGGCTCCGAGCCGGGGGGATGCCGCCTGGAGCCAGAACAGGTGAGGAAGAGTAGTGGAAGTCCCGCAAGTTTAGTGTCAACCTGCTCCCTGGTATGGGCATAAATGTACGGACGTGCAGTGTGATGCCTGGTGGATATGGGCTCGCAGGTGACATCGATGCCAGAAGCCTTTTTCCGGCGACATTTTCCTGGAGCAAAACGGCCTGAATGGGGCCCTGTGATAAAGTTAATGGCGGCCAACCATCTGGCCATCTCGGTCGCAGGTGTGGTATGGATGCAAGTGTCCATCTGTGGGAAGGACCTGGGATGGAGAGGCGTAGTACTGACGCAGGGAGAAGAGAGTAATGGACCCGCTGTCACCTTGGTGATGAATGTGCTGAAGGAGTTTGAAAGCCTTCTCATCAGTGCGTTCTCTAACGAGACACCCTGGAGGGAGCAACGGCCCTTTATGCCTTGCTCCAGAGACCGTCAGGACAGCTAATTTCACGTTACCTGTCCGCCCTCTACCCAGGAGGCAAGGTGGCACCCCTTAGAGGCTGGGGCATGATAGAGTCCCTATAAACCGCCTCAAGCCACTGGTCATACGGGTTTGTCCTATCCTATCCGGGGGACAGAGAGAGAGAGAGAGAGACATAACATCTACAACATCTGTGAGGACCTTATGAGAAGCTTAGCAGTAAGTGACTACAACACTGCAGTGCTAGAAGAAGGCTACTGATTTCCACCTGGACAAGGGAACTCTGGACTTGCCTCCAAACCGTCCGGACTCTGGCTGCCCTGTGATCTGGTGCCCTGGACTGTGGATGCTGAAGTCTTCAGTAAAGGTAAAGAGACTGCAACCTTGTGTCCTCGTTCTTTACTGCACCTCTCACCATCCACCATCTACACACCGGGAAGCCCTGGGTATACACTTTGCCTGTGGGAAGGTATACCATCTAGCTGCCATAACATCACCCCAGCAGACCCCTTAAAGCAGCGTCGGTCATCCTAACCGAATACCACAGGTGGCGTCATGAACATTTCCCCTTTAAAGACCTTTCCCTTTTACACGGACGTCCCAGGGCCACGGACCGGATCAGCCACCGTGACATCCCCTGTGAACCGAAGGACCCGGTACAGAGTACCCCATGGCCCCATGGGGGCGCTCCACCTGTACTGTGAGAGACTCATACCCGTTACCCCGAATTGAAGAGTCCCTGTCTGCTCTGGGGAAAGCCAGGTTTTTCTCTTCACTGGCCCTCGCTAGCGGCTACTGGCAAGTCCCCATGTCTGAACAAGATTAAGCAAAGAATGCCTTTATTCTTCCCATGGGCCTGTACGAGTTCAACCGTATGCCGTTTGGCTTAGCCAATGCACTCGCAACTTTTCAACGTCTTATGGAAAGGTGCTTAGGAGATTTGAACTTTGAATCTATGCTCATCTACCTGGATGACATTATAGTCTTTGCTGCTACATTTGAGGAACATCTACGGCGCCTAGAACAAGTGCTGGCCAGCCTTCAGAGACACGGACTAAAAGCGAAGCCCCAGAAAGTGCCATTTGTTTTGCACGCAAATTGAATACTTTGGCCATGTCGTTTCTGTTGAAGGAGTAGAACCCTCCAGAGAGATCGCCCTGATTCTAGACTGGCCTACTCCAGAGACCGTGAAGGATGTGCAGGCGTTTCTAGGACTGACTGGATATTAGAGGCGTTTTGTGAAGAACTTCGCTCGACGGGCAAAACCTTTGCAGGAGCAGTTGAAAAAGGTACTTTCCGGTGCAAAAAAATGGAAAATCTGCTGGAAGGAGTCCCAAGAATAGGCCTTTCAGGATCTAAAAAGAGCACTCACAGAAGCGCCTGTCTTGGCTTATGCAGATTTCTCACAAATGTTTATTCTCTACACAACAGTCTGCTGGGGCTTGGAGCTGTGTTGTCGCAGATGCAGGACAGGAAAGAGAGGGTGATCGCGTATGCTAGCCGGTCCCTTCACGATTCTGAACGCAATCCTGATAACTACAGCTCCTTTTAAGTTGGAGCTGCTGGCGTTGGTGTGGGCTATGACGGACACATTTGCCGAATATCAGCCTTGTTCCGAAGTATTAGTGCGCGCTGACAACAACCCACTAGAGCACCTGGCGAATGCGAGACTGGGGGCTCTAGAGCAGAGATTGATGCCCATAATGGTGAAGTATAGCTATAAGATTGCCTATAAGAGGGGAGCAGAAAACACTCACGCCGATGCCCTGTCTAGAAGAAGTACTAATCCAGAGCGGGACAGAGATGCAGAGCTGGAAGACGAAAAAATCCCAAAGTTTCTGAGACCCACCAGGATGGTGGTAGCAACGCAGGAGCAAATACACACCTCGGCCCAGGAAGGTGTACTGGTACGATCCCGGCATGAGTGGGTTCAACTTCAACAGGAAGATATTGAACTGGCATTGATGAGATGGTGTGTGACTGCTCAAAGACTCCCCAGCTCGGCAGAAAGAAGTACCGTATATACTCGAGTATAAGCCGAGATTTTCAGCCCAAAATTTTGGGCTGAAAGTGCCCCTCTTGGCTTATACTCGAGTCACGGTATTGGTGGGGTCGGCGGGTGAGGGGGTGAGGGCGCTGAGGTATACTTACCTAGTCCTGGCGATCCTGATGCTCCCCCTGCCGTCCCACGGTCTTCTGTGCTGCAGCTTCTTCCCCTCTTCAGCGGTCACGTGGGACCGCTCATTAGAAAAATGAATAGGCGGCTCCACCTCCCATAGGGGTGGAGCCGCGTATTCATTTCTCTAATCAGCGGTGCCGGTGACCGCTGATAGAGGAAGAGGCTGCAGCACCGAAGACCAGCTGTGACAGGCAGGGGCAGCGTCAGGATCGCTGGGACTAGGTAAGTATGTAATATTCACCTGTCCGCGTTCCAGCCGCCGGGCGTCGCTCCATCTTCCCGGCGTCGCTCCGCTCTGACTGTTCAGGTCAGAGGGCGCGATGACGCATATAGTGTGCGCGGCGCCCTCTGCCTGATCAGTCAGTGCGCAGAGACGCCGGGACCGGACGCAGAGGAGCTGCAAGCAAGAAAGGTGAGTATGGCTTTTTTTTTTTTTTATAGCAGCAGCAATGGCAGAGCTTTCTATGGCACAGCTATGGGGCAGTACTGAACGGCACACAGCAGTATATGGCAGCTTTGGGGCACTACTGAACGGCATACAGCACTATATGGCAGCTATGGGGCAGTACTGAACGACACACAGCAGTATATGGCAGCTATGGGGCAGTACTGAACGGCACACAGCACTATATGGCAGCTATGGGGCAGTACTGAACGGCACACAGCAGTATATGGCAGCTATGGGGCAGTACTGAACGGCACACAGCACTATATGGCAGCTATGGGACAGTACTGAACGGCACACAGCAGTATATGGCAGCTATGGGGCAGTACTGAATGGCACACAGCACTATATGGCAGCTATGGGGCAGTACTGAACGGCACACAGCACTATATGGCAGCTATGGGGCAATAATGAACGGTGCAGAGCACTATATGGCAGAGCTTTCTATGGCACATCTATGGGGCAATAATGAACAGTATGGAGCATTATATATGGCACAGCTTTATATGGAGCATCCTATGGGGCAATAATGAACGGTATAGAGCATCTATTTTTATTTTTGAAATTTACCAGTAGCTGCTGCATTTCCTATCCTAGGCTTATACTCGAGTCAATAAGTTTTCCCAGTTTTTTGTGGCAAAATTAGGGGGGTCGGCTTATACTCGGGTCGGCTTATACTCGAGTATATACGGTACTCTGTCTCCAGAAGTGTTACGAATCCTTCATCACTGGGAACAGCTTCGGATGAAGAATGGCCTACTCTACCAGAAAGCACAATTGTGGACTGAGCTGAGTGTGACCTGGCAAGTCATAATCCCGACAGCGTTATTATCCGAGATTGCCGTTACTGCACACGAACAAGGGGCCCACTTTGGTCCAGAAAAGACCTTCGGGAATATCGACTCCGCCTGCAGACCTTACATCGGTTGGTCCAGACCAAATTACAGGAACTAGAACATGCAGAGAAAACCCCATCCGGAGCAACAGAGTTTCGCGTTGGAGACCGTGTCTTAGTGTGGGAGAAGCGTCCTCGAGACAAGCTGGAAAATCGTTGGGAGAAAGATCTTTATCGGGTAAAGAGAAGAGTTGGTCCAGAGGGACCTGTCTATGAAGTCCAGACTGAGGGAAAGCAAGATGCTCCCACTTGAAAGCTTCACCGAAATATGCTCTAACCCTGTCTGTCCAAGAACCCTGTCCGAGTAGAAGAGGATTCCGAGGCCCCTGAGATGGTCGATACACCAGTGGAAGAAGAGGACGAAAATGGGGGTGAAGGATTAAGCTCCAAGATGTTGTAACCAGAGGATACAGGCTCACCCATGGCTCTCCCCCCAAAGCCGGATTCAACCCCACAAGAGAGCTCCACTACTTTTCCTGATCTGAGATGCTCCAAACGAACAGCAGCTGGCATACCCTCCAATCACTATGAACAAGAAAATTTTGTCTGGCAACAATCCGCACAAAAAAAAAAAGACAGTCACATACTCCTCAAAGTCTTGCCCCTGGAATGGCGAGGAAAAAGAGTGGGGGAGTGTAGGGAGGAGAGCCAAGCTAATGGTCCCTCTGTCTGGGCCAGAACTGTCGGGGCTGTCACCATTCTTTCAGGGCGAAGAGATTTCTGACCGGAGTAGTTCAGGACACCTGACTGATGGGGGCAGGTCCGACATAAATAGCTGTGTGAACGGGAAGACAAGAGACTTGGTGGGAAACGAGCTTGTGAGCAGTGAGACGGTTGACTCCCTCTTGACGGACCCATACCAGCTAGCTGTGCCTGTATTCCCAGTTAGCAAGACTGCTGACACATTCTACCCTCAGCCCAGATAGACATCCGCACCGTGTAGTGACCAGGATGGAGTGCATACCTTGGCTCCGCTCACCACCGTGGAGGCACCACTGAGTCCCATCCTTCAAATACGCAAAACACCACACCAATAGTGGGTGAAAAATAGGCATAGGCAGAATAAATTACTCATAAATGTAGAATTTTATTAAACATAAATATTAAAAACCAAACAAGAAGACTCATGCAATTAAAATGACTGATGGTGTACATAGCAGAAAAAATGGATGAGGCTGCGAGTGCTTAAACACCCATCTGACGCTATCTGCACTCTAATTTATAGGCTAACCTCAGACAAAGTGTCCATCTATATATATAATCAATGATATTAATATACAATTAATATACAAAGTGCCTAGTGCATGGAATGAATACTATCATGATTCAAGCAGGACCAGAATAAATAATAATCAAATAGCATAAATTAACAGCCTGCCACATTCTATCAAAAAGTGCCTTAAGGTACCTTCACACATAACGATATTGTTAACGATATCGTTGCTATTTGTGACGTAGCAACGATATCGTTAATGAAATCGTTATGTGTGACAGCGACCAACGATCAGGCCCCTGCTGGGAGATCGTTGGTCGCTGAATAAAGTCCAGAACTTTATTTCGTCGCTGGACTCCCTGGAGACATCGCTGGATCGGCGTGTGTGACACCGATCCAGCGATGTCTTCACTGGTAACCAGGGTAAACATCGGGTAACTAAGCGCAGGGCCGCGCTTAGTAACCCGATGTTTACCCTGGTTACCATGTCAAAAGTAAAAAAAAACAAACACTAGATACTTACCTACCGCTGTCTGTCCTCCAGCGCTGCGCTCTGCTCTCCTCCTGTACTGGCTGTGAGCCGGAAAGCAGAGCGGTGACGTCACCGCTCTGCTTTCCGGCTCACAGACAGTACAGGAGGAGAGTAGAGAAGCAGAGCGCACCGCTGGAGGACAGACGGCTGTAGGTAAGTATGTAGTGTTTGTTTTTTTTACTTTTAGCATGGTAACCAGGGTAAACATCGGGTTACTAAGCGCGGCCCTGCGCTTAGTTACCCGATGTTTACCCTGGTTACCGGCATAGTTGGTCGCTGGAGAGCGGTCTGTGTGACAGCTCTCCAGCGACCAAACAGCGACGCTGCAGCGATCCGGATCGTTGTCGGTATCGCTGCAGCGTCGCTTAATGTGAAGGGGCCTTTAGTGCAGAGACATCTGTAGATATAATTACAGCTCCCACAACACAAATCCTCATTTACTCACATCAGTGTGTGTCCTGCTCTGGATGTCCGTCAGTGACCCCGACAGCGCCGTTTCGCCAACATGGCTTCCTCAGATAGGGGCATGTATGTACGCTGCATATTCCCGTGTATTTATACCTCCCTTCCTCACAGCTGAAATCATTGTCGGCGTTACCGGCTTGTAAGTGCGCATTTCTCCCATCAATGCGGTGAGCTGTATCGACTAGAGACCGATACAGCTCACCTTGCGATACCAGGCGGGGGGCCCTCTGCTGGCACTGGGTCCCCTCGCCTGCTCAAAGGTCCCATAGCGGCAGAGCTGGGAGATCGATTCTCCCTGCTCTTCTGCCGAATGTATCTGCATCGGCGCGCTGCATGCGCTGATGCAGTTACAGTAGCGTAGCTCCGGGTGGGCCCCCTCTGAGCTCCAGGCCCGGGGCGCCCGCACCCTCTGCCCCCCCGGTAGCTACGCTACTGTTTCTGCTACAATATATGTAAATGCGGGACAATTGTTTAGTTAGCAAGACCAAATTTTATAATCAGCCAATGTGTTTTAGGAGCATGCCTCCCTCTGGAAGTAATAATTCCTGAAAGGATTTTCTTGTTTGCTCAATGTCTCTAGAAGCTTTGAATAAGTCCTGGAACTTGTTACCAAGGACTTAGGGTACCGTCACACAGTGGCATTTTGATCGCTACGACGGCACGATTTGTGACGTTCCAGCGATATATCCGTGACGTTCCAGCGATCTCGCTGTGTCTGACACGCTACTGCGATCAGGAACCCCGCTGAGAATCGTACGTCGTAGCAGATCGTTTGAAACTTTCTTTCGTCGTCTAGTGTCCCGCTGTGGCGGCATGATCGCATGGTGTAACAAAGGTGTGCACGATATTGTATACGATGTGCGCATAGTAACCAACGGCTTCTACATCGCACGTACGTCATGAAATTATCGCTCCAGCGTTGTAGATTGCAAAGTGTGACAGCAGTCTACGACGCTGGAGCGATATTGTTACAATGCTGGAGCGTCACAGATTGTGCCGTTGTAGCGATCATAATGCCACTGTGTGACGGTACCCTTATTCAATACCCAGATAGATTAGCGAAATTAGGATTATTTAGTCTAGAAAAAAGACGACTGAGGGGCGATCTAATAACCATGTATAAGTATATAATTGGACAATACAAATATCTCGCTGAGGATCTGTTTATACCAAGGAAGGTGACGGGCACAAGGGGGCATTCTTTGCGTCTGGAGGAGAGAAGGTTTTTCCACCAACATAGAAGAGGATTCTTTACTGTTAGGGCAGTGAGAATCTGGAATTGCTTGCCTGAGGAGGTGGTGATGGCGAACTCAGTCGAGGGGTTCAAGAGAGGCCTGGATGTCTTCCTGGAGCAGAACAATATTGTATCATACAATTAGGTTCTGTAGAAGGACGTAGATCTGGGGATTTATTATGATGGAATATAGGCTGAACTGGATGGACAAATGTCTTTTTTCGGCCTTACTAACTATGTTACTATGTTACTATGTTACTATGTTGTTCAATTTTACCCTAAAGACCAAATGGTGTACCATATGTTATTATAGGCAAAGCCATGTGTCCAATACTCACATTGGCGCCATATTGGATATATTTCTGAACACATAAAAACTAGTGCAATAAAATTTAAGGTGTGTTCCTCAAAATGTACAAAAAAGAATTATAAAAGAGACAGCGAAAAAAATGCAAATTGTAAAATTTCAAACTAGGGTTGCATCAACTGTACAAAAAATGATGGCATCAAACTACTCACTACCTCCCTAGATAAATAGATTAGAGGGTACAATTTATAAAAAAAGACATTTACGGGGGATTTCTGTTGCTCTTGAGGTACCATCACACTCAGCGACGCTGCAGCGATATAGACAACGAGCCGACCTAAACTAGATCGCTGGAGCGTCGATGTTTAGGTCGCTGTAGAGACGTCAAACAGAGCAACTCCAGAACGATGCAGGAGCGATCCAGTGACGTAACGGCAACTCACTTCTCGTTCTCGCTGGTTGTTAGCTCCATGTCAAACAGCCGGAGTGTACCGATCCGACACACATCTAGGGGCCCTATGCTCGTTGCTGGCGTCGTTGCTTTTGATGTCAAACATGACGATACACGCCGACCTGGTGACGAAACAAAGTTCTGGACTCCTAGCTCCGACCAGCGATGGCACAGTGGGATCCAGATCGCTGCTGCGTGTCAAACACAACGAGATCGCTATCCAGGATGCTGCAACATCACGGATTGTTGTCGTTCTCTTTGCAAAGTTGCTGAGTGTGACGGTACCTTTAAATCACACAGGCTCTACAAATATGACAATCTATCTCAAATAAAGCTATATTTGTCACATTGTGCCCCTTCCTGTCTGAGCCCTGTCATTTGTCCAAACAAACCTTTTGACTACATATGGGATATCGTTGCGCTCAAAAGAAATTGGGTAACAAATTGTGGGGTCCACTTTTTGCTGTAATCTCTGACAGAAGTGCAAATTCAGGTCTAAAACAAGATTTTTGTGAAAAAAATGAACTTTTTCAATATGACGACCTAATGTTATCAAATTCTGTCGTACCTGTGGGTTCAAATTGCTCAATATATCCTGCATAAAATCTTTGAGGGGTGCAGTTTACAAAATGGGGACAGTTGTGGGGGGGTTTCTGCTGTTTAGGCACATCTCCAATCCTGACATGGCATCCGCTCAACAATTCCAGCTAATTTTGAGATTAAAAAGTCAAATGGTGCTCTTTCCCTTCTGAGCTCCGCCATGCACCCAAACAGTGGTTTATCCCCACATGTGGGGTATCAGCATACTTAGGACAAATTTCACAACAACCTTTGGGGTCCAATGTTTCCTGTTATCCTTGGTAAAATAAATAATTGGGGGTGAAAAAACATTTTTGTGAAAAAAATATTATTTTTTATTTTCATGGCTCTACGTTATAAACTTCTGTGAAGCACTTGGGTCTAGTTTCCAAAATGGGGTCACTTGTGGGGGGTTTCTACTGTCAGGGGCTCTCCAAACAGCGACATGGTGTCCAATCTCGATTCCAGCCAATTCTGTGTTGAAAAATTCAATGTTCCTTTCCGAGCTCTGCCATGCGCCCAAACAGTGGTTTACCCCCACACATGGGGTATCAGCGTACTCAGGCAAAAATTGCACAACAAATTTTGTGGTTCAGTTTCTCTTTTTACTGTTTTGAAAATAAAAAAAATGCTTCTGAAGTAAAATGTTTGTGAAAAAGTTAAATGTTCATTCTTTCCTTCCAAGTTGCTTCAGTTCCTGTGAAGCACGTGAAGGATTAATAAACTTGTTGAATGTGGTTTTGAGCACCATGAGGGGTGGAGTTTTTATAATTTTGTTGTCACTTTTGGGTATTTTCTATCATATAGACCCCTCAAAGTGACTTCAAATGTGATGTGGTCCCTAAAAAATGGTTTTGTAAATTTTGTTATAAAAATAAGAAATCGCTGGTCAGCTTTTAATACTTATAACGTCCTAACAAAAAAAGTTTTGTTTTAAAAATTGGGCAGATGTAAAGTAGACATGTCGGAAATGTTATTTATTAACTATTTTGTGTGACATAAGTCTCTGATTTAAAGGCATAAAAATTCAAAGTTTGAAAATTGCTAAATTTTCAATTTTTCATAATTAAACGCAAGTCATGTCAAATAAATTTTCCCACTAACATGAAGCACAATATGTCATGAAAAAACAGTCTCAGAATCAGTGGGATCTGTTAAAGCGTTCCAGAGTTCTAACCACATAAATTGACAGTGGTCAGAATTGTAAAAATTGGCTTGGTCATTAAGTACAAAATTGGCTGTCACTAAAGGTACCTTCACACTCAGCGACGCTGCAGCGATACCGACAACGATGTCGATCGCTGTATCGTCGCTGTTTGGTCGCTGGAGAGCTGTCACACAGACAGCTCTCCAGCGACCAACGATGCCGGTAACCAGGGTAAACATCGGGTTACTAAGCGCAGGGCCGCGCTTATTAACCCGATGTGTACCTGGTTACCATCGTAAAAGTAAAAAAAACAAACACTACATACTTACCTTCCGCTGTCTGTCCTCGGCGCTGTGCTTTCCTGCACTGACTGTGAGCACAGCGGCCGGAAAGCAGAGCGGTGACGTCACCACTGTGCTTTCCGGCTGGCCGGCGCTCACAGCCAGTGCAGAGAAGCACAGCGCCGAGGACAGACAGCGGAAGGTAAGTATGTAGTGTTTGTTTTTTTTACTTTTACGCTGGTAACCAGGGTAAACATCGGGTTACTAAGCGCGGCCCTGCGCTTAGTAACCCGATGTTTACCCTGGTTATCAGTGAAGACATCGCTGAATCGGCGTCACACATGCCGATTCAGCGATGTCTGCAGGAGGTCCAGCGACGAAATAAAGTGCTGGACTTTCTGCAGCGACCAACGACATCACAGCAGGATCCTGATCGCTGCTGCCTGTCAAACTGAACGATATCGCTATCCAGGACGCTGCAACGTCACGGATCGCTAGCGATATCGTTCAGTGTGACGGTACCTTAAGGGATTTAGGCTGGTTTCGCACATCCATAGAACATGGAGAGTGTTAGCATCAGGAGAGCCACCAGTTCTCCCAAACTGAGAACTTCTTCATCCACACTGGGCTGATTCTTCTGTTCTGAGCACAGTCTGTTTTATGGATGTGTGAAAGTAGCCTTAGGCTACTTTCACACTAGCGTTAACTGCAATCCGTCACAATGCGTCGTTTTGCAGAAAAAACTCATCCTGCAAAAGTGTTTGCAGGATGCGTTTTTTCCCCATAGACTTGTATTGACGACGCATTGTGATGGATTGCCACACGTCGCATCCGTCGTGCGACGGATCCGTCATGCTTTGGCGGACCGTCGGCACAAAAAAATGCTACATGTAACGTTTTTTGCTGCCGACAGACAGCTTTTTCCGACCGCGCATGCGCGGCCGGAACTCTTCCCCCACCTCCCCGCACCTCACAATGGGGCAGCGGATGCGATGAAAATCTGCATCCGCTGCACCCGTTGTGCGGCGCTTACAACGCTAGCGCCGAGCCCGACGCTAGTGTGAAAGAAACCTTAGAATGTGGTGCCCAAAACTGGATCCTTTAGTCAAGATGTGGTTAGCATATGGTCATACGGCATAAGGTATGACTCATGGACAGTTAGGGGCCAAAGGTCGAAGATACATGGAAATTTGTGAAGGCAAAAAAATAAATTGAACTAAGAGCCATGGTTCATGAGTATGTGACCTAACAATGCTAATATTACATTTGAGGACCAAGGAGTACGGTCTATTGACACTTGGAAGTTAAGGACAATGGCCTAGGACAGGCAGACATTTGGGGACCAATTATAAAGGACTTAGGCTACTTTCACACTAGCGTCGGATTCGGCCCGTCGCAGTGCGTCGGGCCGAGATTCCGACGCTAGCGTTTGATGCGCCACACAACGGGTGCAGTGGATGCATTTCTCCGGCGCATCCGCTGCCCCATTGTGAGGGGCGGGGAGGTGGGGGCGGAGTTCCGGCCGCGCATGCGCGGTTGGAAAAAGCGGTCCGTCGGCAGCAAAAAACATTACATTTAACTTTTTTTGCACCCGGCGGTCCGCCACAACACGGCGCAACCATCGCACGACGGTTACGACGTGTGTCAATACGTCGCAAAGCGTCGGTAATGTTACTCTATGGGGCAAAAACGCATCCTGCAAATAACTTTGCAGGATGCCTTTTTTCACCTAAATGACGCATTGGGACGTATTCAAAACAACGCTAGTGTGAAAGTAGCCTTAGATATTTGCAGTAACAGACCAATGCTGATACGGGGACCAGCGGTCCTATTTAGAGTTGCCCACCATAATATGATTTCTATCAAATAAGTCCCAATGTGTAATGCCTTGAGATCTAATGTCATAAGTATATTCTCCCTGGGAAGGTCACATTTGGGGTAGACTCTGGGAAGTGGAGGCTGGAATCCCTTTCATCTCAGGTCAAGGATTCACAGAGACCCTCTTCCTGCATTCCTGGGTTTCAAATTTGTCTTGAACAACAGCTGCACCTCTGATATGTGTGTAAATGAGGCAGATTTGGTTAACTCTGCATATTCTAAGCCCTCCCTCTCTAAGAAGAGGTCTATTTAATTATCATTGAAAGGAATGAAGCAATTAAGCCCCCCACTAGGGACAAACAAAGGAGACTAAATCTCATGTAGTTAAAAGTCCCCTCCCTCCCCAGATAGGAAAGGTCACCTACATGTTACACAAACAAAGGAGGATACAAAGTTCATCAACCTAACCTGGATTTATTGATATCTCAAAATGAATAATTATAATCCAGGCAGTTAATCTGGTAATCTGTGTGTAAGGCTAGGTTCAGATTGCGTTACTGCAATCCGTTTAGCGCCTAGCACTAGCGGATTGCGCTAACGCAATGTGTTGTAAAGGAGTCGCGTTAAACATCCCCGCTCTCGCAGATCTCCTATCTGCGAGAGCGGGGAACGGACCGCGGGCGCGCCTCGGACGCTGCAAGCAGCGTCCGCGGAGCGCCACAAAACACCAGCACATCATTAGCGCGTGCCGAAAATGGCACGCGCTAGTGATGCGCGTCCCCATTGCTGTTAATGGGCACGCTAACGGACGCGTTGCACGGCATTAATTTTGCCGTGCAACACTGTCCGTTAGCGCGGTCCCATTAACGCAATGGGAACCTAGCCTTAGGTTAGATTCACATTTGCGTTGTTGGGCGCAGCGTCGTCGACGCATACCGAAACATGCGTCATGCGTCCCTATCTTTAACATGGGGGGCGCATGGACATGCGCCGGTATGCGTTGTATTGCGTTTTACGACGCATGCGTCAATTTGATGCACCAGACAGGGCGCGGACGACGCTACTTGTAGCGTTTTCTCTGCGCCAAAAATCATGAACATTACTAGTTTATGTCAATGCATGCGTCAAAAAATGCAGCGTTGTGTATATGCGTTGTTGGTTGCGTCGACGACGCTGCGCCCAACAATGCAAATGTGAACGTAGCCTTAACTGGATACTATTCATACATATATTTATCATGGGATGGTATCTACCAGGGTAAATTACAAGCCCACCAAAATGTTGTCTGCTGTAAATCCCCCAAATTGTCAGCAAATCTACAGACCTTGACAATAGTAGAGTAGCTTTGCCCTACATTATAAGAAAAGTTGTTGAATGTCAACCAGTTTTGGCCCCACTTATGTTCATAGATTTTATATATTTCACAATCAAACATGATCTTCTAATATTATTGGGGTTAGAGTTAATACTGGGGATATAATCCTTGCTGTTACCCAAGATAATCATCATCCTACGGGTCTAATAGTCATTGCCACCTCTATAAAAATAACATGGTCTAAGGTCCTATCTGCCAAAACAGATGCTGCAGCAGCAGGGCGCGGGAGCGCCGCTCATACAGCACTCTCCTTTCACACTTTGCAAGACACATGAGCGTTGCCCACACGGGTCATCCAGCAGCATACAGGCCCACCACGGATGTTACGGCCTCTGTGTGTTACAACCTCTTTGCATTACGAATCTGTATATCCCCAGCCTGTTCCCAGTCAAGCGACTGTTTACATACCAAGGGACTTATCTTCCTGCCCTATGCCTGCCACCCATATATGTATCTAAACGTGCATCAAGTAACCCCATGAATAAGACCCGGGAGGGTTGAAACGTTGGGTTTCTATCTGCACTTTTTTCTTTTTTTTTCTTTTGTGGCAACCTGATTTGTGAACACAATAAACTTGTTAAATATTTTTGCATTATACCAGTTTCAAGTGTGCGGTAATTTTTGATACACGACTGTTCTGGACCACATGGTCTGTTTTACCAGCACCTACTTGCCTTTGACCTGAGTGCACACCATTATTTCCCTTATGATCCCCCTGTCAGTGTCTGACGTCACCGACACTGACAGTGGGCGCGATGACGTCAGTACTCTGCACCTGCAGTCGGAGATGAACGGGAGCCGAGAGCAGCGCAGGAACCAGGAGGAAGAGAGGTGAGTATTTATTTATGGGGCTGCATTACGCTATAGAGGGTGGCTATGGGGCTGCATTATACTACAGAGGTGGCTATAGGGCTGCATTATACTACAGATGGTGGCTATAGGGCTGCAATATACTATAGAGGGTGGCTATAGGGCTGTATTACACTATAGAGGGTGGTTATGGGGCTGTATTATACTACAGAGGGTGGCTATAGGGCTGCATTATACTACAGAGAGTGGTTATGGGGCTGTATTATACTACAGAGGGTGGCTATAGGGCTGCATTATACTACAGAGGGTGGCTGTAGGGCTTCCCTACACTACACAGGGTGGCTATAGGGCTGCATTATGCTATAGAGGGTGGCTATAAGGCTGCATTGCACTATAGAGGGTGGCTATAGGGCTGCATAATACTACAGAGGTTGGCTATAGGGCTGCATTATACTAAAGAGGGTGGCTATAGGGCTGCATTATATTTCAGAGGGTGGCTATAGGGCTGAATTATACTACAGAGGCTGGCTATAGGGCTGTATTATACTACAGAGGCTGCCTTTGGGGGTGCATTATACTACAGAGGCTACCTATGGGGGTGCATTATACTACAGAGGATACCTATGGGGGTGCATTACACTACAGAAGCTGACTATGGGGGTGCATCACACTACAGAGGCTTACTATGGGGGTGCATTACACTACAGAGGATGCCTATGGGGTTGCATTACACTACAGCGGCTTACTATGGGGTGCATTACACTACAGAGGCTGACTATGGGGGTGCATTACATTATAGAGGCTGCCTATGTAAGTGCATTACACTACAGAGGATGCCTATGGGGGTGCATTACACTATAGAGGCTGACTATAGGGGTGCATTACACTACAGAAGCTGCCTATGGGGGTGCATTACACTACAGAGGCTCCCTATGGAGGTGCATTACACTACAGAGACTGCCTATTGGGGTGCATTACACTATAGAGGCTGCGTATGGGGGTGCATTGTCCTATAGAGCCTGCCTATGGGGCTGCATTACGCTATAGAGTCTACCTATGGGGAGTTCATTAGACTATAGAGTCTGCCTATTAGGAGTGCATTATACTATATGGAGACATATGGGGATTTCATTATACTATATGGAGCCCTATGGGGAGTACATTATACTTTATATAGAGTCTGCCTATGGGGAATGCATTATACAATATAGAGTCTGCCTATGGGGAGTACATTATACTATATGGAGGCCTATGGGGCGTGTATTATGCTATATGGAGGCTTTCAAGGGGGCCATCATACAGTGTGGAGATTATAGTGAGGAGGACATCATACCGCATTGGAGCCATTAAATATTTTGGGGGAAATTAAGGGGTCAGTATATATACAGTGAGGGGGCATTGCACTGTGTGTAAGAGAGCATCTTACTGTGTATAGGGGAGCTGTACAGGGGGAGGCTCAGGATATTATTAAATGTAAAGTGGGCACTTATTGTTATAGGGGATCTCAGCTTACTGTGACTGTCAAGTGGGCACACAGAGGCCAATATTACTTTCTAGGGGGCAAAATAGGGGCACTGTTTTCTAGGGCACTTGCACCCAGCATTACTATATTCTAGAGAGTTGCTTTAGAATTTAGAGGGCACAGAGAACCGCACAGCAGGTGCAGTAATAGGGTCACATATGGCAGCAGCGGCTCAGTATTGGGGTATCAGGTGCAGTAATAGGGACACATACGGCAGCAGCGGCTCAGTATTGGGGTATCAGGTAGAGTAATAGGGACACATACGGCAGCAGCGGCTCAGTATTGGGGTATCAGGTGCAGTAATAGGGACACATATGGCAGCAGCGGCTCAGTATTGGGGTATCATTTGCAGTAATAGGGACACATACGGCAGCAGCGGTTCAGTATTGGAGTATCGGCAGGATGAGGAGTTTGTGCAGCTGGGAATAGTCCCGTTTTGGACAGTGCTGAAAATGTGAGATGTGAAAAGTGTCTTTGTCGTTATTATCTGCAGCCGAGTCCTGGCTGGAAGAAGTTGTCATGTCGGTCTGGGCCAGATGGAAAAGATGGGAAAAGTGAACGATTCCATCAGAAAGAATGTCAGTTGTAAGTCACCATCTGCTGTGATCTCTATATTTTCTGTAGGGCTGGTATCTACGGCTGATCATATGGCGGTAATATCAATATTGGTCTTTATATAGAGGTTATTTTCAGCAACAGAGCAGTCATCTGCTGAGGTTCTCCTCCACTATTAGGATGCGTCACCCAGGTATAATCAAGGTTATCTGGTTAGGGGCCACTCAGAAGTTTTGCCCCCTACCTCAACCAAACCCCTAACTACGCCTCTGCCATCACTCAAAAATAACCTCTCTATTAGTGAACAATAATGTAGTGACGAGTAAGCACAATGGCTAGCGGGTGCACATCTTCATGGATGTTTCTCTTAACACAGAGAACATCTTTATACACATGGTAACACAAAACCCATACATACTCAATAAATACACAAACACATTTGATGGAAGAAAATGGTTGTGATGTTTATTCAGGATAACCAAAATGAACTTTATAATAAATTAATAGATCAATAGTTAGAATATCAAAAAATGAACCTCAAATCAACCATTCCACCCAGAGAGCTGGGCAATTTTCCCTCAAATAAAACATCACAACAAGGAATAACAAATAATATTTTGGGGGACGGAGGGTGGGATCTTTTTTTCTTCTCAATAGATGAATGTGAAAACATACCACGAAGTGGGCCTTTTATAGAGAAATTCTTCCCGTTTTTTTCTGAATCCACCAATTAAAATGCTTAAAAAATGCGCCAAAAACAACGGGTCAGAACTGGAATCAACCTGCTTGTGGCTCCCACAGCCTACTGAACTGACCTTTTGATCCTGGCCTGACAGCCATAAATGGCAATAATCAATGAAAACACCATGACCAAAATAGATTATTTAGGGTCTGTGTTACCATGAGACATATATATTTTATTTTCCGGGGAGGCCTACCATTCTTTCTCTCCTTCCTAAACTCACTTGGTTCTGTCTCAGTTTGTTCCTCTGCCTTCACCACAACTCAGCTCAGTGCCTTGGGAGCTTCCTTTGTCCCCAATAACGCCACTACAGTTCAGTAAGCGAGAGTCCTTACTCAACTGGCGGTTCCCATATAACTGACCAGCAGAGACCAAAGCTCATTAACATGTTAATGTCATCAGTAAACCTCATGGAGTCCTAAAATATGCATTATTTTATTACTAAGGGTGCTTTCACATTGAGTTTTGGCACGCGTTCAGTGGCCCTATCATTGCTTTTGTCTGAACCCCTAGCAAAACGGGATTCGGATGTATGCGCTGACAGGGCCTTAGACTATAATGGTGCAACAGATCAAATGTGCTCTCTGACGTGCATCATTTTGGGGCGTATAGTAGTAGACTGTATCTGTATCTGGGTGTCTGCCTCCAGTAGGTGTATATGCCCCAAAATTATGCACATCAGAGCTCACATTCTCTCAGTGGGCACTGGGGGGGGATTCAGATAAAGGCCCCAATGGGGTCACTGAATGGTGCCAAAACAAAATGTAAAACCACCCTAAGTAATAAAATAATACCTATTCTTGGACTCTGTGAGGTTTACTGATGACATTAACATGTTAACGAGCTTAGTCCCTGCTGGTCAGTCACATGGGATCAGGGGGAGGAGAATTTGACATTGCATTGTGACACTCCTGCAGCTTCAAAGGGATAAAACTAATTTACATTCAAGTACCTGGAGTCAGGAAGGTGGGCTGATAACAGGGTTGATGAGAGAGTCCTGGGAGACCACAATCTCAATCTTGACATCAAAGATATTTGGAGTGCTGTCTCACTTGTGTCACTTTTGAAAAAGTTTCAGATTTAGGCTACTTTCACACTTCCGTTTTTTTGAATCCGTCACAATGCGTCGGCGCAACGTATCGACGGATGAGTCAAAAATAGTGAAAAACGAATGCAATGCATCCAGTATTTCGATGGATCCGCTAGACGGTTCCGTCGAAAAACTGGATCCGTATTGTCTGTTTTTACCATCCGTTTCATCCGTTTTTTTGACGGATCCGTTTTCCATGCCTAAAAATGGGAGTCTCCCAAATGTGATTGGCTACTGGAAAATAGGGAAACCAATATATTGACTGGCTGGCTGTCTTCAGGCTGGCAGGAGTCTTGCTGGCACATTTGGGGGCGACGCCCCAATCCAGGTTTATATAGATTTGGGGCCTGTCTGGCCAATTGGCTACAAATTCTTGATTCTGAGCATGCTCAGTGTAAAAAAACGGATTCCAGCGCTGGATTCCGTCATACGACGTGTCACGATGGATCCTGCGTCCATAGGCTTCCATTCTAGTCAACGCGGTATGCCGCAGAATCCATCGTGACACGTTTTCCCGAAGCAGACAAAAAACGTTACATTGAACGTTCTTTCCAGACGACGGTCCGTCAAAACACGACGGATCCGTCATACGACGGATGCGACGTGTGGCCATCCATCCCGATCTGTCGCTAATACAAGTCTATGGGAAAACGCATCCTGCGGGCACATTTACAGGATCCATTTTTTCCCAAAACGACACATTGCAACGAATCTGAAAAGACTGAAGTGTGAAAGAGGCCTTATTGGAAAATAAAATATTAAAAATGTGTCACAATATTAACTTGAGGTGGCTCATCACGTAATCCACATTGGCATTTTAAGAGTGGAGGATCCATTCCATGGGTCTTAGTTCCTAAAGGGAGCAAAGACTTTATATACCACATGTGAAATAGCATATCACGGTAATGGGGATGGGGGCCACGATAAATTTGACTTTGGTGCCAACGAGATATGAAATAAACTACCCATACACATTGAATAAAAGTCAACCAAACCCACCAATTTTGGAAGACCATCTAATGTCCATGGGGGCCTCACAACCGCTGTGTTGTCATGATCTGTCAGAAAAGAGAAGGATCTGGCTTTTTAAATTTCAGAAGCTGGTTGTTTTGTTCATCGAGGAGATAAGGAGCCACCAGAAACTTCTCTCACAGAGAACATTGAAGTGCTTAGCTAAACGAGTGGTCCTGTGCATGGAGGAGTTGGGAGATATCGACTGAAGAGTTTTTCATTTGACAGCTAGCGAATGTACTTTGCCAGTTTACACCCCTGATCTAATCAGAGATTGCAAAAGAAAATGTTTTTACATGGGTCACGCTGTCCACAAAATGGTCAAGACAGAAAAACAAATTATATTTTAGGAAAAAAAACAAAGGGTTATGGGCACAACAAGACCCAAGAGCTGATATGGACTTGGCTTTAACCCTATACTGACATCCGCCGTACATGTTTGGCTCAATTTGGTAACGAGTGTAAGGAGTGGGCTTAGCTGATGAGCTTGCCCCATACCCGCAGGTAATGCTGTGTGTTACAGCCCTCAGAGGGTGTGGTGCACAGAAGAATCCTTAGGCCGATTCCTAGAGAAAGCAATTACCGTAGTATAAACGGAAAATGGTATCTATCTACAACTAAAATGATTTTCTTTTAGAAATAAAAACATCTTTTATTGATATTCTCTAAAAATTGTAGGAATGTATAAAGAAATAAATACTTGGCCTACACGATTCAAGCATTAAAAGCTCAGAATCGCAGAAAATGATTAAGAGCTTTTAAAACTCGAAACGAGTAGGAAAATTGGCTCTATTTTACAAATTTCTATAGTTTTTAGAGCATATCGATAGAAGATGTTACAACCAGGACCTGTCTCTAACATCCGCGGGTGGAGCAGGTGTTAAATGCTGCTGTCAATTTCTCACTGGGGCATTTACAACGACCCATCATGGAGGAGAGCCATTCTAAGTGTCCACGCCTGTGACATGATTGCGGGGCACTGATGAGTTACGATACAGCCAGGGTTTGTTGAAGACATGTCTATATGTAGCTTTCTTAAAACCCAGCCAGTAGCGGGCTTCAGAGAAGACTATGATTTTCACTATATGCAGGAATACTGTAGTATGAATGGTGTAATTGAAAAGCACAGCTCATCGTGCAGAAAACAAGCCCTCATATGTCTATGTGGACAGAAAATTAAAAAAATTATAAACCTTGGAAGAAGGGGAGGGAAAAAACAAAAGCGGAAAAACTTAAATTGATATCCATTTTCTTTGGTATCCTCTCACCTACAGTAATCCCAGAATGCAGCACTGCACAATTTGGACCCTCTGGTCTATTAACTATACACTCCTTATCCCTTCCTACTCTGGGCTAGTCCCAAACATTAACTATCCCTATAGTCAAACTACACAGGGTGGGCCATGCATATGGATACACCTAAATACAATGGGAATGGTTGGTGATATCAACTTCCTGTTTGTGGCACATTAGTATATGGGAGGGAGAAAACTTTTCAAGATGGGTGGTGACCATGGCGGCCATTTTGAAGTCAGCCATTTTGGATCCAACTTTATTTTTTCCAATTGGAAGAGGGTCAGGTAACGCATCAAACTTATTGAGAATTTCACAAGAAAAACAATGGTGTGCTTGGCTTTAACGTAACTTTGTTCTTTCATGAGTTATTTACAAGTTTCTCTTTGTTTACAGCCATTGACATGTCGCAGAGGTTAACACATGAGGAGCGGATGGAAATTGTGTTGATGTCTGGTGAATGCAGTACCCGGGTCACTGCAGCAGATTTCAATGCAAGACACCCTACACACGAAAACTGTCACCATTCCCATGTTATTTAGCTGTATCCATATAAATGGCCCACCCGAAAAACTTTGCCTCATCACTGAACTTGTTTCTTCAGAGGGAAACATGGACATCATGTCCACAGGAGTGCACGGCAGAGCAACCGCTCCTGTGTATGCAAAAGCTGGGCTAGATAGCTGTCGGCCAAGCTATCGTTTAGCTGACAGCCATCTAATGTGTATGGGGATTTAAAACATAACTAATAACAACAAAAGTTAAGACATGGAGTGAAGAGGTAAAAGCACAAGGTAGGTTCCAACAGAGGGATGCTTGTAAGGCTACGTTCACATTTGCGTTGTGCGCCGCTGCGTCGGCGACGCAACGCACACCGCAAATAAAAACGCACCAAAACGCACACAAAAACGCTGCGTTTTGCGACGCATGCGTCGTTTTTTGCCAAAATTTGGACGCAAGAAAAATGCAACTTGTTGCGTTTTCTTGGTCCGACGCTTGCGGCAAAAAAGACGCATGCGTCGCACAACGCAACAAACAAAAACGCATGCGTCCCCCATGTTAAATATAGGGGCGCATGACGCATGCGTCGCCGCTGCGTCGCCCGACGCAAACTAGCATAACGCTAGTGTGAACGTAGCCTAACTGTAATTTCCCATACAGAGGAACATGTGGCTGAGGGCTACTTTGTTTTCTATCAAAGAGACACTGCCAGAAAAAAAGATGATCTGCATGAATTCCCACCTCACTCATGTTTTTGTCCCCCGACATCATGTATCATGGGATGGTTGTAAAGCCTCCATCCATATTAGATGGTTGGGCGATCCCACTTCCCAATCGGAAGGTTCGGACGACTTTTATCCAATCTATGTGGGGCCTTTAGCTCCTTGCGACCCAACAATTTGCTATATGGAAAGGACAATCTCTTTACCATGTAGTCATGTAGGAATGCTTAACCATTGTATCTGGCATTGACGGAGAGGGAATTTTACAGATTCCAGTTATTTTTCCAATAGTGGAGGGGGTTTTGTTTACAAAGTGGGGTCCAATGCCATCAGAAGGGAAACTGCAGCAGTTTGGTGAAGGAACGAGGCAAAAGTTGTAGGTATATGACATAAAATAGAGGTGGGACTGGTAGATTATACTTGTCTCTAAGAGCCCATTTCATCAAGACTGAAGCCAGTCTTGATGCAGAGTCCACTGGCGTAAGATTTGCCAAATTCATTCAGAGATGTTTAACTATTAATGAAATTGGCACATCTGTCAACTGCATTTACTTGCGTCAAAAATGTGCTACAGTCACTGACGGAAGTACTCCTTATGTCTTAGTTTAAGACACTTTTTGGGGTAAATTATGATGAATTTGTTGCGCCGCTCTCGGCCATTCTCCCTCATCTTAAACTCCACCCTCCACTCCATCAATTTTTGTGCAAACTGAAAAATTGACTACTAGGTGTCTAGAATGGCAGGAGCTCCCTAGTACGAGGATTTACAATATCTGCAAGGTTTGATCTTGTCTTAATGTGGATTTCAGAATAATCACTGTGCTGGATGTGCTGCTGACAATATTGACACAGCGATGAATGATCGTACATGCGATTGTCTGTCTGTACATCAAAGCTCCATTTAAATGAAAGCAAAGAAAAAGCGATCCACTTCTAATATTGATTATTTACCTGTACTTGTATCTTGATTCCTATGGGGTCCGGAGGTTACACTAATACCAAGGTAATATCTGTTACAGACTGTGCATTGGGTCCTAGGGCTCTAGTTAACATGCAATAAGATCCAGGACAAATGGCCCAAAAGAGGGGCACTTGTGTGGATAATGGATTAATAAAGCTTTACTACGCTGCTGGGTAGAATCGACCATTGTGTGGACACCTGTAAGAAGATGTAAGTTCTGCCCATGTTCACCCTTGAAGACATGTGTGTTGTTGTAATGTATTAGTGAACGTGTTGTATTCTACTCAACAGGGAGAGTTAGGATTAATGGTTGGGACTAGCCCAGAGCAGGACGTGGTCAAGTGAAGGGACAGACGGAGTATCCTGTCAGGAGTCAGGTAGGCCCTAGATTGCAGAAGAAGAAGATCTATGGTCTGACCAGTGAGCAGAGCCACTTGAAGTGGGTGTCCCTGAAGTGAGAGGAGACCGAGGCAATGGATAGTGTGATCCAGGGTAGAGACGAAGAAAAGTTATAGAAATAGTAAGTGATTCTCCGAAGTCGGGATCTGGGGTATAAGGCCAAGCGGGACAGTCCTGAATTTGCAAGCCAAAGAGGTAATGGAACAAATTTCCAGAGGGACTGCTAGACGAAGAGAGTGCACCATGTGGTATTTCCAAGCCATCGACAAGCAGAGAAGCTAAACAACGGCCATGGCAGAAGCAGTTCCCCAAAGGGGGAAAGGACACGAAACTGAGGATTGAGAAATAGGACTTTTGCTTTGTAAACAGGATCGTGAATGCAACAGCATAACATAATAAGAAGACAGTGGTACTTAAAATGAACCTGTCAGCAGGATTGTAATGTACACACAGCAGGGCCGGACTGGCCATTGGGCAATTCTGGCAAATGCCAGAAGGGCCTGTCTGGTCATGGGCTGCCTTGTCTGCTACGTTCTATATAGCAACAGTCGCACTCAGAAAGGAATTTTCAGAGTATTGGTTGAGCTGAAAAACGTGGTTTTCTTTATTATAGACACCAGAACAAAAGTTATCACCGCAGTGTTTCATAGGTAACGTTTCGACCCACAGGGTCTTTTTCAAACCTTACTGGAGATAGAGAAATGCTGGCACCTCCGCCCCAGATGACAGCATTTCTCTATCGATATTTGCAGATGATACAAAACTATGTAAAGCAGTTAATACAAGAGAAGATAGTATTCTGCTACAGATGGATCTGGATAAGTTGGAAACTTGGGCTGAAAGGTGGCAGATAAGGTTTAACAATGATAAATGTAAGGTTATACACATGGGAAGAAGGAATCAATGTCACCATTACACACTGAATGGGAAACCACTGGGTAAATCTGACAGGGAGAAGGACTTGGGGATCCTAGTTAATGATAAACTTACCTGGAGCAGCCAGTGCCAGGCAGCAGCTGCCAAGGCAAACAGGATCATGGGGTGCATTAAAAGAGGTCTGGATACACATGATGAGAGCATTATACTGCCTCTGTACAAATCCCTAGTTAGACCGCACATGGAGTACTGTGTCCAGTTTTGGGCACCGGTGCTCAGGAAGGATATAATGGAACTAGAGAGAGTACAAAGGAGGGCAACAAAATTAATAAAGGGGATGGGAGAACTACAATACCCAGATAGATTAGCGAAATTAGGATTATTTAGTCTAGAAAAAAGACGACTGAGGGGCGATCTAATAACCATGTATAAGTATATAAGGGGACAATACAAATATCTCGCTGAGGATCTGTTTATACCAAGGAAGGTGACGGGCACAAGGGGGCATTCTTTGCGTCTGGAGGAGAGAAGGTTTTTCCACCAACATAGAAGAGGATTCTTTACTGTTAGGGCAGTGAGAATCTGGAATTGCTTGCCTGAGGAGGTGGTGATGGCGAACTCAGTCGAGGGGTTCAAGAGAGGCCTGGATGTCTTCCTGGAGCAGAACAATATTGTATCATACAATTAGGTTCTGTAGAAGGACGTAGATCTGGGGATTTATTATGATGGAATATAGGCTGAACTGGATGGACAAATGTCTTTTTTCGGCCTTACTAACTATGTTACTATGTTACTATGTTATCTCCAGTAAGGTTTGAAAAAGACCCTGTGGGTCGAAACGTTACCTATGAAACACTGTGGTGATAACTTTTGTTCTGGTGTCTATAATAAAGAAAACCACGTTTTTCAGCTCAACCAATACTCTGAAAATTCCTTTTTGAGTGCGACTGTTGCTATATAGGACTATACTTTGGAGTACCCCTCCGTGTTCAGTCTGCACCACCACTAGCGAGAGTGCTCGTCTTTTTCTTTCCTACTTGTCTGCTACTTTGTTAAGCAGACTCATTGTTCTCAAGACTTCCATACTGTTAAGAGTTGTGATGGAGCACAAAGTCGCTGACTCCATCACTTACACCAGAAGACCATGGGTATCATTAGAAATATTGGTCTTGTAGTAAATCTTGCTTTCCTCCATCCACAATATTGTTAATATATCCTCATCTGTTGCTTGGAAACGGGACAACATGGGCCTGTGTGATTGCAAATGCCAGGGCTGAATTTTAGTCCCAGTCTGTACCTGACACACAGTGTCAGGTCTGCACCGTTATACTGATTACAATGATACCAGGTGATGAAATCTGTCTTGTGGTTGTTGTGTAATCTTTATTTTCAGTTTTGAGTTAATGTTATGCTTGTGCTCCGGGGCGGCATGTGTGTGTGTGTGTGTGTGTGTGTGGGTCTTCATGTGGTGCTCTGTTTAGGTATTCATAATGCAGACTGACAGGTCTCTGATCCCTCACTGACCTGCCCACTAGTTTACATAATGAGTATATATATAGTACATATTGCAAAAAAAACCTCTGCAGACAGCTGCCAGCCTTGCCACCTGCGCAGCAGCATAATTGCATATGTACTGTGTATATAATTAATATGGTTGAGGCTATCCTGGTATTCAATAAAAGTAAATAAATAAATCCATTTGAAAATGGCCTTTGCCACGCTTGCTCAGTAACAGCTATTGGTGTATATAGAGGCGATCTCCGAGAGCTGGCGCCATCTTGACAGAGGACATTTTTTTCTTTTCTAGCAAGATGGCACCACCAATGCCTGTGCAGTAGCAGCTATCGGATCACCTCTATATACAGTTGTATATATGGCTGCTGCTGATCTGATGTTCTCTTCATGTCCAGAAGCCGGGGCCAGTGACGCCAGCCCTGATTGGCTCACGTGTCACAACAACATCACGGGAGTCCCAGATTGAGTGAGTGCTGACACTGTGGGAACGGCATCGGCACGGGAGGTGAGTATAAGCTTTTTTATTTTACCGGGGTCTACCATGTATTGGGTATGACAAGGAGTTGTCTAAGTAATGGACAACTTCTTTAATTTCTGTGAAGCACCCAAAGAGTTAACACATTTCCTAAGAGCAGGTTACAATAATTTGAGGGGTGCAGTTTTTAAAATGGTATCACTTCTGTGGTTTTCTGATATATGCACGCCTCAAAGTCCCGTCAAACTTGAATAGGTCAGTAAAAAATTAGAATGGTAAATTTTCATGAAAAATTGCTACTAAATATTAACCCTTCTAACATCGCAACAAAATTAAAGGACATTTAAAAAATGATGCTGACATAAAGTAAACATATGGGAAATGTTATTCATTAACTATTTTGTGTGACATGACCCTCTGGATTAAGGATATAAGAAATTCATGTTTGAAAATCGCTGCTTTTTATTAAAGCAGCAGTAAGAGCACTGAAGATGGGTCGTGGCTGGGTCTTCCAGCATGACAATGACCTGAAACACACAGCCAGGGCAACTAAGGAGTGATTCAATAAGAAGCATTTCAAGGTCCTGGAGTGGCCTAGCCAGTCTCCAGACCTGAACCCAATAGAAAATCTTTGGAGGAAACGGAAACTCAATGTTGCCCCCGAAACCTGAAAGATCTGAAGATCTGTATGGAGGAGTGGGCCAAAATCCTGGCTGTAATGTGTGCAAACTTGGTCAAGAACTACAGGAAACATCTGACCTCTGTAATTGCAAACAAAGATTTCTTTACGAAATATTAAGTTTTGTTTTTCTATTGTATCAAATACTTATTTCATAAAATAAAATGCAAATTAATTATGTAAAAATCATACAATGTGATTTTCTGTTTTTTTTATTTTATTTTAGATTCTGTCTCTCACAGGTGAAGTGTACCTACGATAAAAATTACAGACCTCCCCATTCTTTGTAGGTGGGAAAACTTGTAAAATTAGCAATGTATCAAATACTTATTTTCCCCACTCCACTGTACATAAGTATCTTCAAAATTGATGCATTCATTAAAAATGCGATGTACCGAGATATCATAACGAAGTAACACTATAAAGAAAAAAAAATGAATTACCTTTGTTGCACCTACCCCCGAAATGCAATATCAAAACATTGTAGGCGGCCCAAAATAGTATCAATAGAAACTGCAGTTTGGCGCACAAAATAACACAGCTCCATCAACAGAAAAATGAAGAAAAAAAAATTACAGCACAACCAAAATATCATTTTTACTATATTTTTTAGCCACTAAAACACTAAACACAAATCATACAAGTTGGGTATTACTGTAATCACACTGACCCAGAGAATCTTTTTGCCAGGTCAGTTTAAACCCACAATGAACACCTTAAAAAGAAAACCCAAAATACAATGGCAGAACCACGTTTTATTTCAAAGCTTCGATGCATTTGAATTTTTTTCTTGCCATTTTTAGTACATAATATGGTAAAGTAAATGGTGTGTTTCAAAACTACATCTTGTCTTGAAAAAAAAAGCCATCATATGGTTATGTTGATTGAAAGATAATAAAAACATTATGCCTCTTGGAAGAAGAGCAAAAATTGAAATGGCCTATGTCCATGAGGGGGTAATAAGTGAGGTCCATGGCACGGAGTGTAGGAGCTTTGCTCACGTCATGTCAGATGCTACAAGGGTAGTTTTCCCGCTGTTGGGCATTCGTCAGCCACATTTTTACTTCAATGGCATAATGTAGTATAAAACATCTTTGCCGCCAACTCTCAGCAGCCTTGTATACGCCAAAAGGGCACTTGTATAGGCCACATTGGGTCAAGGGATCCATGGATACCCACAATGGTGATCAATGGGGAGCATTCAAGCATGATAATCTCCAACAGGGTCCCCAACTATGACAGATTTATTAATAGTATTGGTCTTTTAATATGGCCCAGAGCAACCTTTTAGCCCCCATCCCCTCTTGGATATGCCTGTAATCCAGGCACCCACTATAGTTATGCATCTAATGGTGACCACATTTGGTGGTAGGGTTTGGTCCATAGAAGATAAAATTGGGGTATAATACATGTGGTGTGGAGTTCTCCTTTTCATGGTCCTTATTGTCCACTATTGAAAATTGGAATAGATCTGGAGAAAAACACCTAAGGCTTCTCCCACTCCCTGGGGCCAGGTGTCAGATGGACCTTTAGATGTATCTGTATTAAAGTTAATCAGAATGCAAGACAGTGAGGTGTGAGCGGACACTTTGTCTCCAAGTCCCCACCCCTCCATCCCATGCATATCACATATTCACCCAGGAAGGAATTTGCAATTTAAAAGACTCCATGAGATAAAGGGAAAGGTGTTGATATGAAAAGTAGATTAGCTCAAGACAACAACTGTCCCTCAGCAGAGTGGGATTACAGCAAATGGGCCCTGGGCTGAATCCATAATCTGCCTCCCAATTCTATGGTATTTTTTAGGCCTTCCTGTAAAGAGTTTCAATCTCCTTATCTGTTCCCATCAGATAATGCTCTTCTTCTCATCTACACTCAACCACTTTGAGTCCAAATTTTATGTACCTAAAATGTACCCCATTTTTGTGCTTTAAAATTGTCTAAACTGGAGCATTTATCTTTGACCCAACCGGTCTAAGGAGACACATGGGGACATACCTGCAATGATGGCATTGATTGTCCACATCCAATACTAACCAAGTCCTATAATAAAGGTTCCCCTAAACCTCAGATAACGATGGTCTGACAGCCATCCCTCCGCCATCCAGATAAACGCTCATTTCCACCCAACATTCATGTATTTTTAACATCTTCTCTACTTTTCAGAAGCTGAGTCCAAACCATACCTGATAGCAGCATTTCAAACCCGATGTTTACCCTGGTTTCCATCCTAAAAGTAAAAAAAAAAAACAATACATACTTACCTACAGCCGTCTGTCCTCCAGCGCTGTGCTCTGCACTCCTCCTGTACTGTCTGTGTGAGCACAGCGGCCGGAAAGCAGAGCGGTGACGTCACCGCTCTGCTTTCCGGCTGACCGACGCTCACAGCCAGTACACGAGGAGTGCAGAGCACAGCGCTGGAGGACAGACGGCTGTAGGTAAGTATGTAGTGTTTGTTTTTTTTACTTTTAGGATGGTAACCAGGGTAAACATCGGGTTACTAAGCGCGGCCCTGCGCTTAGTAACCCGATGTTTACCCTGGTTACCAGTGAAGACATCGCTGAATCGGTGTCACACACGCCGATTCAGCGATGTCTGCGGGAGATCCAGCGACGAAATGAAGTTCTGGACTTTCTTCCCCGACCAGCGACAGCACAGCAGGGGCCTGATCGCTGCTGCCTGTCACACTGGACGATATCGCTAGCGAGGACGCTGCAACGTCACGGATCGCTAGCGATATCGTCTAGTGTGACGGTACCTTTAGTGATATCTGTAATTTGTATGTAACCCCTTCTCATGTACATCACCATAGATTCAATGGTGCTATAATAATAATAATAATAATAATAAAAGTTTTTAAAAATATTTTAAAAATTGTTTTCGTGTTTTCATATTTTTCTCCTTTTTGGGCAGAGCCATAACATTTTATTTTTTTTGTCCCTATATGGGTTTTTATTCTGCAGGACTAGCTGTAGTTTTAAATTATCAACTTATTTTATCATATAATATGATATGATAAAAAAAGGTTAAAAAAAATCCAAATGCAGTGAACTGGTGAAAAATATAATGCCATAGTTTTTCAACTTTTGTGCTTTTTTACATTTCATTATGTGGAAAAATTACTTGTCATCATGATTCTCAAGGTCAGTACAATTACGGCGATACCAAACATAAAGAGGACGATTAAGACTGGTGTTGTGCTTGCCAATCTTAACCCCTTATTGGCTGCCGATATGCGTTAAAAAAAGTGAAAAAAATAATAAATAAAATATGTAAAAAAGAGAAAAAAAACACACATGAGAGACCACACAAATCATGAAATCCCATTTCGCCACTAAGAATGCAGGCTTTGTGTTAAAAAAAATAAACAAAAAAAATGTACATTGAAATTGGTTTTTGCCGCGTACTGAAATTGGTTTTGCCGCGTCTGAAACAAACTGAACTATAAAACTGTTACGTTATTAATTCTGTACACTGAACATCATTAAAAAAATAATAAAAAAACATGGCAAAAAGTTGTTTTTTCATCATACAGACACACAAAAATATGACGAAAAAGTGATCAAAATGTTACATAAAAAAGAAAAATAGCATAACTGAAAACACCAAACTGTCCCACAAAAAAAATCACTAATATGGCCTATTCGGCAACAAATAAAAAAAACTACAGCTTTCAAAATATAACCATGCAAAAACAACTTCATTTTTGTAAAATATTGTTTTTAGTCTTTAAAAGCAGCAAAATATAAAAAATATGTAAATCTGGTATCGCTGGAATTGTACTGACCCATAGAACAAATTGGTCTTATCACTTTTACTGCACATTGTAAGGAGCAAAAAAAGTTAAATAAATAAAGCCAGTAACTGAATTGCTGTTTTTTGTTCATTCTGTCTGAAAAATCAGAATAAGAAGCAAACAAAAACTGATATGTGCACCAAAATGGTGCCAAGTAAATCTTCAACTTGTTGTGCAAAAAAAAAGCCCTCATACAACTCTGTTCACTCAAAAATAAAAAAATTACAGCTATTAGAATATGGCGATGAAAAATGGCTATGAATTTTTAATGTGTGATAGCAGCAAAATATAAAAAACCCGATACAAATCAGGTATTGCTCTCATCGCACTGACCCAAAGAATAAATATGCCTTATCACTTATAGCACACCTTGAACTGCACAAAAATTAGAACTATTCTTGTAATGGCTGTCTATTTGTTTTTTCTACCTCCCAAAAATTGAACAAGGCTCGGCTCACATTTATCCTGCACTCTCCGCTGAGTGCCAACATCGGGGTTTCCGTGTAACCGCAAAAAGGTGATTCAGACAAAACCCTTGACAGAAGTCAGATGGAGTCATTTTGAACTCCCTCTGGTCTCTGTTTCGGCTTTGTCCCATCATTTTAGGCGTCTTTCTAGCGCACAAGTGTGGGCAACCAAAGATCTGTGCACATCTAAATGGATGGAGACCACCGGAGCAGATGTCAAATGGAGTACAAAGTGTCTCCATCTGCCTCATGGTGGGCGGTTTTGTTGTCGGTTTTGTCTGAATTGCATTTTTGTGGGAAACCCTGAGGTAAGTACTCAGCGCAGAACACAAGAATGTGATCCCGGCCTTATACTAGAAGTGATATAAAAATGTTATGTACCTCAAAATGTTACCAATGAAAACCCTAATTTATCCTGCACAAAATAAGCCCCCACTCAGGTCAGTCATTTGTAACTGGAAATCATATATTTCCACATCCCAGTGTTATAAAATTATGTGAGACACTTGTGGGTTCAAAATACTCACTACACCCCTGGATGAAATCCTTAAGCAGTGAAGTTCCTCATGTGGGGTGATTTGAGGGGGTTTCTGCTGTCCTGACACCTGAGAGGCTCTGCTGAGTCCACAATCTATTCAAGTGGAATCTTTGGTCTAAAAGCCAAGTAGCGCTCCGTCCCATCTGATCACTACCGTGTGCTCAAACAGTAGAGTGCAACCACATATGGGTCAGTTGTGGATGTTTCTGCTTTTTTGCACCTCAGAAGCTCTGCAAAAGCAATACAGGGTCCACATTTGTGTTCCAAAAGTTAAATAGCGCTCTTTGCTTAACGAGTTTTGACATGTGCCCAGACAATAGCGTTTGACCACATAGGGGGCACTGCGTTCGAGAGAAATTGCACAACAAATTATGGGGGTCCATTTTCTCTTAGGCTAGGTATACATTGCGTTAGTGCAATCTGTTTAGCGGATACGCTAACAGATTGCGCTAACGCAATGTCCAAAAAGGGATTGCGTTCGGCAATCCCGCTAGCGCAGATGCCCGTTCTGCGCTAGCGAGGAACGGACCCTGAACGCTGCAAGCAGCGTTCGAGGTCCGTCCGAAACTAATGGCACATCGCAGACGCATGCCAAAAATGGCATATGTTTGCGATGCGTTAGGGATCTGTTAGCACATTGCAGTCAACAGATTCGTTACATAGCGTTAATTGCGACAATTGCGCCATGTAACGGAGTCCGTTAGCGGACACCCACTAACGCAATGTGAACCTAGCCTTATTATCCCTGGTGGAAATTATACATTTGGTGATAAAAGAGTATTTTAGTGGAAAAAAATGTAATTTTTGTTTTCACATCTAAATGTTATAAAGTTTTGTTAATCACATGTAGGTTTCTGATGTTTTGGCACGCCATGGGCTCTGCAAATGCGGCATAGCAGGGGCGTAGCTAGAGCTTTTGCCGCCCGGGGCTGTTCCCGAGTTTCCCCCCCCCCCAACTCTACTGTAACCTATTAAATATTTGTTAAAATCTGCAATACAATTTAGGTATATTTTGACCAATAATATCACATACAAGGAACAAATACCACCGCGCCATGACCAGACCACAAATTACAACCACAGTGATCGAATAATATCACATACAAGGAACAAATACCACTGCACCATGTCAAGACCACATATTACCACCGCTTGGTGACTGAATACTACAATACTGATCAGTAATAAAAAAAAAAACAAAAAAAAAAAAACACAATACTATCACCATAAGTGCCAGTATTCATAGGAGATCTGTACTTAGTATGCAGTGTCTGTGTAGAGGTTATGCAGTGATCACTGGTGACATTGTACACAGGACCTCTGTATATAGTATACAGTGCATAGGGTCAGTGTATAGGTAACACTGACTCACCAGTGACGTCTCTAGGTGAAGTCCTTCATCTTTCATCCAGCACAGACCGCCATCATTTCTTCCAGCCAGGACTGGTTTCTGCAGGAAATAACACAGTTATCTCGAGCTCTGCTTGCAGAACACATTACTTAATTTTTCACAACTTCTACATTACACCACATGGAGAAAAAAAGGCGATATAGTGTCACTCTGCACAGTAACAGGACCGCCCCCCCATTTAAAACAGTATACTCAAAAATAAAATAAATACATCACTGCAGTAATAATATCCCTTAATTAGCCCCTATGGTAATAATATTCCCCACCCTGGCCCTGTGTGTCTCATTCCTGGCTCCAGCCATATGTTTTCACATCCTGCACTCATGAGTATCCATTCTACACCATATGATCTCCTCATCCTGCCCCATCTGTCTCCATCGTATCCATCCTGCCCCATGATCCAATCCTGCCCCATGTCTTTCATTCTGCCCCGTGTCTCCAATCATGCCCCGTGTCTACATTCTGCCCATGCCTCCAGTCCTGCCCCCAGTGTGTCCAGCAATCTGCCCCAGTGTGTCCAGCATATTACCCACAGTGTGTCCAGCATATTACCCCCAGTGTGTCCAGCAATCTGCCCCAGTATGTCCAGCATATTGCCCCAGAGTATCCAGCATTGCCCCCAGTGTGTCCAGCAATCTGCCCCAGTGTCTCCAGCATATTACCCCCAGTGTGTTCAGCAATCTGCCCCAGTGTCTCCAGCATTGCTCTAGTGTCTCCAGCATTGCCCCAGTGTCTCCAGCAATCATCTGCACCAGTGTGTCCTCCAGCATTGGCCCCAGTGTGTCCAGCAATCTGCCCCAGTGTCTCCAGCATTGCCCCAGTGTCTCCAGCATTGCCCCAGTGTGTCCACCGTTAGCTTATCAAAAAAGCAAAACAAAACGAAAAAAACAGAGTCTCCTCACCTGACTAGCGCTCCAGGCGGCGAGCTCCCTCCAGCAGCGCACACTCGCCGGCGACTGACAATGACGTCAGACGCCAGCGACGTGTGCGCTGCGGCCGACTTCAGCTGCCAGCCTCCAATTGGCTGGCGGCTGTTGTTAACTATTGACATGCGTGCGCGCCCGCATGTCAATAGGAAACCGCATTCACAGTCACACTCGGGCTACCGCCACATCGCACCACACCCCAGCACACACACTGCCACATCCAGGCACAGAGCCCACACACCACCACACTCACCGGCACACAGCAGCAAACACCACCACACCCCGACACACACCACCACATCCAACCACACCCCGGCACACACACCACCACATCGAGGCACACAGCAACACACACCGCCACATCCCACCACACCCCGACACACACCACCACATCCAACCACACCCCGGCACACACACCACCACATCCAGGCACAGAGCCCACACACACAGCACACACACATACCGTAACATACACAGCCACATCCCAACACACCGTACACAGCCACACCTCGGCACACAGCCACACCCTGGCACATAGCACACACACTGCCACATCCCACCACATTCAGGCACACAGGACACCCACCGACACAACCTGGTACACAGACCACCACACAGCACACACAGCCACATCCCACCACACACACAGAACACACAGCGTCACATCCCACTACACCCGACACACAGAACACGCACCATCACAGTACTATATATACCTATGATGAGACTCACAGCACATATATTGATGTGGGGGTCTGCGCTTCCCTACCACATGTTACATTGGTGGCTCCACTGCAGGAACTGTGGGACACGGGATCCATAAAGGGTGAGATGATCGGTAAGAACCCTGCGATTCTCCGTGGCCCCAGTGTCAGTCTCAACTGGTGTCACTGGTGGTGCACAGACTTATGGGGCAAGGTGGACACAACCTAGGACTTTCCGGTGATGATGGGCAGCACCCGCCGGAGCGTCAGGCCTCTCAGCGAAGGAGCAGCCAATGTTTTGCAGATTTGGGGCGGCTCCGGTGTCTCCACACTCTCCTGTCGCATCTCAGCAGCCGCCCCCGCCATGACACGTGGGGAATGGGGAGAACAGTCATCGTCAGGCTGCTGTGTCGATCTAAGAACACACAGGATTCTGGGTATCTGTGCCACCGCCACACTGAAAGAGGCACCTATGCCCCCTACCCAAAAGTCACAGTCCTCCCCAAAGTCTGGCTGTCCCGCCATACTGCGCAGAGCCCCACTACACCACACGCCGCCCCACTATACAGTGCACTGCCCCGCCATGGACCATCCCACTATACCGAGTCGGGCGGATGAGCAGAGGGTCAATCTGTGCAGTAGCCCAGGGCCCCCCCACACCCCTGGGCTACCACCCATATTGACCCTCTGATAATCCGCCCCTGAGTCAGCTGCCAGCCTCAGATTGGCTGGCGGCTGTTAACTATTGACGTGCGGGCCCGCACGTCAATAGCATCAAACAGCTGCAGCGCTGGCCACGGCCCGGTGACCCACCCCCTGCATTGTGCCGCCCGGGGCGGCCCACCCCCCCGCACCTCCCTTCCTACACCACTGCGGCATAGCATGTACAATTTATTCTAGACAAAGTTTACGCTCCTAACATCGCGTTAAGGAGAAATTGTGTAATAAATTACTTGTTCCAATTTATCCTATTATCCATTGTGAAAATTACAAATTTGAAGCTAAGACAACATTTTAGAGGAAAAAAACATAATTTTCGTTATCATATCCACATTTTAAAAGGTTACCTAAAGCACCTACAAGTTCAACAAGCTCAGCACCCCCCTAGATGAATTCCTTGATAGGTCTAGTTTCCAAAATGGGGTCACTTGTGAGGGATTCACATGCTTTGTACTTCAGGAACTCTGCAAATGAGACATGATGTCTGCAATCTATTCCAGCCAAAGTTAAATTCCAAATACCAAATATCGCTTCTTCCCTTCCGAGCCCTGCCGTGTGTCCAAACAGAGCTTTTTGACTACATCTAGTGTATCACCACACTGAGTAGCAAACTGTGAAGTCTGCTTTTAGATGTTACCTTTTGTAAAAGTGAAAAATTTGGGGCTAAAGCAACATTTTCATTAAAAAAATTGCAATTTTTCAATACTAATGTTACCAAATTCTGTATAGTATCTGTGGGTTCAAAATGTTTACTAAACCCCTGGATAAAATCTTTAAGGGGTGTATTTTTCAAAATGTGGTCATTTGTGTGGTTTTTCTGCTGTTTTGGGCACCTTAGGAGCTATGGAAATGCGACATACCATCCGCAGTCTATTTCAGCCAAATTTGTGCTCCAAAATACAAATGGTGCACCTTCTCTTCCGATCCCTGCTGTTTGTTAAAACAGAAGTTTCTGACCACACATGAGTATCAACATGCTCAGAATTAATGGAGTAACAATTATGGGGTATCCTTGTAAAAGTGAAAAAATGTGAGGCTAGAGCAAAATTTTAAAAAAATTTAATTTTTTCTTTTTTTTTCATACCACTTTGCAATAATTCCTGTGTAGCACCTGAAGGGTGAACACATTTTCCTGACAACAGTTTTGAAGTATTTGAGGGGTGATTTTTAAAAAAATATATCAGTTTTGTGGAGTTTCCAATATATAGGCCCAACAATGTCCATTTAAATTTGAATAGGTCCCTAAAGAAACAAGTTTTGAAAAAAAAAAAAGATTGGTGCTAAACTTTTAACCCCTCTAACATCCTAATAAAATAAAATGGAGATTGAAAAATTATGAAGATGTACAGCAGACATACGGGAAACTTTATTTATTAAAGGAGTTGTCTGGTCTAACATGAAAAACTAACTGCAGAATTGTGAATCACCCCCCCCCCCCCTTTCTTCCCCGCAATATGCATATTTCCGGGCAGAACCCGTCTTGTGGGCGTGATCATTGTATTGAGAGACCGACTCTGCCTGGGAGCATGCATATCTCATACTGCATCACCATTCTTAGGGCAGTCAACAGCAAAACCCTTGCAGCTCACCCTGACTCTTCATTTTAGACTAGACACCAAAATTCTAATACATTGCTCAAAAAAATAAAGGGAACACTTAAACAACAGAATATAACTCCAAGTAAATCAAACTTCTGTGAAATTAAACTGCCCGCTTAGGAAGCAACACTGTTTGACAATAAATTTCACATGCTGTTGTGCAAATCGAATAGACAACATATGGAAATTATTGGCAATTAACAAGACACACTCAATAAAGGAGTGGTTCTGCAGGTGGGGACCACAGACCACATCTCAGTACCAATGCTTTCTGGCTGATGTTTTGGTCACTTCTGAATGTTGGTTGTGCTTTCACACTCGTGGTAGCATGAGACGGACTCTACAACCCACACAAGTGGCTGAGGTAGTGCAGCTCATCCAGGATGGCACATCAATGCGAGCTGTGGCAAGAAGGTTGGCTGTGTCTGTCCAGAGGCAGGAGGCACTGCCAGGAGTCAGGCCAGTACACCAGGGGGCCATAGGAGGGCAACAATCCAGCAGCAGAACCACTACCTCAGCCTTTGTGCAAGGAGAAACAAGAGGAGCACTGCCAGAGCCCTGCAAAATGACCTCCACCAGGTCACAAATGTGCATCTGTCTGCACAAACGGTTAGAAACTGACTCCATGAGGATGGTCTGAGTGCCCAACGTCCACAGATGGGGGTTGTGCTCACAGCCCAACACCGTGCAGGACGCTTGGCATTTGCGACATAACACCAGGATTGGCAAATTCACCACTGTCGCCCTGTGCTCTTCTCAGATGAAAGCAGGTTCACACTGAGCACATGTGACAGGCGTGACAGAGTCTGGAGATGCCATAGAAAGCGATCTGATGCCTGCAAGATCCTTCTACATGACCAGTTTGGCAGTGGGTCAGTATTGGTGTGAGGTGGCATTTCTTTGGAGGGCCGCACAGCTCTCCATGTGCTTGCCAGAGGTAGCGTGACTGCTATTATGTACTGAGATGAGATCCTCAGACCCCTTGTGAGACCATATGCTGGTGCAGTTGGCCCTAGGTTCCTCCTAATGCAGGACAATGCCAGACCTCATGTGGCTGGCGTGTGTCAGCAGTTCCTGCAAGATGAAGGCATTGAGGGTATGGACTGGGCCCCCATTCCCCAGACCTGAATCTGATTGAACACATCTGGGACATCATGTCTCGCACATCCACCCCACCAACGTCACGTTGCACTACAGACTGTCCAGGAGTTGATGGATGCTTTAGTCTGGGTCTGGGAGGAGATCCCTCAGGAGACCATGCATCACCTCATCAAGAGCATGCCCAGGCATTGTAGGGAGGTCATACAGGCACGTGGAGGCCACACACACTACTGAGCATAATTTCCTTGCCTTGAGGCATTTCCACTGAAGTTGGATCAGCCTATAACTTCATTTTCCACTCTCATTTTGATCATCATTCTAACTCCAGACCTCCATGGGATATTAGTTGTGATTTACGTTGATCATTTTTAGGTTTTATTGTTCTCAACACATTCCACTATGTAATGAAAAAAAAGGATTTACAACTGGAATATTTCATTCAGTGATATCTAGGATGTGGGATTTTAGAGTTCCCTATATTTTTTGAGCAGTATATTTTCACAAATAAATTCAAAACATATCAAACAAAATTTATCATTAGCATAAAGTATAATCTCAGAATCACTGAGAAGCATTCCAGAGTTATTATGACATAAAATGCCACTGGTCCGATTTTAAAAATTGGTCATTAAGCTCAAAATTGGCTCTGTCACTAAGGGGTTAAAGAAAGACTTGCAGGAGTATGATGTACTGAATTTATTGCCAATGACTGAATTTGGCACCTCTTCTCAGTGCCGTGTGCCTGGGCAGGAATGCCACTTCAGTAAGGGGCTAGAGTAGCATTTTTGGCATAAGAAATGCTGACACTTTTGCTGAATTTAATGGTTGAGTGTGAACACGCCTTGTCCAAGCTCCTTCCTTTTGGTGGAGTTGCTGTAAACTAGTGTGGAAATACCAAAAATGTTAAATATTTAACAAAAGACAACGTGCAACTTTTCAAACCCTTTTCTGGCATGAAAGTTGGTGAATAGAATCCATTTCTTTTTTTGTGTTTTAGTAATTAAAAAAATACAGAAATTTAAAAAAAATGGTTTCCGTTGCTTTATTCTGATACCTGTAATTTTGTTGTTTTTTTGGTAGATAGAGCTGTATGAGAGCTTGTTTTTTGTTTGCTGAGTTGTAGCATTTATTGGTACTATTTTGAGGGCATGCAATGTTCTGATTGTTTTTTCTTGAATTTTTTGAGGGGAAGAGCAAAAAAAAACCCCTGCAATTCTGGAATTTAGAGTATTTTAACTTTTTGGGTTTTAACATATGGGGTATGTTATGGGTCTGGTGTATGAAAGGGTCTAAAGTTTGAGTTAGGAATGGATTTACAGGTATAGGATCTGTATGAGTTTAGGGGTCTGTTTGAGTTTGTGGATTCTGAGGTCTGAATGAGTTTTGGGTTCCAGGATATGAATACGTTTAAATGAGATGGCTAGGTCATCAGTATCTGATCAATGGGGCTTTCCCCACTGACCAGGTGTTTCTAGTGGCCAGGGAAGTGCTCAGTTGCAGAGCTGTACAGGATCTTCAACTGAATAATGGCTGCGGCAGGGTAACAACTTTCGTAAACTGCATAACGTCCGTGGCTATAAATTTGCACATCAGCCCCCTATTGATTTGAATAGGGGGGAAGTGGGGAAGTAACATGCCGTGGCCAATATAAAGTTGACAGAGCTGTGCCGCTCCTCAACTGAGCACTTCTGGCTAGCGGCGGTGTCATTGGAGGGGGCTGTCAGGTATCGCATCCCCTCTGATCATATATCAACAGCCTATCCTAACTATAGGCCATCTGTGTAGGAGTTCTGGACATCCACTTTAAAGGCCTGGAGTTTGAATGAATGTAAGAGTCTGAATGAGTTTCGGGATCTGATGTATGAATGAGTTTAGTGGTCTGCAGTATGAATGAGTTTTGGGGACAGGGGTATCAATTAATTTTGGAGTCTTGGGTTGGAGATTAGAGATCAAGGATATGAATGAGTTACGGGTCTGAGCTTTGAATGAGTTAAGAGTTCTGGGAGTTTATGAGTCTGGGGTCTGAATAAGTTTAAGGATCTTTAGTATGAATAAGTTTAGGAGTCAGGGATATGAATGAATGTAAAGGTCTGGAGTATGAATAAGTCTAGGAGTCAGGGATATGAATGAGTGTAAAGGTCTGGAGTATGAATAAGTTTAGGGGTTGGGGATATGAATGAGTTTTAGGGTCTGGGGTAGGAATAAGTTTAGGGGTCCGGGATATGAATGATTTTAAGGGTCTGGGGTAGGAATAAATTTAGGGGTCCGTGATATGAATGAATGTAAGAGTCTGGAGTATGAATAAGTTTAGGGGTCGGGGATATGAATGAGTTTAGGGTCTGGGGTAGGAATAAGTTTAGGGGTCAGGAATATGAATGAGTTTTAGGGTCTGGGGTAGGAATAAGTTTAAGGGTCGGGATATGAATGAGTTTTAGGGTCTGGGGTAGGAATAAGTTTAAGGGTCGGGATATGAATGAGTTTTAGGGTCTGGGGTAGGAATGAGTTTAGGGGTCAGGGATATGAATGAATGTAAGGGTCTGGAGTATGAATAAGTTTAGGTTAGTTTATATTTGAAATACTGTATAAATATAAATATAACATAAGTTTATGTTTGAAACTGTTTAATTGTAAATCGCTGCGGAACATGTTAGCGCTATATAAATAAAGATTATGATTATTATTTAATGGTCCAGGATATGAATGAGTTTGAGGGTGTGGGGTAGGAATAAGTTTAGGGGTCGGGGATATGAATGAGTGTAAGGGTCTGGGGTATAAATAAGTTTAGGGGTCCAGGATATGAATAAGTTTGATGGTCTGGAGTATGAATAAGTTTAGGGGTCTGGAATATGAATGAGGTTGAGAGTTTGGGGTATGAATACGTTTAGGTGCCTGACATTTGGAATATAAATAATTTTAGGAGTCTGGGATATGAATGAGTTTAGGGATCGGGGGTCTGAATTAGTTTAGAGGTCTAGAGTATGAATGAGTTTAGCAAATAATACCAATAATGCCATCTTTACTGTTGGTGTTCAGACCGGACCTTCACGTGACTTTCCACTACTAAAACCAAATGAGTAGCCCTAGTAAATTATAACTTTCATAAATATCATTATCACAACCCAACTGTGACCATGAAACAATCAAATCATTCATAAGCAAAAGTAATTCATCTTCTAAATTTATCTTCTAAATACAACATAAAACTTCGGTTCTCCACCAAAATTTTATTTACCCCCAAATCATTATTTTTAATTTTCCAGTTACAAAAACTTTCAATTAAACTTAGTAGTGAGCAGGTAGACCAGCAGGTTTGTCCATAGAGAAGCAAACATCCCCTATTGTCTCACAGGGGGCAATTTGAATGCGCCTTCCAACCATGAATAGATTTCAATCTCTATTTTAATTCAACATTTGGTTCCAAAGAGTCTCTCGCTCCACCCCATACCCTGTTTGTTCACAGTTAAACAATACCTCCCCCAGTGATATGCAAAATAATCAAAGGATGTCTTATGAACTTGATTGGACAGTGTTGTCTCTGGAGATCCTTAAAAAGGGGAAGGATTGCAAGAGTCAGATAGGATCCAGGAGTCCAGGTAAACTCATGTCTACTTACCTCTGACCTGACCCTTCTTGGGTGGTCAGGTGTTGCACCAATTTGTTTTTCAACCCTACTTGTGTGTTCTCTATTTAAGTCCTATACCTAATAATGATTCTAAACTTCTCCAGTTTCTCTTATTGATTTCAATCTAATTTTACCTCAGTTATTGGCTAGTGGGAAATGTTCTTGTAGTCATTGCTGGTCCAATAGTCATATGGTGGTCTAATTTAATTTTCCTGGACCTCTTTCATCCATCATGTACATAACCCTCATTTGTTTCCAGATCTTTGTTCCTCAAAGATGTTCCTGATGTAATAGCTTTTTGGTTTAACACGTCAGACAAACTAGAGCTCTTTCTCATTTATCACTATGGGTAAGTGCTCATGTTTGTCTTCATGTTTTTAAACTGAATACTTCAACTATTACATCATGGACATAATCCTCAATTTTTTTCCCCAAATCTTTTGTTTCTCAAATGTTCCTGATTTTATAACTTCTGGTTTTACATGTCAGCAAAACTAGAGCTCTTTCTCCTTAGGGTAAGTGCTCTTTAGTTGGCTAGATATGTTTACAAACCAAACACTTACATTTTTTTTCTACATCTTTGTTCCATAACTTCAGATTTTACACATCAGGCAAATTAGAGCTCTTTCTCGTTAGTTCAACTTTTAAATTGTGTACATAAACCTAATTTTTTCCAGACCTTTGGTCCTCAATGATGTTCCTACTTTTATGACTTTATTATATATTAGGCAAACTGGAGCTCTTTCTCGTTCCTTCCTATGGGTAAGTGCTCTCCAGTATGTCTGATATGTTTACAAACTAAAATACTACATGTGCACAACCTTCATTTTTTCCATATCTTTGTTCATTTTCTAGTAAGCCTAATATGTTTACAAACTAAAGGACTTCAACTATTGAATCTTGAACATAAACCTCATTTTTCCAGACCTTTGATCCTCAATGATCTCGCTTTTATGACTTTTGGTATTACATATCAAGTTGACTAGAGCTCTTTCTCGTTATTGACTAAGTAAGTGCATTCTAGCAAACTTGATATGTTTATGACCTAAAATACTTCTGTTGAATCATGTACATCAGTATCATTTTTGCCAGATCTTTGTTCCTCAAGATGTTCCGATCCCATTGATTGCATTTTACTGGAACTCTTTCATCAATGTACGTAACCCTCATTTTTTTCAGCAACTTTTTGTTCAAAGATGTTTTTGCTTTATTAAATTTTGGTTTTACACATCAGGCAAACTAGAGCTCTTTCTCGTTAGTCCCTATGGGTAAGTGCTCTTGTTAGTCTTATATGTTTACAAACTAAATACTTCCTGCTGTGGAATCATGTAGATAACCCTCATTTGTTCCTCAAGATGGTTCTGTTTTTAGACTTTTGTGGTATTACATATCAGGGAAACTAGAGCTCTTTCTCGTTCCTTCCTATGGGTAAGTGCTCTCCAGTATGTCTGATATGTTTACAAACAAATACTACATGCGCACAACCTTCATTTTTTCCATATCTTTGTTCATTTTCTAGTAAGCCTAATATGTTTACAAACTAAAGGACTTCAACTATTGAATCTTGAACATAAACTTCATTTTTCCAGACCTTTGATCCTCAATGATCTTGCTTTTATGACTTTTGGCATTACATATCAAGTTGACTAGAGCTCTTTCTCGTTATTGACTAAGTAAGTGCATTCTAGAAAACTTGATATGTTTATGACCTAAAATACTTCTGTTGAATCATGTACATCAGTATCATTTTTTCCAGATCTATGTTCCTCAAGATGTTTTGATCCCATTGATTGCATTTTACTGGAACTCTTTCATCAATGTACCTAACCCTCATTTTTTTCAGCAACTTTCTGTTCAAAGATGTTTTTGCTTTATTTTGGTTTTACACATCAGGCAAACTAGAGCTCTTTCTCGTTAGCCCCTATGGGTAGAGGTACCTTCACACTGAATGATATCGCTAGCGATCCGTGACGTTGCAGCGTCCTGGCTAGCGATATCGTTGAGTTTGACAGGCAGCAGCGATCAGGATCCTGCTGTGCCATCGTTGGTCGGAGCAGAAAGTCCAGAACTTTATTTCATCGCTGGACTCCTGCAGACATCGCTGAATCGGCGTGTGTGACGCCGATTCAGCGATGTCTTCACTGGTAACCAGGGTAAACATCGGGTTACTAAACGCAGGGCCACACTTAGTAACCCGATGTTTACCCTGGCTACCAGTGTAAACGTAAAAAAAAACAAACACTACATACTTACATTCCGGTGTCTGTCCCCCGGTGCTGTGCTTCTCTGCACTGTGTATGCGTCGGCTGGAAAGCAGAGCACAGCGGTGACGTCACCGCTCTGCTTTCCGGCTGGCGCTCACAGTCGGTGCAGAGAAGCAGAGCGCCGGGGGACAGACACCGGAATGTAAGTATGTAGTGTTTTTTTTTTTACGTTTACGCTGGTAACCAGGGTAAACATCGAGTTACTAAGCGCGGCCCTGCGCTTAGTAACCCAATGTTTACCCTGGTTACCAGGGGACTTCGCATAGTTGGTCGCTGAAGAGCTGTCTGTGTGACAGCTCTCCAGCGACCACACAGCGACACTGCAGCGATCGGGATCCTTGTCTAGATCGCTGCAGCGTCGCTAAATGTGACGGTACCTTAAGTGCTCTTGTTAGCTTTATATGTTTACAAACTAAATACTTCCTACTGTGGAATCATGTAGATAACCCTCATTTGTTCCTCAAGACGGTTCTGTTTTGTAGACTTTTGTGGTATTACATATCAGGCAAACTAGAGCTCTTTCTCGTTAGTTCCTATGTGTAAGTGCTCTTGTTCGCTGTATATGTTTACAAACTAATACTTCGACTATGGAATCGTGTACATAACCCTTTTTCCAGATATTTGTTCCTTAACTTTGGGCTTTTTGCTACCTGCATAAAGCCCAAAACTGAGCAATATTCCTGTTTTCAAATATAGGGGAGGGGATTTAATTGTTTTGTGGGCATCCTTGGATGCAGATGACTTTCCCCTTATATTTAAGTACCCTTTGACTGCAGCATCCTTATTGAGTTGCCAATGTATCAACCGAACTAGGGCACTTTCTTTTACCTATGAGTAAGTGCTACCTCGTTGGGTTGTACGGGCAAACAAACTGCAAATTTTGGGGCTATTGCCATATTGCTAAATTAACCTGAAAGTGAACACTCCTTCAGAAAACTGCACTTCATTATTCGGGCATCATTTTGGCAAAAATGTAGAATTTTTATTTGGATCATATGTTTTGTGTCTGCACACTGGCCAATCTAGAGCACTTCATTGAGGAAACCCTGTCATGTGTTAGGGGGTCTGTGATGTCAGGGTTTGGGGAAACTCATCCATCATGTACATAACCCTCATTTGTTTCCAGATCTTTGTTCCTCAAAGATGTTCCTGATGTAATAGCTTTTTGGTTTAACACATCAGACAAACTAGAGCTCTTTCTCATTTATTACTCTTGTTAGCTTAATATGTTTACAAACTAAATACTTCCTACTGTTGAATCGTGTAGATAACCCTCATTTGTTCCTCAAGATGGTTCTGTTATGTAGACTTTTGTGGTATTACATATCGGGCAAACTAGAGCTCTTTCTCGTTAGTTCCTATGGGTAAGTGCTCTCCAGTATGTCTGATATGTTTACAAACTAAAATACTACATGCGCACAACCTTCATTTTTTCCATATCTTTGTTCATTTTCTAGTAAGCCTAATATGTTTACAAACTAAAGGACTTCAACTATTGAATCTTGAACATAAACCTCATTTTTCCAGACGTTTGATCCTCAATGATCTTGCTTTTATGACTTTTGGTATTACATATCAAGTTGACTAGAGCTCTTTCTCGTTATTGACTAAGTAAGTGCATTCTAGAAAGCTTGATATGTTTATGACCTAAAATACTTCTGTTGAATCATGTACATCAGTATCATTTTTTCCAGATCTATGTTCCTCAAGATGTTTTGATCCCATTGATTGCATTTTACTGGAACTCTTTCATCAATGTACCTAACCCTCATTTTTTTCAGCAACTTTTTGTTCAAAGATGTTTTTGCTTTAATAGATTTTGGTTTTACACATCAGGCAAACTAGAGCTCTTTCTCGTTAGTCCCTATGGGTAAGTGCTCTTGTTAGCTTTATATGTTTACAAACTAAATACTTCCTACTGTGGAATCATGTAGATAACCCTCATTTGTTCCTCAAGACGGTTCTGTTTTGTAGACTTTTGTGGTATTACATATCAGGCAAACTAGAGCTCTTTCTCGTTAGTTCCTATGGGTAAGTGCTCTTGTTCGCTGTATATGTTTACAAACTAATACTTCGACTATGGAATCGTGTACATAACCCTTTTTCCAGATATTTGTTCCTTAACTTTGGGCTTTTTGCTACCTGCATAAAGCCCAAAACTGAGCAATATTCCTGTTTTCAAATATAGGGGAGGGGATTTAATTGTTTTGTGGGCATCCTTGGATGCAGATGACTTTCCCCTTATATTTAAGTACCCTTTGACTGCAGCATCCTTATTGAGTTGCCAATGTATCAACCGAACTAGGGCACTTTCTTTTACCTATGAGTAAGTGCTACCTCGTTGGGTTGTTGTACGGGCAAACAAACTGCAAATTTTGGGGCTATTGCCATATTGCTAAATTAACCTGAAAGTGAACACTCCTTCAGAAAACTGCACTTCATTATTCGGGCATCATTTTGGCAAAAATGTAGAATTTTTATTTGGATCATATGTTTTGTGTCTGCACACTGGCCAATCTAGAGCACTTCATTGAGGAAACCCTGTCATGTGTTAGGGGGTCTGTGATGTCAGGGTTTGGGGAAACTCATCCATCATGTACATAACCCTCATTTGTTTCCAGATCTTTGTTCCTCAAAGATGTTCCTGATGTAATAGCTTTTTGGTTTAACACATCACACAAACTAGAGCTCTTTCTCATTTATTACTCTTGTTAGCTTAATATGTTTACAAACTAAATACTTCCTACTGTTGAATCGTGTAGATAACCCTCATTTGTTCCTCAAGATGGTTCTGTTATGTAGACTTTTGTGGTATTACATATCGGGCAAACTAGAGCTCTTTCTCGTTAGTTCCTATGGGTAAGTGCTCTCCAGTATGTCTGATATGTTTACAAACTAAAATACTACATGCGCACAACCTTCATTTTTTCCATATCTTTGTTCATTTTCTAGTAAGCCTAATATGTTTACAAACTAAAGGACTTCAACTATTGAATCTTGAACATAAACCTCATTTTTCCAGACGTTTGATCCTCAATGATCTTGCTTTTATGACTTTTGGTATTACATATCAAGTTGACTAGAGCTCTTTCTCGTTATTGACTAAGTAAGTGCATTCTAGAAAGCTTGATATGTTTATGACCTAAAATACTTCTGTTGAATCATGTACATCAGTATCATTTTTTCCAGATCTATGTTCCTCAAGATGTTTTGATCCTAATGATTGCATTTTACTGGAACTCTTTCATCAATGTACCTAACCCTCATTTTTTTCAGCAACTTTTTGTTCAAAGATATTTTTGCTTTAATAGATTTTGGTTTTACACATCAGGCAAACTAGAGCTCTTTCTCGTTAGTCCCTATGGGTAAGTGCTCTTGTTAGCTTTATATGTTTACAAACTAAATACTTCCTACTGTGGAATCATGTAGATAACCCTCATTTGTTCCTCAAGACGGTTCTGTTTTGTAGACTTTTGTGGTATTACATATCAGGCAAACTAGAGCTCTTTCTCGTTAGTTCCTATGGGTAAGTGCTCTTGTTCGCTGTATATGTTTACAAACTAATACTTCGACTATGGAATCGTGTACATAACCCTTTTTCCAGATATTTGTTCCTTAACTTTGGGCTTTTTGCTACCTGCATAAAGCCCAAAACTGAGCAATATTCCTGTTTTCAAATATAGGGGAGGGGATTTAATTGTTTTGTGGGCATCCTTGGATGCAGATGACTTTCCCCTTATATTTAAGTACCCTTTGACTGCAGCATCCTTATTCAGTTGCCAATGTATCAACCGAACTATATCACTTTCTTTTACCTATGAGTAAGTGCTACCTCGTTGGGTTGTTGTACGGGCAAACAAAAACTGCACATTTTGGGGCTATTGCCATATGGCTAAATTAACCTGAAAGTGAACACTCCTTCAGAAAACTGCACTTCATTATTTAGCAAAAATGTAGAATTTTTGTTTAGATCATCTGTTTTGTGTCTGCTCACAGGCCAAACTAGGGCACTTCATTGAGGAAACCCTGTCATGTGTTAGGGGGTCTGTGATGTCAGGGTTTGGGAATCTCTTGACTTAGAACATTTTCTTATTAACGCAGGTGTTACTTATGTTCTTGTAGTCATTGCTGGTCCAATAGTCATATTATTATTTATTTCACTGATTCCATGGTGATGTACATGAGAAGGGGTTACATACAAGTTACAGATATCACGTACAGTAAACAAACTAACAATGACAGACTGATACAGAGGGGAGACGACCCTGCCCTTGTGGGCTTACATTCTACAGGATTATGGGGAAGAAGACAGTAGTCATATGGTGGTCCAATTTAATTTTTCTGGACCTCTTTCATCCATCATGTACATAACCCTCATTTGTAACCCTCATTTCCTCAAACATGTTCGGATCCCATGGGTTGCATTTTACTGGAACTCTTTCATCCATGTACGTAATCCTGATTTTTTCAGATTTTTGTTCAGAGATGTTTTTGCTTTAATAGATTTTGGTTTTACACATCAGGCAAACTAGAGCTCTTTCTCGTTAGGGTACCGTCACACAGTGCAATTTTGATCGCTACGACGGCACGATTCGTGACGTTCGAGCGATATAGTTATGATATCGCAGTGTCTGACACGCTCCTGCGATCAGGGACCCCGCTGAGAATCGTACGTCGTAGCAGATCGTTTTGAACTTTCTTTCGTCGTCTAGTGTCCCGCTGTGGCGGCATGATCGCATGGTGTAACATATATCGTATACGATGTGCGCATAGTAACCAACGGCTTCTACATCGCACATACGTCATGAAATTATCGCTCCTGCGTCGTAGATTGCAAAGTGTGACAGCAGTCTACGACGCTGGAGCGATATTGTTACGATGCTGGAGCGTCACGGATCGTACCGTTGTAGCGATGAAAATTGCACTGTGACGGTACCCTTAGTCCCTATGGGTAAGTGCTCTTGTTAGCTTAATATGTTTACAAACTAAATACTTCCTACTGTTGAATCGTGTAGATAACCCTCATTTGTTCCTCAAGACGGTTCTGTTATGTAGACTTTTGTGGTATTACATATTGGGCCAACTAGAGCTCTTTCTCGTTCCTTCCTATGGGTAAGTGCTCGCCAGTATGTCTGATATGTTTACAAACTAATACTACATGTGCACAACCTTCATTTTTTCCATATCTTTGTTCATTTTCTAGTAAGCCTAATATGTTTACAAACTAAAGGACTTCAACTATTGAATCTTGAACATAAACTTCATTTTTCCAGACCTTTGATCCTCAATGATCTTGCTTTTATGACTTTTGGCATTACATATCAAGTTGACTAGAGCTCTTTCTCGTTATTGACTAAGTAAGTGCATTCTAGCAAACTTGATTTGTTTATGACCTAAAATACTTCTGTTGAATCATGTACATCAGTATAATTTTTTCCAGATCTATGTTCCTCAAGATGTTTCGATCCCATTGATTGCATTTTACTGGAACTTTTTCATCAATTTACCTAACCCTCATTTTTTCTGCAACTTTTTGTTCAAAGATGTTTTTGCTTTAATAGATTTTGGTTTTACACATCAGGCAAACTAGAGCTTTTTCTCGTTAGTCCCTATGGGTAAGTGCTCTTGTTAGCCTTATATGTTTACAAACTAAATACTTCCTACTGTTGAATCGTGTAGATAATCCTCATTTGTTCCTCAAGACTGTTGTTTTGTAGACTTTTGTGGTATTACATATCAAGCAAACTAGAGCTCTTTCTCGTTCCTTCCTATGGGTAAGTGCTCTCCAGTATGTCTGATATGTTTACAAACTAAAATACTGCATGCACACAACCTTCATTTTTTTCCATATCTTTGTTAATTTTCTAGTAAGCCTAATATATTTACAAACTAAAGGACTTCAACTATTGAATCTTGAGCATAAACCTCATTTTTCCAGACCTTTGATCCTCAATGATCTAGCTTTTATGACTTTTGGTATTACATATCAAGTTGACTAGAGCTCTTTCTCGTTATTGACTAAGTAAGTGCATTCTAGAAAGCTTGATATGTTTATGACCTAAAATACACCCTCATTTTTTTCAGCAACTTTTTGTTCAAAGATGTTTTTGCGTTATTAAATTTTGGTTTTACACATCAGGCAAACTAGAGCTCTTTCTCGTTAGTCCCTATGGGTAAGTGCTCTTGTTAGCTTAATATGTTTACAAACTAAATACTTCCTACTGTTGAATCGTGTAGATAACTCTCATTTGTTCCTCAAGACGGTTCTGTTATGTAGACTTTTGTGGTATTACATATTGGGCCAACTAGAGCTCTTTCTCGTTCCTTCCTATGGGTAAGTGCTCGCCAGTATGTCTGATATGTTTACAAACTAATACTACATGCGCACAACCTTCATTTTTTCCATATCTTTGTTCATTTTCTAGTAAGCCTAATATGTTTACAAACTAAAGGACTTCAACTATTGAATCTTGAACATAAACTTCATTTTTCCAGACCTTTGATCCTCAATGATCTTGCTTTTATGACTTTTGGCATTACATATCAAGTTGACTAGAGCTCTTTCTCGTTATTGACTAAGTAAGTGCATTCTAGCAAACTTGATATGTTTATGACCTAAAATACTTCTGTTGAATCATGTACATCAGTATAATTTTTTCCAGATCTATGTTCCTCAAGATGTTTCGATCCCATTGATTGCATTTTACTGGAACTTTTTCATCAATTTACCTAACCCTCATTTTTTCTGCAACTTTTTGTTCAAAGATGTTTTTGCTTTAATAGATTTTGGTTTTACACATCAGGCAAACTAGAGCTCTTTCTCGTTAGTCCCTATGGGTAAGTGCTCTTGTTAGCCTTATATGTTTACAAACTAAATACTTCCTACTGTTGAATCGTGTAGCTAACCCTCATTTGTTCCTCAAGACTGTTGTTTTGTAGACTTTTGTGGTATTACATATCAGGCAAACTAGAGCTCTTTCTCGTTCCTTCCTATGGGTAAGTGCTCTCCAGTATGTCTGATATGTTTACAAACTAAAATACTACATGCACACAACCTTCATTTTTTTCCATATCTTTGTTCATTTTCTAGTAAGCCTAATATATTTACAAACTAAAGGACTTCAACTATTGAATCTTGAGCATAAACCTCATTTTTCCAGACCTTTGATCCTCAATGATCTCGCTTTTATGACTTTTGGTATTACATATCAAGTTGACTAGAGCTCTTTCTCGTTATTGACTAAGTAAGTGCATTCTAGAAAGCTTGATATGTTTATGACCTAAAATACACCCTCATTTTTTTCAGCAACTTTTTGTTCAAAGATGTTTTTGCTTTATTAAATTTTGGTTTTACACATCAGGCAAACTAGAGCTCTTTCTCGTTAGTTCCTATGGGTAAGTGCTCTTGTTAGCTTTATATGTTTACAAACTAAATACTTCCTACTGTGGAATCATGTAGATAACACTTATTTGTTCCTCAAGACGGTTCTGTTTTGTAGAATTTTGTGGTATTACATATCAGGCAAACTAGAGCTCTTTCTCGTTAGTTCCTATGGGTAAGTGCTCTTGTTCGCTGTATATGTTTACAAACTAATACTTCGACTATGGAATCGTGTACATAACCCTTTTTCCAGATATTTGTTCCTTAACTTTTGGCTTTTTGCTACCTACATAAAGCCCAAAACTGAGCAATATTCTTGTTTTCAAATATAGGGGAGGGGATTTAATTGTTATTGGATGCAGATGACTTTCCCCTCATATTTAAGTTCCCTTTGTCTACAGCATCCTTATTGAGTTGCCAATGTATCAACCGAACTAGGGCACTTTCTTTTACCTATGAGTAAGTGCTACTTCGTTGGGTTGTTGTACGGGCAAACAAAAACTGCAAATTTTGGGGCTATTGCCATATGGCTAAATTAACCTGAAAGTGAACACTCCTTCAGAAAACTGCACTTCATTATTCGGGCATCATTTTGGCAAAAATGTAGAATTTTTGTTTGGATCATCTGTTTTGTGTCTGCTCACTGGCCAAACTAGGGCACTTCCTTGTTATAATCATCCAAGTAAGTGCTTCTAGTTCAGCACTTGAGTACATGCACTAATTTGCAACATCAAGTGCCAAAATATATCCTGGAGAATCCTAGCACCATCTAGCATGGTCACTGGTTAGCCAAACAAGAGCACTGTCTTGTTTGACTTGGCAAGAAAGTGCTTCTTGTTCGGCTGATTGATGCGCCATTAAACACATCAAAGAAAGTGTTTCTTGTTCGGCTGATTGCGTCATTGAACACCCCAACTGAAGGACTTTCCTGTATACATCAGCTGGTTAAGTGCTTATTTGCGGACGTTTGTGGGTAGCTCGGCATCGAGATCATATTGAAAACCATATTCAACTAGTAATTTCTGAGTTTCTCTTTTCCTGTTTAATAAAAGCTTTTATTCCATGTGGAAACCGCTATAGGAACTTGCTTATTAAATTGCTGTGCTTGTTCTGTATCCATATCTGCATGTTTGGACATTGGCATTACCCCCATGGTGGTACCACTGCAAGATTACTATATCCTGTTACCATTCTCCTGTGGTATAAACCTACATCACCTGTTACATCACTGCATGTTGAGACTTGACATCTTTCTGCATAACTCCGATGGAAAACCTGTACATGCATGGGCCAAATCAAAAACACTTTCTTTTCTTTCAATGTTAGTAAGTGCTTTTGATTTGAGTATACATGTAACAGGAAACTCTCCAATTACCGCATTTTATACATTTTTTTATATTTATACTGTTTGTGTTTTATATCATTTACACTGTTATATGTGAATTTGTGCATGTTCTGTATCCAAATCTACACATTTAGGCATTGGCATTACCCCCATGGTGGTACCACTTCAGAACTGTAGAAATCTTTCTAGATAACTCCGATGGAAAACCTGTATATGCATAGGCCAAATCAAAAAGCACTTTCTTTTCTTTCAATGTTAGTAAGTGCATTTGATTTGAGTGTACATGTACCAGGAAACTCGCCAATTGCCGCATTTTATACTTTTTTTTATATTTATACTGTTTGTGTTTTATATTATCTACACTGTTGTATGTGAAATTGTGCATGTTCTGTATCCAAACCTGCTTATTTAGGCATTGGCATTGTCCCCATGGTGGTACCACTTCAGAACTGCAGAAATCTTTCTGGATAACTGATGGAAAACCTGTACATGCATGGGACAAATCAAAAAGCACTTTCTTTTCTTTCAATGTTAGTAAGTGCATTTGATTTGTGTATACATGTACCAGGAAACCCGCCAATTACTGCATTTTACACTTTTTTGTAATATTTATACTGTTTGTGTTTTATATTATCTACACTATTGTATGTGAAATTGTGTATGTTCTGTATCCAATTCTGCATATTTAGGCATTGGCATCACCCCCATGGTAGCACTGCAGAATAGTATTTGGTTATTAAATGGTTGCACTCCATACAATAAGAAATGTACTGTAATGTGGCAAAAGTGGTAAACTTGAAGATTTACTGTATCCTGTTACATTCTCCTGTTGTATATAACTACATCACCTGTTACATCACTGCATATCACCTGTTACATCACTACATGTTGAGACTTGACATCTTTCTGCATAACTCCGATGGAAAACCTGTACATGCATGGGCCAAATCAAAAAGCACTTTCTTTTCTTTCAATGTTAGTAAGTGCTCTTGATTTGTGTGTACATGTACCAGGAAACTCAACAATTAGCGCATTTTATACTTTTTTATATTTATACGGTTTGTGTTTTATATTATCTACACTGTTACATATGAAATTGTGCATGTTCTGTATCCAAATCTGCATATTTAGGCATTGGCAATACCCCCATGGTGGTACCACTGCAGAACTGCAGAATAGTATTTGGTTATAAAATGGTTGCACTCCATACAATAAGAAATGTACTGTAATGTGGCAAAAGTGGTAAACTTGAAGATTTACTGTATCCTGTTACATTCTCCTGTTGTATATACCTACATCACCTGTTACATCACTGCATATCACCTGTTACATCGTTACATGTTGAGACTTGACATCTTTCTGCATAACTCCGATGGAAAACCTGTACATGCATGGGCCAAATCAAAAGCACTTTCTTTTCTTGCAATGTTAGTAAGTGCTCTTGATTGGTGTGTACATGTACCAGGAAACTCGCCAATTACCGCATTTTAAACATTTTTTATATTTATACAGTTTGTGTTTTATATTTACACTGTTATATGTGAAATTGTGCATATTCTGTATCTAAATCTGCATATTTAGGCATTGGCATTACCCCCATGGTGGTACCACTGCAGGTTATTTTGGTTATAAAATAGTTGCACTTCATACAATAAGAAATGAGGCAAAAGTGGTAAACTTTAAGTGGTAAACTATTGTATCCTGTTGTGTTCTCCTGTTGTATAAACCTATATCACCTGTTACATCACTGCATATCACCTGTTGCATCACTTCATGTTGAGACTTCACATCATTCTGGATAACTCCGATGGATGAAAACTTGTACATGAATCGGCCAAATTAGTAAGTGCTTTTTTGATTTGAGGATACATGTACCAGGAGACTCACCGATTACAACATTTTATGCATTTTTACACAACCTTTCCTGTATTCTTTGCTTGTTGATGGTGAATAAATGTTTTATACTTTATATTTATACTGTTTTGTGTTTTTATTCTGTACTGGAGAAAAAAGTGTGAAAAAAGTGTGTATGAGGTCACTTATAAGTGCAACATGCTGCCTGTCACGCTCACGCCCTGACTGATGGGTGTGAGCTTGGGGGTTTTGTGACCCCACTGTGCCACAAACCAGACTACTCTGCAAGGGGTGTGACTGTGACAGCTGCCTGGGTTTTCACTGGAGCATCTGATGGTGAGGTCGGGCTTGTGCAGCAGGCAGCTGCCAGGTGCTACCCAGGGTGGTGTCTGGCTGTGGCTGCTGATCCCACTTGGAGAACAGGAACACTAGGACAGGTGCGGGCATCAGGCAGGACTGGCAGAAGAGCACAGCTGAAACTCAAGACAAGTAGGCTGGCATGGCTGAGACACAGGACTGGCAGAGACCCAGCAGAGAACACAGAGCTGGCAGGCATGGTAGAGAACACAGGGCTGGTAGGCACGGCAGAGAACACAGGGCTGGCAGGCATGGCAAAGACACAGGACTGGCAAGAACACGGGACTGGCAGGGACGGCAGGAACACGGGACTGGCAGGGACGGCAGGAACACAGGACTGGTTGGTGTGGTGTATGAAGGAACAGGTAGGGACCTGTTCACACAGGAGGTGCAGGTAAGAAAACAAGCCAGAAGGAGAATGAAAGAACAGGTTGGGACCTGTTCACACAGGAGATGCAGGTACAGAAACAAGCCAGAAGGAAAGGAGAATGAAGGAACAGGTTGGGACCTGTTCACACAGGAGATGCAGGTACGGAAACAAGCCAGAAGGAAAGGAGAATGAAGGAACAGGTTGGGACCTGTTCACACAGGAGATGCAGGTACAGAACCAAGCCAGAAGGAAAGGAGAATGAAGGAACAGGTTGAGACCTGTTCACACAGGAAGAGAAGTCCCACGGTTGGCAAGTTAGTTCCATAGTCCCACGGTTGGCAAGTTAGAAGAGAGTCACTGGTGCACCACTGGTGTTTTGTGGAAAAGCAGATGTTAGATTCTGTAGCAATCTCTGCTGATACGTGAATCCCTTTCTATGGCAGGAATTATTTCACCAAATTTGCTTTTTTACCGGGGATCTAAGAGTGTGGCAACAAAGTAGTCAGCCTAACTTTGGATTCTGACAATCCGAGGGTCATGTTGCAGGTAGTGCAGCAAGAAAGCACTCATGTGTCTTGCGCATCCAGGAGGACCAAGTCCTTGTTGTCTTGGTGGTGGCGAGGTGAGAATCATGCTTCCTTCGTCAGCCCTCTCCCCCCAACCTCGCACAACAGAAACTTGATTAAGGTCTCCCTCATCTGAGTCTTTCATGCCCAGCGCCAGTTCGTCCTCCACTTCTTCCTCACCTCCTGCACCTTCCTCAACAGTTTGGCTGCTACCATGCCCCCTCGGTAATCCCTCTCCCCCAGCCTCCAATGCCAGCCGCCTTGGTGTTGCCAACCTTCTTGACCTTGGAGATATGATCCCTTCTGCATACGACTCCTCCTGTTCCTCCTCCTCCTCCTCTTGTTCCACCTGACTCCGAACACTGTGTAAGGTGTGCTCCAGCATGTAAATCACCGGAATGGTCATGCTGATAATGGCATCGTCAGCACTAAACATCTTCGTCGCTATTTCAAAACTGCAGAAGGGTGAATAGGTCCCTGATCTGAGACCACTCCTGCAGCGTGATTTGCCCCACCTCTTGATCTCGTTGGCCCAGGCTATACGTCATAACGTATTGCACCAGGGCTCGTCGGTGCTGCCACAGTCGCTGCAACATGCCCAGGCCCAAAGACTTCTGTAGAGATGCAAGTCGTCGAGATGCGGGATGCGAACGACTGAAATGAGCACACAGCGACCATGCCCTCTGCAGAAGCCCATCTAGTCCGAGATAGTGGGGCTGCTAAGCCACCGGGCGGCACGGTGGCTTAGTGGTTATGACTGCAGCCTTGCAGCGCTGGAGTCCTGGGTTCGAATCCCACCAAGGACAACATCTGCAACATCCGTGTTTGCGTGGGTTTCCTCCGGGCACTCCGGTTTCCTCCCACATTCCAAAGACATACTGATAGGGAATTTAGATTGTGAGCCCCATCGGGGACAGTGATGATACTGGGTGAAAAAATGTAAAGCGCTGCGGAATATGTTAGCGCTATATAAAAATAAAGATTATTATTATTATTTATTATTATAAAAATTGCTGGACAACCAGGTTCAAAACGTGAGCCATACAAGGCACGTTTGTGACATTGCCCCGGCGAAGGGCCGCACCCAGGTTTGCAGCATTGTCGCACACAGCCTTCCCTGGCTGCAGGTTGAGTGGAGACAATCATTGATGGAACTCGGTCTCCAGAGTTGACCACAACTCCTCAGCTGTGTGACTCACATTTTCCAGACATTTCAATGTTAACACTGCCTGATGCCGTTGAGCCCTGGTGACAGCATAGTGAGGAGGTGTGCAGGATTCATTCTGCGCGGTTACAACGTGGGTGGCATTACCAGACAGGCTTTGGGTGCAGGTGGAGGACCGAGAGGAGGTTGAGGAGGCAGAAGCAGTGGAGGAACTTCTAGATACAGAGGATCGACGAGCAACTCGTGGCGACGGCAAGACTTGGACCTTCTCCTGATCTCGCCATAGTTACCCAGTGCCCAGTCACCGACATGTAACGCCCCTGTCCATGTCTACTCGTCCAAGTGTCTGTGGTGAAGTGCACCCTGTCACACACAGAGTTTCTCAAGGAAGTGGTGATGTTGTGTGCGACATGCTGGTGTAGCGCAGGCACAGCTTTCTTTGAGAAGTAGTGGTGACTGGGCATCTGGTACTGGGGCACTGTGACGGACATAAGGTCTCGAAAATCCTCTGTGTCCACCAGGCGGAAAGGCAGCATTTCTGTAACCAACAGCTTGCAGATGGAGAAATTCAACCTCTTAGCTTTGTCATGGCTAGGAGGAAATGGTCTTTTACTTGTCCACATCTAAGGGACTGAGGGCTGGCTGCCGTGCTTAGACAGAGTTGAGTAGGGTGTCCCCGGCAAACTGCTGGTGTGTGAGGAAGGTGCAGGCGGACATGTTATGTTGCCTTGATCAAAATGTGGTGTCGATGTCGGAGAGCGCTCAACACCAGCAGGTGTTTCCACTTGCAAATGTCCTGACCTGCCAATCACACTGGCTGTTGCGGGTAAAGAGGTGGAAGGTCTGCATCCAAAACCATGTGCGACTGCTGTCCCCACAGTCACAGAGGATGAAGAAGACGCGGATGCACTTGATGGGGCAGACAGTGGTTGACCCGGCCCACTAGGCCGCATTGTAGCACAGTGTGCTTCCCACTGCAACTTATGCCTCATATCCATGTGACGGTTCATGCAGAAAGTACTCAAGCTAGTGATTTCTTGGCCTCTACTGAGATTTGTTGACAAATCTTACAGACAACATGAGTTGGGTCATCCTTTGCAATGTAAAAAAAATGCCCAGGCTATGAAAGGCTTAGAGCCCGTGCGACCTGATGAGCCACCACGACTTCTGGTCTGAGGCACAGTTGGGGTTGAGGATGCAGTTGTTGATATGCTTCCAGTACTCCGTCTCTGTCCAGGAAGGTGCACTGTTACCTTGTCGTCAGACTCGTCTCTAGCATCCTCCTCCACCTCCTCTGCTGACCTCATGGACTGGCAGACTGGGGGTTGACAGTAAGTGGGGTCTACAACCTCGTCATCATCATCCTGTGTGTTCTCACACCCGTCGTCCTCAGAGCCAAACTCTTCATGCCCCGACCGAAAAGTCAAGTTTTCGTTCCAATCAGGTATCTCAGTCTCATCATCATCTTCCTCATTGTCTCCACCAACAGGAGTTACAGTTTGGGAACGAGGGTCTACATTATGTTCAGAACCATCTTCATCTGGGCCTGGATCTGACTCACAAAGATTCTGGGCATCAGTGCAGATCATTTCCTCGTCTGGATTCACAGAAGCTCTGGAGCAGACCTCTGATTCCCAGGCCATAGTATGCGTAAACAGCTCTACAGACTCAACCATGTGTGTTACCCCATGCTCAGACGGGCAGCTGGAGACTTGGGAGCTGTGAGGAAGCAAGTGCGATTGGGGCGACAGCTCTGAGGACTGGAGTAGTTGTGATGTTGAAGTTGACATGGAGGAGAGCCCACTTGAACGAGCACTTGATATCCGTTGAAGCACCTGCTGTTTTTGTGCCTCATCTGGAATTTTTGGCGATGCTTGTAGCGATGGTCGTAAGAAAGGGATCATATCAGATTGTCCACGAAAAGAATTAGACATCTTACTTTGGCAGGAAGATAGTCTTTCTTCTGCAGATGTTACTGTTGCTTTACCACCTACCCCACGGACACAACCTTTTTTTCCCTTTCCAACACGCCTATTCCCCTTTCCACCAGCAGCAGGCCTTTTGCCACTCATTTTAGTGCTTAACTAATTGCCAACTTTGTATCTGTAGTTGTTGGCACAACAACCGATGGATGAAAACCGAGCAGAACTGAGTGGCCAAACTGTGGTACTAGGCCCAAAACTAATAACTGGATTAGATGCAGTGAAAATTGAGATACACAGGCGGTATAGTTTGTTTCACAGGCGGGCTACTCTGCTGACGTGCAGACACTGCTCCTAGGCCCTAAACTATTAACTGGATTAGATGCAGTGAAAATAGAGATACACAGGCGGTGTAGTTAGTTTGACAGGCGGGCTACTCTGCTGAAGTGCAGACACTGCTCCTAGGCCCAAAACTAATAACTGGATTAGATGCAGTGAAAATTGAGATAAACAGGCGGTATAGTTAGTTTCACAGGCGGGCTACTCTGCTGACATGCAGACACTGCTCCTAGGCCCAAAACTAATAACTGGATTAGATGCAGTGAAAATTGAGATACACAGGCGGTATAGTTTGTTTCACAGGCAGGCTACTCTGCTGACGTGCAGACACTGCTCCTAGGCCCTAAACTATTAACTGGATTAGATGCAGTGAAAATAGAGATACACAGGCGGTGTAGTTAGTTTCACAGGTGGGCTACTCTGTTATGACCTGGTGGTCAGGACAATAATGGACCTGGTGGTTAAGAGCACACGGAATGACCTGATAGTTACTGATAAATAAGGACGAGCTCTGGGACGTGGGAACTCTGCTGACCGCAATCCCTAATCCTATCACGCACACTAGAAATAGCCGTGGATTGCTCCTAACGCTCCCTATGCAACTCGGCACAGCCTAAGGAACTAGCTAGCCCTGAAGATAGAAAAATAAAGCCTACCTTGCCTCAGAGAAATTCCCCAAAGGAAAAGGCAGCCCCCCACATATAATGACTGAGAGTAAAGATGAAAATACAAACACAGAGATGAAATAGATTTAGCAAAGTGAGGCCCGACTTACTGAACAGACTGAGGATAGGAAAGGTTGCTTTGCGGTCAGCACAAAACCCTACAAAAAGACCACGCAGAGGGCGCAAAAAGACCCTCCGCACCGACTCACGGTGCGGAGGCGCTCCCTCTGCGTCCCAGAGCTTCCAGCAAGCAAGACAACAATAAAAATAGCAAGCTGGACAGAAAAATAGCAAACCAAAGAAAATACAAGCAGGAACTTAGCTTCGCTGGGAAGACAGGTCACAAGAACGATCCAGGAGAGAACTAGACCAATACTGGAACATTGACAGGTGGCATGGAGCAAAGATCTAAGTGGAGTTAAATAGAGCAGCCAGCTAACGAATTAACCTCGTCACCTGTGGAAGGAAACTCAGAAACACCCACCAGAGGAAGTCCATGGACAGAACCAGCCGAAGTACCATTCATGACCACAGGAGGGAGCCCGACAACAGAATTCACAACACTACTCTACTGACGTGCAGACACTGCTCCTAGGCCCAAAACTAATAACTGGATTAGATGCAGTGAAAATTGAGATACACAGGCGGTATAGTTAGTTTCACAGGCGGGCTACTCTGCTGATGTGCAGACACTGCTCCTAGGCCCTAAACTAATAACTGGATTAGATGCAGTGAAAATAGAGATACACAGGCAGTATAGTTTGTTTCACAGGCGGGCTACTCTGCTGACATGCATACACTGCTCCTAGGCCCTAAACTATTAACTGGATTAGATGCAGTGAAAATTGAGATACACAGGCGGTATAGTTTGTTTCACAGGTGGGCTACTCTACTGATGTGCAGACACTGCTCCTGGGCCCAAAACTAATAACTGGATTAGATGCAGTGAAACTTGAGATACACAGGTGGTATAGTTAGTTTCACAGGCGGGCTACTCTGCTGACGTGCAGACACAGCTCCTAGGCTCTAAACTATTGACTGGATTAGATGCAGTGAAAATAGAGATACACAGGCGGTGTAGTTAGTTTCACAGGCGGGCTACTCTGCTGACGTGCAGACACTGCTCCTAGGCCCAAAACTATTAACTGGATTAGATGCAGTGAAAATTGACATACACAGGTGGTATAGTTTGTTTCACAGGCGGGCTACTCTGCTGACGTGCAGACACTGCTCCTAGGCCCTAAACTATTAACTGGATTAAATGCAGTGAAAATTGAGATACACAGGCGGTGTAGTTAGTTTCACAGGCGGGCTACTCTGCTGACGTGCAGACACTGCTCCTAGGCCCAAAACTAATAACTGGATTAGATGCAGTGAAAATTGAGATACACAGGTGGTGTAGTTAGTTTCACAGGCGGGCTACTCTGCTGACGTGCAGACAATGCTCCTAGGCCCTAAACTATTAACTGGATTAGATGCAGTGAAAATAGAGATACATAGGCGGTGTAGTTAGTTTCACAGGCGGGCTACTCTGCTTACGTGCAAACACTGCTCCTAGGCCCTAAACTATTAACTGAATTAGATACAGTGAAAATAGTGATACATGGGCGGTGTAGTTAGTTTCGCAGGCGGGCTACTCTGCCGACGTGCAGACACTGCTCCTAGGCCCAAAACTATTAACTGGGTTAGATGCAGTAAAATTGAGATACACAGGCGGTGTAGCTAGCTTCACAGGCGGGCTACTCAGATGACTAACAGACAATGCTACTAGCCCAAAAGGATTGGCTGAGCTAGATTACACCAAATGCTGTGACAAACACTTGCACAGCACTGGCACAGACCTGCCTGGCAAACAGTGCTATGAACTGCTGTAACCTACCCTGGAAAGGGCTGATAATACAACTAGTCCCGAATCCCTAAACCTATCTCTCTGACAATTCGCTCCAAAAAAACACTCTTAGTCTGTATAGCACCCACAGCAGCGGTGCCATCTAACACTAAACTGCAGCAGTGAGGAAATCTTGGCGATGGGGCAAATGGCTGGTTCTTATAGGGCAAGGAGGACATGTGATATACACAGCCAATGACACATGCCCTTGCTTGTGTGCATCACATGCACACTGCTGTGTGTGTGCGCACTGCTGATAGGCTGAGAGACTGCACCGCCCCACTGTAAATGCGAGAAAGAAAAATAATGGAGATCAGCATTATTTCAGCATAGATCTATCCCCCGCCCCCCCCCTGCCCACTATACACTGAAACAGTCTATTAACAATCATAAACAGTTTTAATGTGCAAATCAAGCGAGGCTTTTGGTGAACGAACAGTTATCGAACAGAAACTCGAACAGCCGAATTTTAAGCAAATTGTTCGGGTTTGTCGAACGACTCGAACACCGCCCAAAACAGCTCGAATTTGAAATTGGCGAACAGTTCGACTTCAACACCGCTCATCTCATAGTAACATAGTAACATAGTAACATAGTTAGTAAGGCCGAAAAAAGACATTTGTCCATCCAGTTCAGCCTATATTCCATCATAATAAATCCCCAGATCTACGTCCTTCTACAGAACCTAATTGTATGATACAATATTGTTCTGCTCCAGGAAGACATCCAGGCCTCTCTTGAACCCCTCGACTGAGTTCGCCATCACCACCTCCTCAGGCAAGCAATTCCAGATTCTCACTGCCCTAACAGTAAAGAATCCTCTTCTATGTTGGTGGAAAAACCTTCTCTCCTCCAGACGCAAAGAATGCCCCCTTGTGCCCGTCACCTTCCTTGGTATAAACAGATCCTCAGCGAGATATTTGTATTGTCCCCTTATATACTTATACATGGTTATTAGATCGCCCCTCAGTCGTCTTTTTTCTAGACTAAATAATCCTAATTTCGCTAATCTATCTGGGTATTGTAGTTCTCCCATCCCCTTTATTAATTTTGTTGCCCTCCTTTGTACTCTCTCTAGTTCCATTATATCCTTCCTGAGCACCGGTGCCCAAAACTGGACACAGTACTCCATGTGCGGTCTAACTAGGGATTTGTACAGAGGCAGTATAATGCTCTCATCATGTGTATCCAGACCTCTTTTAATGCACCCCATGATCCTGTTTGCCTTGGCAGCTGCTGCCTGGCACTGGCTGCTCCAGGTAAGTTTATCATTAACTAGGATCCCCAAGTCCTTCTCCCTGTCAGATTTACCCAGTGGTTTCCCATTCAGTGTGTAATGGTGATATTGATTCCTTCTTCCCATGTGTATAACCTTACATTTATCATTGTTAAACCTCATCTGCCACCTTTCAGCCCAAGTTTCCAACTTATGCAGATCCATCTGTAGCAGAATACTATCTTCTCTTGTATTAACTGCTTTACATAGTTTTGTATCATCTGCAAATATCGATATTTTACTGTGTAAACCTTCTACCAGGTCATTAATGAATATGTTGAAGAGAACAGGTCCCAATACCGACCCCTGCGGTACCCCACTGGTCACAGCGACCCAGTTAGAGACTATACCATTTATAACCACCCTCTGCTTTCTATCACTAAGCCAGTTACTAACCCATTTACACACATTTTCCCCCAGACCAAGCATTCTCATTTTGTGTACCAACCTCTTGTGCGGCACGGTATCAAACGCTTTGGAAAAATCGAGATATACCATGTCCAATGACTCACCGTGGTCCAGCCTATAGCTTACCTCTTCATAAAAGCTGATTAGATTGGTTTGACAGGAGCGATTTCTCATAAACCCATGCTGATATGGAGTTAAACAGTTATTCTCATTGAGATAATCCAGAATAACATCCCTCAGAAACCCTTCAAATATTTTACCAACAATAGAGGTTAGACTTACTGGCCTATAATTTCCAGGTTCACTTTTAGAGCCCTTTTTGAATATTGGCACCACATTTGCTATGCGCCAATCCTGCGGAACAGACCCTGTCGCTATAGAGTCCCTAAAAATAAGAAATAATGGTTTATCTATTACGTTACTTAGTTCTCTTAGTACTCGTGGGTGTATGCCATCCGGACCCGGAGATTTATCTATTTTTAATCTTATTTAGCCGGTTTCGCACCTCTTCTTGGGTTAGATTGGTGACCCTTAATATAGGGTTTTCATTGTTTCTTGGGATTTCACCTAGCATTTCATTTTCCACCGTGAATACCGTGGAGAAGAAGGTGTTTAATATGTTAGCTTTTTCCTCGTCATCTACAACCATTCTTTCCTCACTATTTTTTAAGGGGCCTACATTTTCAGTTTTTATTCTTTTACTATTGATATAGTTGAAGAACAGTTTGGGATTAGTTTTACTCTCCTTAGCAATGTGCTTCTCTGTTTCCTTTTTGGCAGCTTTAATTAGTTTTTTAGATAAAGTATTTTTCTCCCTATAGTTTTTTAGAGCTTCAATGGTGCCATCCTGCTTTAGTAGTGCAAATGCTTTCTTTTTACTGTTAATTGCCTGTCTTACTTCTTTGTTTAGCCACATTGGATTTTTCCTATTTCTAGTCCATTTATTCCCACAAGGTATAAACCGCTTACACTGCCTATTTAGGATGTTCTTAAACATTTCCCATTTATTATCTGTATTCTTTTTTCTGAGGATATTGTCCCAGTCTACCAGATTAAGGGCATCTCTAAGCTGGTCAAACTTTGCCTTCCTAAAGTTCAGTGTTTTTGTGACTCCCTGAGAAGTCCCCCTAGTGAAAGACAGGTGAAACTGTACAATATTGTGGTCGCTATTTCCTAGATGCCCGACCACCTGCAGATTTGTTATTCTGTCAGGTCTATTAGATAGTATTAGGTCTAAAAGTGCTGCTCCTCTGGTTGGATTCTGCACCAATTGTGAAAGATAATTTTTCTTGGTTATTAGCAGAAACCTGTTGCCTTTATGGGTTTCACAGGTTTCTGTTTCCCAGTTAATATCCGGGTAGTTAAAGTCCCCCATAACCAGGACCTCATTATGGGTTGCAGCTTCATCTATCTGCTTTAGAAGTAGACTTTCCATGGTTTCTGTTATATTTGGGGGTTTGTAACAGACCCCAATGAGAATTTTGTTACCATTTTTCCCTCCATGAATTTCGACCCATATGGACTCGACATCCTCATTTCCTTCGCTAATATCCTCCCTTAAAGTGGACTTTAGACAAGACTTTACATAGAGACAAACCCCTCCTCCTCTCCGATTTTTAAGATCCTTTCTAAACAGACTGTAACCCTGTAAGTTAACTGCCCAGTCATAGCTTTCATCTAACCATGTCTCGGTTATTCCCACTATGTCAAAGTTACCTGAAGATATTTCTGCTTCTAGTTCTTCCATCTTGTTTGTCAGGCTTCTGGCATTTGCGAGCATGCAGTTTAGAGGATTTTGTTTTGTTCCAATCTCCTCGCTGTGGATTGTTTTAGAAATGTTCTTACCTCCCTTCTGAGTATGTTTTCCTGGATCTTCTTTGTTCAAGTCTAATGTTTTTCTTCCCGTCCCCTCTTCTTCTAGTTTAACGCCCTCCTGATGAGTGTAGCGAGTCTTCTGGCGAATGTGTGTTTCCCAGGTTTGTTGAGGTGTAGTCCGTCTCTGGCGAGGAGTCCATCGTACAAGTAATTCACACCGTGGTCCAGGAATCCGAATCCTTGTTGTCTGCACCATCGTCTTAGCCAGTTGTTTGCATCAAGGATCCTGTTCCATCTCCTGGTGCCATGCCCGTCTACTTGAAGGATAGAAGAAAAAACTACCTGTGCATCCAGTTCCTTTACTTTCTTCCCCAACTCTTCAAAGTCTTTGCAGATTGTCGGTAGGTCCTTCCTTGCCGTGTCATTGGTGCCAACATGTATCAGAAGAAATAGGTGGACGTCCTTGGAGCTGAAGAGCTTTGGTATCCTATCGGTCACATCCTTGATCATCGCACCTGGAAGGCAGCATACTTCTCTTGCGGTTATGTCCGGTCTGCAGATGGCTGCTTCTGTGCCTCTCAGTAGTGAGTCTCCCACCACCACCACTCTTCGTTGCTTCTTGGCTGTACTTTTTGCTGTCACTTGTTGCTGTGTGCCTTTTTCTTTTTTGCTTGCTGGTATTGCTTCATCCTTAGGTGTGCCATCTTCATCCTCTACAAAGATTTGATGTCGGTTCTTCAGTTGTGTGGTTGGTGATTTCTCCATGGTCTTCTTGCTTCTTTTGGTCACATGCTTCCACTCATCTGCTTTTGGAGGTTCTCTGACACTTTTTTCACCTTCTGTGACCAGTAGAGATGCTTCTGTTCTGTCTAGAAAGTCTTCATTCTCTTTGATGAGTTTCAAAGTTGCTATTCTTTCTTCCAGACCCAGCACCTTTTCTTCTAAAAGGGCCACTAGTCTACACTTCTGACAGGTGAAATTTGATTCTTCTTCTGGTCGATCTGTGAACATGTAGCACATACTGCAGCTCACCATGTAGGTTGTCACATCTGCCATGTTGCTCCTAGATCCTGCTGACTTGCTGTGTGTTTCTCTACATCAGACTCTTGGGCAGAGCCAGAGTTTGCCAGCTGGAAGGAGCATTATGGAGAAGCTGAAGGTGGGGGCACTCCTGAGAGGCAATGAGGGAACAGGGGTACATGGTGGGTGCAGGATATGTGTGACTGGAGTGTATGGGGTACAGGCTGTGTGAGATAATGGGGTGCAGACTGAGGTCTATGGGGTACAGGATGTGTGAAATAAAGGGGTGCAGACTGTGAGATAAAGGGGTTCACACTGACAGAGGGGTGTGTGTGGGTTACAGCGTGTATGAGACAAAGGGGTGCAGACTGATAGTGACTTTAGCTATAACTAGCAGTGATGGACTGCTATGTATAGTACACTACCGGTTTCAGGGAGCTGCATTCCCGCAAACAGCAGTATATTTATGGTGGCACGATTGCGCTGCCTCCCGCTGAGCGCCACGGCGATCGCGTGCGGGTGTCAGCAGTAGTGACAGCAACATAGAGAAGCAAGATGGCCGCGGGGTCGTTCCGGGTCCTGCATGGTCCATTGACTCTCACCCGGAGCCCAACACCTGCCCAGAAACAGACATCTCTTGAAAACAGGCTGTATCGTGCCGAAACGTTGAGATTTATACGTGTCTGTATTACCTCTTTTTTGGGTCTACTGCCTAGAACAATCTTGTCAGTTTTGTTCATAATAAACTGGAGCATTCTAGAGTGCCGGAGTTTATTATTTGTATTGATTTATATTTTTCTCCAGAGCACCTACTTAAACTGCAGTGAGCACCCTCTTTAGTTCCCATTGAACACCATATTTCATACATAGCCATCAGCTTTTGTTTTTTCCAAAAGATTTTTAAGCTACCACCTCAAGGTAGACTCAACTGGCCAGGCCCATACTCTAACCCAGACCTGGGCAAAGTGTGGTCCATGGGCCTCATCCGGCCCTCTGGCGGTCTCACTCCAGCCTGCAGACCAAGACATCCGTGGGGCTAGAAATCAAAGGTCCATGGGCCACACCATGCCCGCCCGCTAGCTGTCTCTGTTGTCTCCATAGGTGCTGAATGCATTGGTGAAGGAGGGCCCTCCGGCCACTTCCTCCACCAATCAGCATGTGAAACTGCTGACGTGATGACGTCATTTCATCACATCAGCTGTGTACTGCTGAGAGTCAGTCCACCGGAGGCAGAGAGAAGCAGAGCGCCAGGTGTTATGGACCTGGTGGTTAGGAGCACCCGGCATGACCTGATAGTTAAACTCACACAGGACAAGCTCTGGGATGTGGGAGCTCTGCTGACCGCAGGCCCTAATCCTACCACAAGAACTAGAAATAGCCGTGGAGCGTTCCTGACTCTCCCTAGATGCCTCTTCACAGCCTAAGAGCTAGCTAGCCCTAGAGAAAGAAAATAATGCCTATCTTGCCTCAGAGAAATTCCCCAAAGGAAAAGGCAGCCCCCCACATATATTGACTGTGAGTAAAGATGAAAGTCACAAACGCAGAAATGAAACAGGTTTCAGCAAAGGGAGGCCAGACTTACTAAACAGACAGAGGATAGGAAAGGTATCTTTGCGGTCAGCACACAAACTACAAAAGACCACGCAGAGTGTGCAAAAAGACCTCCGCACCGACTCACGGTGCGGAGGTGCCACTCTGCATCCCAGAGCTTCCAGCTAGCAAGACAAAATCATGATAACCAGCTGGACAAGGAAACAATGAACAAATAATAACTATCAGGAACTTAGCTTCTGCTGGAGAAGACAGGTCACCAGAAAGATCCAAGAGCGAACTGAACCAATGCAGGAACATTGACAGCTGGCATGGAGTAATGATCTGAGTGGAGTTAAATAGAGCAGCCAACCAAAGGATAAACCACGTCACCTGTGTAAGGAACCTCAGAAGCAGCAGCTTCACTCACAGCCACCAGAGGGAGTCCATGGACAGAACTCGCCGAAGTACCATCCACGACCACAGGAGGGAGTTCGACAACAGAATTCACAACAGTACCCCCCCCCCTTGAGGAGGGGTCACCGAACCCTCACGAGAGCCCCCAGGCCGATCAGGATGAGCCAAATGAAAGGCACGAACTAGATCGGCAGCATGAACATCAGAAGCAAAAACCCAGGAATTATCTTCCTGACCATAACCCTTCCACTTGACCAGGTACTGGAGTTTCCGTCTCGAAACACGAGAATCCAAAATCTTCTCCACCACATACTCCAACTCCCCCTCGACCAACACCGGGGCAGGAGGATCAACGGAGGGAACCATAGGCGCCACGTATATCTCCGCAACAACGACCTATGGAATACATTATGGATGGCAAAAGAAGCTGGAAGGTCCAAACAAAATGACACAGGATTAAGAACTTCAGAAATCTTATATGGCCCAATGAAACGAGGCTTAAACTTAGGAGAGGAAACCTTCATAGGAACATGACGAGATGACAACCAAACCAAATCCCCAACACGAAGTCGGGGACCAACACAGCGCCGGCGGTTAGCGAAACGTTGAGCCTTCTCCTGGGACAATGTCAAATTGTCCACCACATGAGTCCAAATCTGCTGCAACCTGTCCACCACCGTATCCACACCAGGACAGTCCGAAGGCTCAACCTGCCCTGAAGAGAAACGAGGATGGAAACCAGAATTACAGAAAAAAGGAGAAACTAAAGTAGCCGAGCTGGCCCGATTATTAAGGGCGAACTCAGCCAAAGGCAAAAAGGACACCCAATCATCCTGATCAGCAGAAACAAAGCATCTCAGATATGTTTCCAAAGTCTGATTAGTTCGTTCGGTTTGGCCATTAGTCTGGGGATGGAAAGCCGAAGAAAAAGACAAATCAATGCCCATCTTAGCACAAAAGGACCGCCAAAACCTCGAAACAAACTGGGAACCTCTGTCCGAGACGATGTTCTCTGGAATGCCATGCAAACGAACCACATGCTGGAAAAACAATGGCACCAAATCAGAGGAGGAAGGCAATTTAGACAAAGGTACCAAATGGACCATCTTAGAGAAGCGATCACAAACCACCCAAATGACCGACATCCTTTGAGAAACAGGGAGATCAAAAATAAAATCCATGGAAATATGCGTCCAGGGCCTCTTCGGGACCGGCAAGGGCAAAAGCAACCCACTGGCACGAGAACAGCAGGGCTTAGCCCGAGCACAAGTCCCACAGGACTGCACAAAAGAACGCACATCCTGTGACAAAGAAGGCCACCAAAAGGATCTAGTCACCAAATCTCTGGTACCAAAGATTCCAGGATGACCAGCCAACACCGAACAATGAACCTCAGAGATAACTCTACTAGTCCATCTATCAGGGACAAACAGTTTCTCCATAGGACAACGGTCAGGTCTATCAGCCTGAAACTTCTGCAGCACGCGCCGCAAATCAGGGGAGATGGCAGACAAAATTATCCCCTCTTTAAGAATACCCGCTGGCTCCGGAACACCCGGAGAATCAGGCACAAAACTCCTTGACAAGGCATCAGCCCTCACATTCTTAGATCCCGGAAGGTATGAAACCACAAAATCAAAACGGGAGAAAAAGAGCGACCATCGAGCCTGTCTAGGATTCAACCATTTGGCAGACTCGAGATAAGTCAAATTCTTGTGATCCGTCAAGACCACCACGCGATGTTTAGCTCCTTCAAGCCAATGTCGCCATTCCTCGAATGCCCACTTCATGGCCAACAACTCTCGATTGCCAACATCATAATTGCGCTCAGCAGGCGAGAATTTTCTAGAAAAGAAGGCACATGGTTTCATCACCGAGCCATCAGAACTTCTTTGCGACAAAACAGCCCCTGCTCCAATCTCAGAAGCATCAACCTCGACCTGAAACGGGAGCGAAACATCTGGCTGGCACAACACAGGGGAAGAAGAAAAACGACGCTTCAACTCCTGAAAAGCCTCTACAGCCGCAGAGGACCAATTGACCACATCAGCACCTTTCTTGGTCAAATCAGTCAACGGTTTAGCAATACTAGAAAAATTAGCGATGAAGCGACGGTAAAAATTAGCAAAGCCCAGAAACTTATGCAGGCTCTTCACAGATGTCGGCTGAGTCCAATCATAAATGGCCTGAACTTTAACAGGGTCCATCTCGATAGTAGAAGGGGAAAAAATGAAACCCAAAAATGAAACCTTCTGAACTCCAAAGAGACACTTTGACCCCTTCACAAACAAGGAATTCGCACGAAGGACCTGGAACACCATTCTGACCTGCTTCACATGAGACTCCCAATCCTCCGAAAAGACAAAAATGTCATCCAAATATACAATCATGAATCTATCCAGGTACTCTTGGAAGATGTCATGCATAAAGGACTGAAACACAGATGGAGCATTAGAAAGCCCGAATGGCATAACCATGTACTCAAAATGGCCCTCGGGCGTATTAAATGCTGTTTTCCATTCATCGCCCTGTTTAATTCGCACAAGATTATACGCCCCTCGAAGATCTATCTTGGTGAACAAACTAGCCCCCTTAATCCGAGCAAACAAATCAGACAGCAGCGGCAAAGGATACTGCAATTTGACTGTAATCTTATTAAGAAGGCGGTAATCAATACAAGGTCTCAAAGAGCCATCCTTCTTGGCCACAAAAAAGAACCCTGCTCCCAATGGTGACGACGACGGGCGAATATGACCCTTCTCCAAGGATTCCTTTACATAACTCCGCATAGCGGCGTGCTCTGGCACAGATAAATTAAACAGACGGCCCTTAGGAAACTTACTACCAGGAATCAAATTAATAGCACAATCGCAATCCCTATGAGGAGGTAGGGCACCGGATTTGGGCTCTTCAAATACATCCCGGTAATCTGACAAAAACTCAGGGAGTTCAGAAGGAGTGGAAGGCGAAATTGATAACAATGGAACATCACCATGTACCCCCTGACAACCCCAGCCGGACACAGACATAGATTTCCAATCCAACACTGGATTATGGACCTGTAGCCATGGCAACCCCAAAACGACCACATCATGCAGATTATGCAACACCAAAAAGCGAATATCCTCCTGATGTGCAGGAGCCATGCACATGGTCAATTGAGTCCAGTACTGAGGCTTATTCTTGGCCAAAGGCATAGCATCAATTCCTCTCAATGGAATAGGATACTGCAAGGGCTCCAAGAAAAAACCACAGCGCCTGGCAAACTCCAAGTCCATCAAATTCAGGGCAGCGCCTGAATCCACAAATGCCACAACAGAATAGGACGACACAGAGCAAATCAGAGTAACGGACAAAAGAAATTTAGACTGTACCGTACCAATCGTGGCAGACCTAGCGAACCGCTTAGTGCGCTTAGGACAATCGGAGATAGCATGAGTGGATTCACCACAGTAAAAACACAGCCCATTCCGACGTCTGTGTTCTTGCCGTTCAGCTCTGGTCAAAGTCCTATCACACTGCATAGGCTCAGGCCTATGCTCAGAGAATACCGCCAGATGGTGCACAGCTTTGCGCTCACGCAAGCGCCGATCGATCTGAATGGCCAAGGACATAGACTCATTCAGACCAGCAGGCGTGGGAAATCCCACCATGACATCCTTAAGGGCTTCAGAAAGACCCTTTCTGAAAATTGCTGCCAGGGCACACTCATTCCACTGAGTAAGCACAGACCACTTTCTAAACTTCTGACAGTACACCTCCGCTTCATCCTGACCCTGACACAAAGCCAGCAAGATTTTCTCTGCATGATCCACTGAATTTGGTTCATCATAAAGCAATCCAAGCGCCAGAAAAAACGCATCAACATCACGCAATGCAGGATCTCCTGGCGCAAGGGAAAATGCCCAGTCTTGAGGGTCACCACGCAACAAAGAAATAACGATTTTTACTTGTTGAACGGGGTCACCAGAGGAGCGGGGTTTCAAAGCTAGAAACAGTTTACAATTATTTTTGAAATTCAAGAACTTAGATCTATCCCCAGAAAATAAATCAGGAATAGGAATTCTAGGCTCTAACATAGGATTCTGAACCACAAAATCTTGAATGTTTTGTACCCTTGCAGTGAGATGATCCACACAAGAGGACAGACCTTGAATGTCCATATCTACACCTGTGTCCTGAACCACCCAAAGGTTTAGGGGAAAAGAAAGACAAAACACAGTGCAAAGAAAAAAAAATGGTCTCAGAACTTCTCTTATCCCTCTATTGAGATGCATTAATACTTTGGGCCAGCTGTACTGTTATGGACCTGGTGGTTAGGAGCACCCGGCACGACCTGATAGTTAAACTCACACAGGACAAGCTCTGGGATGTGGGAGCTCTGCTGACCGCAGGCCCTAATCCTATCACAACAACTAAAAATAGCCGTGGAGTGTTCCTGACTCTCCCTAGATGCCTCTTCACAGCCTAAGAGCTAGCTAGCCCTAGAGAAAGAAAATAAAGCCTACCTTGCCTCAGAGAAATTCCCCAAAGGAAAAGGCAGCCCCCCACATATATTGACTGTGAGTAAAGATGAAAGTCACAAACGCAGAAATGAAACAGGTTTCAGCAAAGGGAGGCCAGACTTACTAAACAGACAGAGGATAGGAAAGGTATCTTTGCGGTCAGCACACAAACTACAAAAGACCACGCAGAGTGTGCAAAAAAGACCTCCGCACCGACTCACGGTGACGGTGCGGAGGTGCCACTCTGCATCCCAGAGCTTCCAGCTAGCAAGACAAAATCATGATAACTAGCTGGACAAGGAAACAATGAACAAATAATAACTATCAGGAACTTAGCTTCTGCTGGAGAAGACAGGTCACCAGAAAGATCCAAGAGCGAACTGAACCAATGCAGGAACATTGACAGCTGGCATGGAGTAACGATCTGAGTGGAGTTAAATAGAGCAGCCAACCAAAGGATAAACCATGTCACCTGTGTAAGGAACCTCAGAAGCAGCAGCTTCACTCACAGCCACCAGAGGGAGTCCATGGACAGAACTCGCCGAAGTACCATTCACGACCACAGGAGGGAGTTCAACAACAGAATTCACAACAGCCAGGGAATGGGACCGAGGTGAGTATGTGGTGTTATTTTTTTTCATGTGTATGGGATGTTTGGTTGGGCATGGGGAGGCTATGGGGCTGTCGTGCAGAACATGGGGATGCTATGGGGGTGACATACTGCGCATGGGGAGGCTATAGGGGTGTCTTGCTGCACATGGGGAGGCTATGGGGGTGACATGCTGCACATGGGGAGGCAATGGGGCCTCATGCAGTATATGAAGAGGCTATGGGGGCCTCATACAGTATATGGAGAGGCTATGTTGGACTCATGCAGTATATGGGGAGGCTGTGTGGGGCCTCACGCATTGTATGGGAAGGCTGTGTTGGGCTCTAACAGTATTTAAGGGGCTGTGGGGTCTCATGCAGTATATGAGGAGGCTGTGTGGGGCCTCATGCAGTATCTGGGAAGGCTGTGTTGGGCTCTAAAAGTATATAAGGGGCTGTGGGGGGTTCATACAATATACAGGGGGCTAGCATACTTAATTCTGCTCATTATTAATTCATACAATTAATGCTAATATAATTATCAATAATATAATACTTTATAATGTATCAACATTAATATTGAAAAGAATTAATTTCAACCTATTGGTTTGGCCCTCCACAACAGTCGTTGTCTCATGTGGCCCCATTAGGAAAATTAATTGCCCACCCCTGCTCTAACGTATTATACATCCAATCCTCTTAGGTATATTTTTCTTTATTTTTCTTTAAGTGAATTTGTCACATACATTTTTTTAAATGAACAATGATACCACATACAAGGGACAAATACCATGACCAGACCATATATTACCACCACATAGTGACCGAATAACAGCATATACAAGGAACTAATGCCACACCATGGCCGGACCACGTTACACCACATAGTGACCGAATGCTACCACAAACAAGGGACAAATACCATCACACCATGACCAGACATATAGTACCACCACATAGTGACCGAATAATAGCACATACAGGGACAAATGCGGTCACACCGTGACCAGACCACATATTACCACCACATAATGACCAAACTATACCACATGCAAGGGACAAATACCATCACACCATAACGAGACCACATATTACCACCACATAATGACAGAATAATACCACATGCAAGGGACAAATACCATCACACCATGACCAGACCGCATATTACCCCCACATAGTGGCCAAATAATACTACATACAGGGACAAATACCGTCACACCATAACCAGACCACATATTACCACCACATAATGACCGAATAACACATACAAGGGACAAATACCGTCACACCATAACCTGACTGCATATTACCACCCCATAGTGACCAAATAATACTACAAATAGGGACAAATACCTTCACACCATGGCTAGACACATATTACCGCCATATAATAAATCATATAATGAACAAATGATACCACATACCAGGGACAAATATTATATTATGTCCGGACCTCATATTATCACCACATAGTGACTGAATAATACCATGTACAAAGGAGAATACCACCACACCATGATTAGACCACATATTACCACCACAAGCTTCCTGCGCGGTAATAGATTTCAACTGTAGCGGCAGAATCCTGCCATTGGGGCCTGGTGAGAAGTGAGCGCCACCTCTGCTCACCAGGCCCATACGTCAGTAAGGGCAGTAATGCCCTGATGGCGCCCTGACACTACTCATAGTGCTTTTCCCTCTCTCTTCTCGAAGACTCAAATACTACTCCCCACCACACAGATTGCTCTCTACCATGCAGACGTCTCCCCATCACACAGACTGCTACCCTCCACACAGAGTACTCTCCACCACACAGACTACTCCCTACCACACAGACTGCTGCCTACCACACAGACTGCTCCCTACCACACAGATTACTCCCTACCACACAGACTGCTCCCCACCACACAGACTACTCCTCACCACACAGACTACTCCCCACCACACAGACTGCTCCTCACCACAAAGACTACTCCCTACTACACAGAGTGCTCCTCGCCACACAGACTATTCCCTATCACACAGACTGCTCCCCACCACACAGACTGCTCATCACCACACAGACTACTCCCTACCACACAGACTGCTCCCCACCACACAGACTGCTCCTCACCACACAGACTACTCCCTACTACACAGATTGCTCCTCACCACCCAGACTACTCCCTACCACACAGACTGCTCCCCACCACACAGACTGCTCCTCGCCACACAGACTACTCCCCGCCACACAGACTGCTCCTCACCACAAAGACTACTCCCTACTACACAGACTGCTCCTCGCCACACAGACTACTCCCTATCACACAGACTGCTCCCCACCACACAGACTGCTCATCACCACACAGACTACTCCCTACTACACAGACTGCTCCTCACCACACAGACTATTCCCTACTACACAGACTGCTTCTCACCACACAGACTGCTCCCTACCACACAGATTGCTCCCTTTGCCTCCACTCTCCTGACGATCTATAGCAGGATACCGTTCACTGATTGTTCTGATTTCTGCTTCCTCTCTGCACTTCCCATAGAGATCTTTGAGTGCAGAGAGAAAAGAAGACTATAGAAGAATCAACTTACATGAGATTTTATTGGTTTAACCCCTTAACGACAGCCGATACACCTATTAACGGCGGCCGCTAAGGGTACTTAAACCACAGTGCCGTTAATTAACGGCGCTGTGGAAAAAGTAAATAGCGCCCCCCAGAGTCGGATTTTCTCTGGGGTCTCAGCTGCCGGGGGTAGCCGAGACCCCAGAGAACATGATTCGGGTTTTTTTTTACCGATCCCGCATTTGCGATCGCCGGTAATTAACCGTTTACCGGCGATCGCAAAAAAAAAACATGATTTCTTTTTAATTTCTCTGTCCTCCGATGTGATCGCACATCAGAGGACAGAGAAATGGGGTCCCAGGTAGCCCCCCAATACTTACCTGTCTCCCCCGGTGCTCCTCGTGGCTCCCGATGGGCGCCGCCATCTTCAAAATGGCGGGCGAATGCGCAGTGCGCCCGCCGGCCGGCACCGGGAGAATCTTTGGGGTCTCGGCTGCCGGGGGTAGCCGAGACCCCAAAGAACATGATTGGGGTCGGTTTTACCAACCCCTGTTTTGCGATCGCCAGCAATTAACTGTTTACCGGCGACCGCAAAAAAAAAAAAAAAGCAAAGTGTAATTCTCTGTCCTCTGATGTGATTGCACATCAGAGGACAGAGAAATAGGGGGATTCGGGGACCCTATTATACTCACCAATGTCCCTGGGTCCTCCTGCTGCTCCTCCTGGTCTTCTTGGCAAAAGAAAATGGCGGGCGCATGCGCAGTGTGCCCGCCATCTGTCGCCATCTGCCGGCCGGCAGGAGAAGAGCAGTTGGGGCTAAAATTAGGGTTAGGGTTAGGGCTAGGGTTAGGGTTAGGGCTAGGGTTAGGGTTAGGGCTAGGGTTAGGGTTAGGGCTAGGGTTAGGGCTAGGGTTAGGGCTAGGGTTAGAGTTAGGGTTAGGGCTAGGGTTAGGGTTAGGGCTAGGGTTAGGGTTACGGTTAGGGTTAGGGTTAGGGTTGGGGCTAAATTTAGGGTTAGGGTTGGGGCTAAATTCAGGGTTAGGGTTGGGGCTAAATTTAGGGTTAGGGTTGGGGCTAAATTTAGGGTTAGGCTTCTTTCACACTTACGTCGGTACGGGGCCGTCGTAATGCGTTGGCCCGACATACCGACGCACGTTGTGAAAATTGTGCACAACGTGGGCAGCGGATGTAGTTTTTCAACACATCCGCTGCCCAATCTATGTCCTGGGGAGGAGGGGGCGGAGTTACGGCCACGCATACGCGGTCAGAAATGGCGGACACGACGTACAAAAAACGTTACATTGAACGTTTTTTGTGCCGACGGTCCACCGAAACACAACTGATCCAGTGCACGACGGATGCGACGTGTGGCCATCCGTCACGATCCGTCGGCAATACAAGTCTATGGGCAAAAAACGCATCCTGCGGGCACATTTGCAGGATCAGTTTTTTGTCCAAAACGACGGATTGTGACGGATGCCAAACGATGCAAGTGTGAAAGTAGCCTTAGGGCTAGGGTTAGGGTTGGGGCTAAAGTTAGGGCTAGGGTTGGGGCTAAAGTTAGGGTTAGAGTTGGGATTAGGGTTAGGGTTTGGATTAGGGTTGGTATTAGGGTTAGGGTTGGCATTAGGGTTACGCTTGGGATTAGGGTTAGGTTTGGGAATAGGGTTAAGGTTAGGGTTGGGATTAGGGGTGTATTGGGATTAGGGTTAGGTTTTAGGTTAGGGTTGAGATTAGGATTAGAGGTGTGTTGGATTTAGGGTTTTGATTAGGGTTATGGTTAGGGATGACATTAGGGTTGTTTTGGGGTAAGGGTTGTGATTATCGTTAGGGTTAGTGATTAGGATTATGGATCGGGTTAGGATTAGGGTTAGGGGTGTGTTGGGGTTAGGGTTGGAGCTAGAATTGCGGTGTTTCCACTGTTTAGTTACATCAGGGGTCTCCAAACACGACAGCCAATTTTGCGCTCAAAATGTCAAATGGTGCTCCCTCCCTTCTGAACCCTGCCGTGCGCCCAAACAGTGGGTTACCCCCACATATGGGGCATCAGCGTACTCGGGATAAATTGGACAACAACTTTAGTGGTCCAATTTCTCCTGTTACCCTTGTGAAAATAAAAACTTGGGGGCTACAAAATCTTTTTTGTGGAAAAAAAATATTTTTTTATTTTCATGACTCTGCATTCTAAACTTCTGTGAAGCACTTGGGCATTCAAGGCTCTCACCACACATCTAGATAAGTTCCTTAGGGGGTCTAGTTTCCAAAATGGGGTCATTTGTGGGGGGTTACTACTGTTTAGGTACATCAGGGGCTCTGCAATCGCAACATAACGCCCACAGACCATTCTATCAAAGTCTGCATTCCAAAACGGCGCTCCTTCCCTTCCGAGCTCTGCTGTGCACCCAAACAGTAGTTTACCCCCACATATGGCACATCAGTGTACTCGGGATAAATTGGACAACAACTATTGCAGTCCAATTTCTCCTGTTACCCTTGTGAAAATAAAAACTTGGGGGCTACAAAATCTTTTTTGTGGAAAAAAAAATATTTTTTATTTTCACGACTCTGCATTCTAAAATTCTGTGAAGCACTTGGGCATTCAAAGTTCTCACCACACATCTAGATAAGTTCCTTGCGGGGTCTAGTTTCCAAAATGGGGTCACTTGTGGAGGGTTTCTACTGTTTAGGTACATCAGGGGCTCTGCAAATGCAACATAACGCCCGCAGACCATTCTATCAAAGTCTGCATTCCAAAACGGCGCTCCTTCCTTCCGAGCTCTGCCGTGCGCCCAAACAGTGGTTTACCCCCACATATGGGGTACCAGCATACTCAGGACAAATTGGACAACAACTTTTGGGGTCCGATTTCTCTTGTTACGCTTGTGAAAATAAAAACTTGGAGGCTAAAAAATCTTTTTTGTGGAAAAAATTTTTTTTTTATTTTCACGACTCTGCGTTCTAAACTTCTGTGAAGCACTTGGGCATTCAAAGTTCTCACCACACATCTAGATAAGTTCCATGGGGGGTCTTGTTTCCAAAATGGGGTCACTTGTGGGGGGTTTCCACTGTTTAGGCACATCAGGGGCTCGCCAAACGCGACATGGCGTCCGATCTCAATTCCAGACAATTCTACATTGAAAAAGTAAAACGGCACTCCTTCTCTTCCAAGCTCTGCGGTGCGCCCAAACAGTGGTTTACCCCCACATATTGGGTATCGACGTACTCAGGAGAAATTGCACTACAACATTCATGGTCTAATTTCTCCTGTTACCCTTGTGAAAATAAAAATTTGGGGGCAAAAAGATCATTTTTGTAGAAAAAATTGGCTTTTTTATTTTCACGGCTCAACGTTATAAACTTCTGTGAAGCACATGGGGGTTCAAAGTGCTCACCACACATCTAGATAAGTTCCTTAAGGGGTCTAGTTTACAAAATGGTGTCACTTGTGGGGGGTTTCCACTGTTTAGGCACATCAGGGGCTCTCCAAACGCGACATGGCGTCCAATCTCAATTCCAGCCAATTCTGCATTGAAAAAGTCAAACGGCGCTCCTTCACTTCCAAGTTCTGCGGTGCGCCCAAACAGTGGTTTACCCCCACATATGGGGTATTGGCGTATTCAGGAGAAATTGCATAACAAAATTTATGGTTACATTTCTGTTTTTACACTTGTGAAAATAAAAAAAATGGTTCTGAATTAAAATGTTTGCAAAAAAAGTTAAATGTTCATTTTTTTCCTTCCATATTATTCAGTTCCTGTGAAGAACGTAAAGGGTTAATAAACTTCTTGAATGTGGTTTTGAGAACCTTGAGGGGTGCAGTTTTTAGAATGGTGTCACACTTCGTTATTTTCTATCATATAGACCCCTCAAAATGACTTCAAATGTGATGTGGTCCCTAAAAAAGAAAGGTGTTGTAAAAATGAGAAATTGCTGGTCAACTTTTAACCCTTATAACTCCCTAAAAAAAAAAAATTTTGTTTCCAAAATTGTGCTGATGTAAAGTAGACATGTGGGAAATGTTATTTATTAACTATTTTTCGTGACATATCTCTCTGATTTAAGGGCATAAAAATACAAAGTTTGAAAATTGCAAAATTTTAAAAATTTTCACCATATTTCCGTTCTTTTTCATAAATAATCGCAAGTAATATCGAAGAAATGTTACCACTAACATGAAGTACAATATGTCACGAAAACACAATCTCAGAATCAGCGGGATCCGTTGAAGCGTTCCAGAGTTATAACCTCATAAAGTGACAGTGGTCAGAATTGCAATAATTGGCTCGGTCATTAAGTACCAAATTGGCTCTGTCACTAAGGGGTTAATCTTACGGTAGCTCAAAAATAGGTCTTTTTTTGTTGCTAAAATTGATCAAAAAAGGAAGGAACAAAAAATTTAAAAAGAAGTAAAAATAAAAATTATAAATATATAAATTTTATTCATATTTTTCTATTCTTTTTATAAATTAAATTTACAGTATATTTTAGATATTTCATTAGGTACACAACTTTGAAATTTCAGACATGGAAATCCAGGGAGAACAAATCCCATTGAGATGCCAGATTAAATTAATATAATTTGCGGCACCAGAAGAGGAGACGCGAATATAAAGGGTCGGAAATAGCTTCGAAATGTACCTTTTGTGATGAACAATTCAAGGTGAGCATAATGTTTTATCATTGTATCCCTATTCTGTAGCAAATATGTCTGTTTTAGGCTGGTATGTTTTTATGGTTTTTTCAATCTTTTATATATTTTAGTTTAAAAAATTTGGACCTAATTAAGCAAAGAAACACATTTTTCTACTTGTTTTCAATTTTGTTGATATGAAGGTCATTTTACAAGAAATATCTTCCTTATTTTTGCAAAATGAATTCCTGTAATTTCTATTTGTTGGTCCTCCAAAAATCACAAAGTGACTGCCAATCCTGTGAATAGGAGCTAAATTGCCAAATTGATAGGGATGAACCCTTTCATTTGGATGTAAATGAATAATCAGTTCATCTACATCCATCTGAAATGTGTCCCAGTTGTAACTGGCAGTAGTCAATATCGTTGTCTTCTTTGTGTTGAGTACGAGTCCCATGTTCGAGCTTTCCAACTTAACACTCCATAATAGGTCCTTCATTCTATCTAAGCGTGTTGCTACCACCAATGTTGTACTGTCTTCCTATTTAAGATTGTTGATGATTCGTCCAGCGAATTTGATTCCTTCTTCTTTTCGCCAAGCCCAGCCTCCCTGAAATAGCTTTTGTATATACATTTAAGAGAAATGTTGAGGACTTCAACCTACTCAGATCGATGGTCATTGAGGATGCAGTGACTACACCAGAAGTCATTAGGAGAATAGATATGGGCAAATCAAAAATGAAGTCAATGGACAAGGCCTTCAAGTCAAGGAACTTTTTCTGGCGATGTGGATATGGTTTGTACATAGTTTGTTTTTTCTATAGTCACACATGGATGTGAAACCTGAGCGATAAAGAAATAAGACAGAAGAAGAAAAATCAACGCCTTTGAAATGTGGTGCTGGAGAAGGATGTTGATACCATAAATGGCAAGAAAACAAATACCTCAATTTTGGAACAAACCAAGTTAGACATGTCATTTGAAGCAAGGCTCACCAAGCTACGACATTACTAATTTGGACAAATCATAGACAGAGAACAATCACTGGAGAAGGTCATCATGGTCGGAAGAATAGAAGGAACAAGGCGAGGAGAAAAACTAGGCACTTGATGGCTTGATACTATCAAGATAACAGAGACGATGACCCTGGTGGACCTATTTAGACTTCGACAAGATCGATATTCTTGTAGATTGTTCATCCATCAAGTAGCCATGACTTGAGATTGAGCTGAAGGCTATTAAAACAATCATAACCAGGGTTGATGTAGCCTCAGCCTCCATTGAATCCAGCCTCTAACACAATAACGGGCCCTAAAGGTTTAGAAGTAGTCAATTACATTTGAAGGTGCTCGGGTCTACTTCGTAGAGGATGATTCACACATATTGGATTTTATTGATTATGTCCTGTTTATATTGCTGTCAAAAGATTATAAAGCCAAGCAATAGTGGCCATGTTCTGTATGTTCTGTATAGATAGAGGATAGGCTTCATCTTCCCTGGTGGAGTCAAGAAACCAGTCTGAAATTAGTCATGACACACCTGCTAGAACTGAATAAGTAATTCAATATTAGCAAGACATTGACATTACTCTGCAATATTTTGTTGTTTTTGTGTTGTACATGTGTCACTGGCAGTCAATCTAACTACGTTTCCTTCATGCTAAATATGTTTAAAAGTTTTTTAGGTTGAAGGTAGCCATAAGTCTATTGAGTTTAACTAATAGTCTAAAAAGTTAATCCAAATTTTAAGCATCTCCTATTTAGTTGATAGACCAAATATCTGAAGTATAGCAGATGTATTATTAACCGATTATTCTTTCTTCCAGTTACCAATCCATGGCGGACAAAAATCCAGCCAACACCACCACAGTCCTATTTGTCCTTTTAGGACTACCTAACACTCCCCAGCTTCGTTGTGTATCCTTTGTTGTCTTCTTCAGCATTTACCTGATGACATTATGTGGAAACTTGATTATCCTCATAGCCATTGTCTCAGATTCCCGTCTTCATACTCCCATGTACTTTTTCCTGGCCAACCTTTCGTTCTTGGAGATGTGCTACACGACTGTCACTCTGCCCAATATCCTCAACAACATAGTAAAGCAAAGTAACTTTATTTCCTTCCAGGCATGTTTCTGTCAGGTGTATCTCTTTACATTCTGTGCCACTTTTGAGTGCGTCCTACTTGCCATCATGGCATACGATCGGTACGTTGCCATCTGTATCCCATTAAGATATAAGATCATCATGAACCAAGCAATGTGTTTTCAGCTGGGATCTACCCCATGGATCATGGGCACCTTAAACTCCATCATCCAGTCCCTTCCAACATCTCTCTTGCCTTACTGTGGTGTAAACAAGATTGACCGACTCTACTGTGAGGTCCAACCATTGCTACAACTATCCTGCAGTGAGACGACCCTCAACAAAATGCTAACCACTGCGTCTGCCTCATTATTTGGGATCGGGTTCATGACTTTTATTTTGGTGACCTATATCTTTATAGTTTCAGCCATTCTTCGAATCCCATCATTGTCTGGGAGGTTAAAAGCCTTTTCCACCTGTAGCTCCCACATCACAGTGGTCATCATGTATTATGGAGCCCTCATATTCATGTACTTGAGGCCAACGTCTAGTGATTCCTGGGGATCTGATAGTGTTATCTCTGCCATGTACTGCATGGTCATCCCTGTCTTGAACCCCATAATCTACAGCCTGAGGAACAAAGAGGTTAAAAGGTCCATAAGGAATTTCTTGGTGTGGAAGAGATTCACAACAGGGTGGTCATGACAACCCTAATAGATAGGTCAATAGACATGTAGATAAAATCATTAGGTATAAATATAATGCATATGTTCTAGAAATCTTATTGACTGCATACCTAGACTTACTGGGATAACATCCAGAGCGTTTCGGTTAGTCTCCTTTGGTTTGGAGCTTTGGGCACGTTTGTGAGAGGTCCACCATGTTTATATTCCTGCATTTACCAAACGGCTCTACAGCCATGCTTTTCCAAACCTTGACATACCTCTTTAAAATGTTTATACATTAGCTGTCACACAGCCGGCAGCAATACACCCGACTCCGTCATAAACGAGTGCACGGAGCTTTGTCAAGCATTTAAGCTTATTCCAATATATTAATATATAATATATAATATATATTGGCATTAGCACATGCAGTGGATCAATTAATGTCTGTGTATGTAGCAAATGAACCTATGTGGAAAGAAATCCTCCAAACACAATGCATCTATATACTTGTAAATTATACACAATTTTATTGAGGAAAACACACATAGTTAAAAAGTAAAAAAATGTAGATGTGCACAGACTATGCAAGAAATGAAAAAGCGAACACTGAGCAAGTATGGTAACCAAGTAATTTGCGTCTACGCAAGACCTTGCAAATCAGGCTTAAATCAATAAATAGGCAAATGCATGAAGTTACAAATAGTGTCCTCATAAATAAAGTGCAAGGTGCAAACTGTAACTTCATACCCCTTCTGAGGAAGAACTGTCAAAACGCGCATCAAGGGGATACACTGGAGCCTCCTCCTCTTGGTAATGGTCATGGCTTTGATTTTGCTTTACATATTTTTTTTTATATTAAGGTACCTTCACACATAACGATATCGTTAACGATATCGTTGCTTTTTGTGACGTAGCAACGATATCGTTAAGGAAATCGTTCTGTGTGACAGCGACCAACGATCAGGCCCCTGCTGGGAGATCGTTGGTCGCTGAACAAAGTCCAGAACTTTATTTCGTCGCTGGATCTCCCGTGGACATCGCTGGATCGGCGTGTGTGACACCGATCCAGCGATGTCTTCACTGGTAACCAGGGTAAACATCGGGTAACTAAGCGCAGGGCCGCGCTTAGTAACCCGATGTTTACCCTGGTTACCAGCGTAAAAGTAAAAAAAAAAAAACAGTACATACTTACCTACCGCTGTCTGTTCCCGGCGCTCTGCACTCCTCCTGTACTGGCTGTGAGCGTCAGTCAGCCGGAAAGCAGAGCGGTGACGTCACCGCTCTGCTTTCCGGCCGCTGTGCTCACAGCCAGACCAGAGAAGCAGAGCGCCGGGGACAGACAGCGGTAGGTAAGTATGTACTGTTTTTTTTTTTTTTTTACTTTTACGCTGGTAACCAGGGTAAACATCGGGTTACTAAGCGCGGCCCTGCGCTTAGTTACCCGATGTTTACCCTGGTTACCGGGGACCTCGGGATCGTTGGTCGCTGGAGAGCTGTCTGTGTGACAGCTCTCCAGCGACCAAACAGCGACGCTGCAGCGATCCGGATCGTTGTCGGTATCGCTGCAGCGTCGCTTAATGTGAAGGGGCCTTTACTCACAAATGCCTATCTGACCACCTGCTTTATATCTTAGATTGTCTCTGGATTCTTCCATGAACCATTTACTCTCTACTAGGGTTGAGCGAAACGGGTCGTTCATTTTCAAAAGTCGCCGACTTTTGGCAAAGTCGGGTTTCATGAAACCCGACCCGACCCCTGTGCGGGGTCAGCCATGCAGTACGCGACTTTCGCGCCAAAGTCGCGTTTCAATGACGCGAAAAGCGCCATTTCTCAGCCAATGAAGGTGAACGCAGAGTGTGGGCAGCGTGATGACATAGGTCCTGGTCCCCACCATCTTAGAGAAGGGCATTGCAGTGATTGGCTTGCTGTCTGCGGCGTCACAGGGGCTATAAAGGGGCGTTCCCGCCGACCGCCATGTTACTGCTGCTGATCTGAGCTTAGGGAGAGGTTGCTGCCGCTTCGTCAGAAGCAGGGATAGCGTTAGGCAGGGTCCATTAACCCCCAAACCGCTTGTGCTGTAGCGATTTCCACTGTCCAACACCACCTTCGGTGTGCAGGGATAGTGGAAGCTACATTTTTTTTTTTCTCAGCACTGTAGCTCATTGGGCTGCCCTAGATGGCTCGCTGATAGCTGCATTGCTGTGTGTACGCCGCTGTGCAAACCAACTGCTTTTTTCAAAGCACAAATCCTCTTGTTCCTTCCTTTCTGCACAGCTATCTTTTTTGTCTGTCCACACTTTTTATTTAATTTGTGCATCAGTCCACTCCTTATTGCTGCCTGCCATACCTGGCTGAGATTACTGCAGGGAGATAGTAATTGTAGGACAGTCCCTGTTTTTTTTTTTTTTGTGGGAGATTAAGATTGGCATTTCTGCTAGAGTGCCATCCCTGTGTGTGCCATCTCTCACTCAGTGGGCCATAGAAAGCCTATTTATTTTTTTGGTTGATTTGGGTTCTAAATTCTACCTGAAAAAATCAATAAATCAATCAGTGGGAGATAAATATTGGCCTCTGGGCTTGTGTGCCACTCCTGACTCCTGTGTGTGCCATCTCTCACTCAGTGGGCCATAGAAAGCCTATTTTTTTTTTATTTGGTTTCTAAATTCTCCCTGAAAAAAAATCATTTTATTTTATTTGGTTTCTAAATTCTTCCTGAAAAAATCATTTTATTTTATTTTGTTTCTAAAGTCTCCCTGAAAAAAAAAATAAAATCAGTGGGAGATAAATATTGGCCTCTGGGCTTGTGTGCCACTCCTGACTCCTGTGTGTGCCATCTCTCACTCAGTGGGCCATAGAAAGCCTATTTATTTTTTTGGTTGATTTGGGTTCTAAAATCTACCTGAAAAAATCACTAAATCAATCAGTGGGAGATAAATATTGGCCTCTGGGCTTGTGTGCCACTCCTGACTCCTGTGTGTGCCATCTCTCACTCAGTGGGCCATAGAAAGCCTATTCATTTTTTTGGTTGATTTGGGTTCTAAATTCTACCTGAAAAAATCAATAAATCAATCAGTGGGAGATAAATATTGGCCTCTGGGCTTGTGTGCCACTCCTGACTCCTGTGTGTGCCATCTCTCACTCAGTGGGCCATAGAAAGCCTATTTATTTTTTTGGTTGATTTGGGTTCTAAAATCTACCTGAAAAAATCACTAAATCAATCAGTGGGAGATAAATATTGGCCTCTGGGCTTGTGTGCCACTCCTGACTCCTGTGTGTGCCATCTCTCACTCAGTGGGCCATAGAAAGCCTATTCATTTTTTTGGTTGATTTGGGTTCTAAATTCTACCTGAAAAAATCAATAAATCAATCAGTGGGAGATAAATATTGGCCTCTGGGCTTGTGTGCCACTCCTGACTCCTGTGCGTGCCATCTCTCACTCAGTGGGCCATAGAAAGCCTATTTATTTTTTTGGTTGATTTGGGTTCTAAATTCTACCTGAAAAAATCAATAAATCAATCAGTGGGAGATAAATATTGGCCTCTGGGCTTGTGTGCCACTCCTGACTCCTGTGTGTGCCATCTCTCACTCAGTGGGCCATAGAAAGCCTATTTTTTTTTTATTTGGTTTCTAAATTCTCCCTGAAAAAAAATCATTTTATTTTATTTGGTTTCTAAATTCTTCCTGAAAAAATCATTTTATTTTATTTTGTTTCTAAAGTCTCCCTGAAAAAAAAAATAAAATCAGTGGGAGATAAATATTGGCCTCTGGGCTTGTGTGCCACTCCTGACTCCTGTGCGTGCCATCTCTCACTCAGTGGGCCATAGAAAGCCTATTTATTTTTTTGGTTGATTTGGGTTCTAAATTCTACCTGAAAAAAATCAATAAATCAATCAGTGGGAGATAAATATTGGCCTCTGGGCTTGTGTGCCACTCCTGACTCCTGTGTGTGCCATCTCTCACTCAGTGGGCCATAGAAAGCCTATTTTTTTTAATTTGGTTTCTAAATTCTCCCTGAAAAAAAATCATTTTATTTTATTTGGTTTCTAAATTCTTCCTGAAAAAATCATTTTATTTTATTTTGTTTCTAAAGTCTCCCTGAAAAAAAAAATAAAATCAGTGGGAGATTAATATTGCCCTTTCTGCTTGTGTGCCAGTCTTGACTCCTGGGTGTGCCATCTCTCTCTCTCAGATAGTGGGCCATAGAAAGCCTATTTATTTTTTGGTTGATTTGGGTTCTAAATTCTACCTGAAAAAATCAATAAATCAATCAGTGGGAGATAAATATTGGCCTCTGGGCTTGTGTGCCACTCCTGACTCCTGTGTGTGCCATCTCTCACTCAGTGGGCCATAGAAAGCCTATTTTTTTTTATTTTGTTTCTAAATTCTCCCTGAAAAAATCATTTTATTTTATTTGGTTTCTAAATTCTTCCTGAAAAAATCATTTTATTTTATTTTGTTTCTAAAGTCTCCCTGAAAAAAAAAAAAAAATCAGTGGGAGATTAATATTGCCCTTTCTGCTTGTGTGCCAGTCTTGACTCCTGGGTGTGCCATCTCTCCCTCTCAAATAGTGGGCTATAGAAAGCCTATTTATTTTTTTGGTTGATTTGGGTTCTAAATTCTACCTGAAAAAATCAATAAATCAATCAGTGGGAGATAAATATTGGCCTCTGGGCTTGTGTGCCACTCCTGACTCCTGTGTGTGCCATCTCTCACTCAGTGGGCCATAGAAAGCCTATTTTTTTTTTATTTGGTTTCTAAATTCTCCCTGAAAAAATCATTTTATTTTATTTGGTTTCTAAATTCTTCCTGAAAAAATCATTTTATTTTATTTTGTTTCTAAAGTCTCCCTGAAAAAAAAAAAATCAGTGGGAGATTAATATTGCCCTTTCTGCTTGTGTGCCAGTCTTGACTCCTGGGTGTGCCATCTCTCTCTCTCAAATAGTGGGCCATAGAAAGCCTATTTATTTTTTTGGTTGATTTGGGTTCTAAATTCTACCTGAAAAAATCAATAAATCAATCAGTGGGAGATAAATATTGGCCTCTGGGCTTGTGTGCCACTTCTGACTCCTGTGTGTGCCATCTCTCACTCAGTGGGCCATAGAAAGCCTATTAATTTTTTTTGTTGATTTGGTTTCTAAATTCTACCTGAAAAAATCAATAAATCAATCAGTGGGAGATAAATATTGGCCTCTGGGCTTGTGTGCCACTCCTGACTCCTGTGTGTGCCATCTCTCACTCAGTGGGCCATAGAAAGCCTATTTTTTTTTTTTATTTGGTTTCTAAATTCTCCCTGAAAAAATCATTTTATTTTATTTGGTTTCTAAATTCTTCCTGAAAAAATCATTTTATTTTATTTTGTTTCTAAAGTCTTCCTGAAAAAAAAATAATGGGAGATTAATATTGATATTTGTGCTTGAGTGACAGTCCTGCGTGTGTGGCATCTCTGTGATTTGGTACCACAGAAAACAGAGTGTGTAACATTGTGCCTGATTTTCCTTTCGGTCTCACCAACCTGTAAAGGGATATCGAAATCATACTGAAGTTATAGCTCACCGTGTAAGTTGTTTGACAGCAACAAATAAAGTTACTTTGGTTAAGTTTTTAAAACAATGAGGAAGTCTGGTACAAGAGGTCGTGGCCGTGGGCGCTCATTGTCAGCTGGTAATGATGGTAGTCGTAGTGGAGCATCAGGTGGTCGTGGAAAAAAAAATATTCCACCTAAGTCTGGAGCTGTGGAGCCAGGTTCGTCGTCTGGCTACACAAGGCCTCGAACGCTCTCTTTTCTGGGAGTAGGAAAACCGCTTTTAAAGCCGGAGCAGCAACAGCAAGTTTTGGCTTACCTTGCTGACTCAGCCTCTAGCTCTTTTGCCTCCTCTTCTGAAACTGGTAAATGTAAAAGCAGCGCGTCATTTGTGGATGTTCACGGTCAGGGACAAGTCGCTTCCTTGTCCTCTTCAGCAAAAACAACAACAAGAGAGAAGGATGCAGCAGGCGACACAACGGGTTACTCCATGGAGCTCTTTACACATACCGTCCCTGGCTTAGAAAGTGAAACAGTTAACAGGCCATGCCCATTACAAGTAGATTCTGACATGGAGTGCACTGATGCACAGCCACAGCCAGACTACTATGCTGGTCCTTTGACTCAGACCACAACATTGCCCTCTCAGGGTACTGATCCACAATCAGACCCTGATGAGACTATGTTGCCCCGTCACGAACGCTATACCACCGACCGACACGGTGACACAGACGAAGTTGCACACGAGCTAGAAGAGGAGGTTATAGATGACCCAGTTGTTGACCCCGATTGGCAGCCATTGGGGGAACAGGGTGCAGGCGGCAGTAGTTCTGAAGCGGAGGTGGAGGAGGGGCCGCAGCAGGCATCAACATCGCAACAGGTTCCATCTGCCGGGCCCGTATCTGGCCCAAAACGCGTGGCAAAGCCAAAACCTGTTGGAGGACAGCGTGGCCATCCGGTTTAAGCTCAGTCTGCAATTCCTGAAAAGGGATCCGATGCTAGGAAGAGTGCAGTCTGGCATTTTTTTAAACAACATCCAATTGATCAGCGCAAAGTCATCTGTCAAAAATGTTCAACTAGCTTAAGCAGAGGTCAGAATCTGAAAAGTCTCAATACAAGTTGCATGCATAGACATTAAACCACCATGCATTTGCAAGCCTGGACTAACTACCAAACGTCCCTTAAGGTTGTAGCACCCTCAGCCAATGAAGCTAGTCAGCAACGCAACATCCCTTCCGTCACTGTAAGGCTACCATTTTCCGCACCACCGGCAGTATCTGTGCAGGTTTCTTTGCCAGCCCAAAGCAGTCAGGGTCAGGGAATCACCAGTTTTGTAGGAGGAAATACTGCATCTAGGGCACCGGCGGAAACAATAACGTCTCCAACCGTCTCTCAGTCTGCCATGTCCACCGGCACACCCGCTAGTTCCACGATCTCCAGCTCTCCAGTCCAGCTCACCCTACATGAGACTCTGGTTAGAAAAAGGAAGTACTTATCCTCGCATCCACGTACACAGGGTTTTAACGCCCACATAGCTAGACTAATCTCGTTAGAGATGATGCCCTACCGGTTAGTTGAAAGCGAAGCTTTCAAAGCCCTGATGGAGTACGCTGAACCACGCTATGAGCTACCCAGTCGACACTTTTTTTCCAGAAAAGCCATCCCAGCCCTGCACCAGCATGTTAAACAGCGCATCGTCCATGCAGTCAGGCAATCTGTGAGTACAAAGGTGCACCTGACTACAGATACATGGACCAGTAGGCATGGCCAGGGACGTTACGTGTCCATCACGGCACACTGGGTGAATGTGGTGGATGCAGGGACCACAGGGGACATCAATTTCGGGACAGTTGTGCCTAGCCCACGGTCTAGGAAACAGTTGGCTGTAGGCGTTCGCACCCCCTCCTCCTCGTCCTCCTGCAGAAGCGAGAGCTCTTCCACAGACCGCAGTCGCCCAACCACTCCATCGGCAGCTGACACTGTTGCACACCAGTTGTCCCATTATGGGTCAGCTACTGGCAAGCGTCAGCAGGCTGTATTGGCTATGAAGTGTTTGGGCGACAACAGACACACCGCGGAAGTTCTGTCCGAGTTCTTGCAGCAAGAAACGCAGTCGTGGCTGGGCACAGTAGATCTTGAGGCAGGCAAGGTAGTGAGTGATAACGGAAGGAATTTCATGGCTGCCATCTCCCTTTCCCAACTGAAACACATTCCTTGCCTGGCTCACACCTTAAACCTGGTGGTGCAGTGCTTATTGAAAACTTATCCTGGGTTCTCCAACCTGCTCCTCAAAGTGCGTGGACTTTGCTCACATATCCGCCGTTCGCCTGTACACTCCAGCCATATGCAGACCTATCAGCGGTCTTTGAACCTTCCCCAGCATCGCCTAATCATAGACGTTGCAACAAGGTGGAACTCAACACTGCACATGCTTCAGAGACTGTGCGAACAGAGGCGGGCTGTTATGTTTTTGTGGGAGGATACACATACACGGGCAGGCAGTAGGATGGCAGACATGGAGTTGTCAGGTGTGCAGTGGTCGAAGATACAAGACATGTGTCAAGTCCTTCAGTGTTTTGAGGAATGCACACGGCTGGTTAGTGCAGACAACGCCATAATAAGCATAAGCATCCCCCTAATGTGTCTGCTGATGCAAAGTTTGACGCACATAAAGGATCAGGCGTCTGCACCAGAGGAAGAGGAAAGCCTTGATGACAGTCAGCCATTGTCTGGTCAGGGCAGTGTACAGGACGAGTTAGCGGGCGAAGAGGAGGTGGAGGACGAGGAGGATGATGGGGATGAGTATATTTTTAATGAGGAAGCTTTCCCGGGGGCACTGGAAATTGGTTGCGTGGCAAGGCCGGGTTCTGGTTTTTTGAGGGACACAAGTGACGTAGATTTACCTGAAACTGCCCCTCAACCAATCACAACCGCAGATTTGACAACTGGAACTTTGGCCCACATGGCGGATTATGCCTTACGTATCCTCAAAAGGGACACACGCATTACTAAAATGATGAACGATGACAATTACTGGTTGGCCTGCCTCCTTGATCCTCGCTATAAAGGCAAATTGCAAAATATTATGCCACATGAGAACTTGGAACTAATATTAGCAACCAAACAATCAACTCTTGTTGACCGTTTGCTTCAGGCATTCCCAGCACACAGCGCCCGTGATCGTTCTCACATGAGCTCCAGGGGGCAGCAGACCAGGAGTGTTAGGGGTGCACACATCAGAAGTGGCGTTGGACAGAGGGGTTTTCTGACCAGGTTGTTGAGTGATTTTGCTATGACCGCAGACAGGACAGGTACTGCTGAATCAATTGAAAGTGACAGGAGACAACATTTGTCCAGTATGGTTACAAACTATTTTTCATCCCTTATCGATGTTCTCCCTCAACCGTCATTCCCATTTGATTACTGGGCATCCAAATTAGACACCTGGCCAGAATTGGCAGAGTATGCATTGCAGGAGCTTGCTTGCCCGGCAGCTAGTGTCCTATCAAAAAGAGTATTCAGTGCTGCAGGTTCAATATTAACCGAAAAAAGGACTCGTCTGGCTACCCAAAATGTTGATGATCTAACATTCATTAAAATGAACCACAACTGGATTTCGAATTCTTTTGCCCCACCTTGCCCGGCCGACACCTAGCTTTCCTATGAAAAGCTCTTGCCTGTGGACTACTGTGAATTACTTTTCTAATGTCTTAATTTGCTGCAGCTGATTGTCCAGCATACGACATATTTACACCTCCCTAAATGGCCAAACTCCCCACACGGGGCCGTGGTATCGCGACTTGGCGCAAGCACCCGTGAGAGTGCTGTTTGTCTGAAGAGGTGGGTGTGCCCACTTTTGGTCGACAGCACTGCCACTGGGTCCCTCATAGTACAATAAAGTGTCTCTGGTGGTGGTGGTGCGCACCCAACGTCAGACACACTGTTGTAACATGAGGGGCCCTGGGCCTGTACCGCCGGCCACAAGAAAGTTCACCCACCCCCAGGTCAAACATTGCTCTACCACTTCCACAGTTATCTCTCACACTTCTACCAATGTTTAGTCTATGCGCTGACATCCTTCCATTCCTGCCACTGACAATACCATTGTGTTGACATGTATGATGGTACTTAACATAGTCAGGGGCAGTGTCCTCTATTTACCAAAGTAAATACTTTGCGCCAAATTAGTAGGTCTGAAACTACGCAGAGGATCCCACCCCTGTACCTAATGATTGCACCCTTTAGTGTTTTTGTTTTGTTTTAATGCGAGACATTCACATTTATTTATTGTTTTGGACTAGTAACTGGCAGACACTCATTACAATCGGCCTCCGCTGACCAGACCACTGCTGCCCGTGTACCCCTGGAACAAATTTTAAATTGCCTACAGCAAGCCCAATTTTATTATGTTAGGCCTTCGAAGCCTGTCTGCGGTCCCTCCTTCCACTAGGCCTCCACTGACCTGTCTACTGCTGCTCGTGTACACCTGGAACCAATTATAAAGTGCCTACAGCCAGTCCAATTTTATTATGTTAGGCCTTCGAAGCCTGTCTGCGGTCCCTCCTTCCACTAGGCCTCCACTGACCATACCACTGCTGCCCGTGTACCCCTGGAACCAATTTTAAATTGCCTACAGCCAGCCCAATTTTATTATGTTAGGCCTTCGAAGCCTGTCTGCGGTCCCTCCTTCCACTAGGCCTCCACTGACCTGTCTACTGCTGCCCGTGTACCCCTGGAACCAATTATAAAGTGCCTACAGCCAGTCCAATTTTATTATGTTAGGCCTTCGAAGCCTGTCTGCGGTCCCTCCTTCCACTAGGCCTCCACTGACCAGACCACTGCTGCCCGTGTACCCCTGGAACCAATTTTAAATTGCCTACAGCCAGCCCAATTTTATTATGTTAGGCCTTCGAAGCCTGTCTGCGGTCCCTCCTTCCACTAGTCCTCCACTGACCAGACCACTGCTGCCCGTGTACCCCTGGAACCAATTTTAAAGCGCCTACAGCCCAATTTTATTATGTTAGGCCTTCGAAGCCTGTCTGCGGTCCCTCCTTCCACTAGGCCTCCACTGACCAGACCACTGCTGCCCGTGTACCCCTGGAACCAATTTTAAATTGCCTACAGCCAGCCCAATTTTATTATGTTAGGCCTTCGAAGCCTGTCTGCGGTCCCTCCTTCCACTAGGCCTCCACTGACCTGTCTACTGCTGCCCGTGTACCCCTGGAACAAATTTTAAATTGCCTACAGCAAGCCCAATTTTATTATGTTAGGCCTTCGAAGCCTGTCTGCGGTCCCTCCTTCCACTAGGCCTCCACTGACCTGTCTACTGCTGCCCGTGTACCCCTGGAACAAATTTTAAATTGCCTACAGCAATCCCAATTTTATTATGTTAGGCCTTCGAAGCCTGTCTGCTGTCCCTCCTTCCACTAGGCCTCCACTGACCAGACCACTGCTGCCCGTGTACCCCTGGAACCAATTATAAAGCGCCTACAGCCTGTCCAATTTTATTATGTTAGGCCTTCGAAGCCTGTCTGCAGTCCCTCCTTCCACTAGACCTCCACTGACCAGACCACTGCTGCCCGTGTACCCCTGGAACCAATTTTAAATTGCCTACAGCCAGCCCAATTTTATTATGTTAGGCCTTCGAAGCCTGTCTGCGGTCCCTCCTTCCACTAGTCCTCCACTGACCAGACCACTGCTGCCCGTGTACCCCTGGAACCAATTTTAAAGCGCCTACAGCCCAATTTTATTATGTTAGGCCTTCGAAGCCTGTCTGCGGTCCCTCCTTCCACTAGGCCTCCACTGACCAGACCACTGCTGCCCGTGTACCCCTGGAACCAATTATAAAGTGCCTACAGCCTGTCCAATTTTATTATGTTAGGCCTTCGAAGCCTGTCTGCGGTCCCTCCTTCCACTAGGCCTCCACTGACCTGACTACTGCTGCCCGTGTACCCCTGGAACCAATTATAAAGTGCCTACAGCCTGTCCAATTTTATTATGTTAGGCCTTCGAAGCCTGTCTGCGGTCCCTCCTTCCACTAGGCCTCTGGAACAAATTTTAAATTGCCTACAGCCAGCCCAATTTATTATGTTAGGCCTTCGAAGCCTGTCTGCGGTCCCTCCTTCCACTAGGCCTCCACTGACCTGTCTACTGCTGCCCGTGTACCCCTGGAACCAATTATAAAGTGCCTACAGCCTGTCCAATTTTATTATGTTAGGCCTTCGAAGCCTGTCTGCGGTCCCTCCTTCCACTAGGCCTCCACTGACCTGTCTACTGCTGCCCATTTACTCCTGGAACCAATTATAAAGTGCCTACAGCCTGTCCAATTTTATTATGTTAGGCCTTCGAAGCCTGTCTGCAGTCCCTCCTTCCACTAGGCCTCCACTGACCTGTCTACTGCTGCCCGTGTACCCCTGGAACCAATTATAAAGTGCCTACAGCCCAATATTTTTTTATGTTAGGCCTTCGAAGCCTGTCTGCGGCCCGTTCTTTCTACTACTACTACACTGACCAGTCTACTGCTGCCCGTGTACCCCTGGAACCTATTTAAAAGTGCCTACAGCCCAATATTTTTTTATGCTAGGCCTTCGAAGCCTGTCTGTGGCCCGTTCTTTCTACTACTACTACACTGACCAGTCTACTGCTGCCCGTGTACCCCTGGAACCAATGTTAAAGTGCCTACAGCCCAATATTTTTTTATGTTAGGCCTTCGAAGCCTGTCTGCGGCCCGTTCTTTCTACTACTCCTACACTGACCAGACCACTGCTGCCTGTGTACCCCTGGAACCTATTTAAAAGTGCCTACAGCCCAATATTTTTTTATGTTAGGCCTTCGAAGCCTGTCTGCGGCCCGTTCTTTCTACTACTACTACACTGACCAGTCTACTGCTGCCCGTGTACCCCTGGAACCAATGTTAAAGTGCCTACAGCCCAATATTTTTTTATGTTAGGCCTTCGAAGCCTGTCTGCGGCCCGTTCTTTCTACTACTCCTACACTGACCAGACCCCTGCTGCCCGTGTACCCCTGGAACCTATTTAAAAGTGCCTACAGCCCAATATTTTTTTATGTTAGGCCTTCGAAGCCTGTCTGCGGCCCGTTCTTTCTACTACTACTACACTGACCAGTCTACTGCTGCCCGTGTACCCCTGGAACCAATGTTAAAGTGCCTACAGCCCAATATTTTTTTATGTTAGGCCTTCGAAGCCTGTCTGCGGCCCGTTCTTTCTACTACTCCTACACTGACCAGACCACTGCTGCCTGTGTACCCCTGGAACCTATTTAAAAGTGCCTACAGCCCAATATTTTTTTATGTTAGGCCTTCGAAGCCTGTCTGCGGCCCGTTCCTTCTACTACTACTACACTGACCAGTCTACTGCTGCCCGTGTACCCCTGGAACCAATGTTAAAGTGCCTACAGCCCAATATTTTTTTATGTTAGGCCTTCGAAGCCTGCCTGCGGCCCGTTCTTTCTACTACTCCTCCACTGACCAGACCACTGCTGCCCGTGTACCCCTGGAACCTATTTTTAATTGCATAGAGCATCCTTTTTTAATAACAGGAACACATGGGCTACTTGCACAGTGAACAAGTCTGTATGATCATGTTCACACACCACCAAGAAACCTGAAGACACAAAAGAGAATAGTAAAACCAAAAACACTCAGTTTGAAAAAATGTTGCAGTAATCCGCAAGTGCTAGTAAAAGATGTAAAAAACAGGGTATTTGGTTAATACGTTTTTTGCAAAAAATGTATACTAAGCTGTTCTACCCTGTATGCACACATGGATTTTTCCTCTCTGAACCCTGTTCACACAGGTTATATACAGATGATCAGGTTTTTAAATACATCAGATAGGGATTGCATACATTAGTTAGGACTGCTCTGATAAGGGTATACCGTGAAGATTGGTAGAGCAGCTTAGTATACATTTTTTGCAAAAAACGTATCAACCAAATACCCTGTTTTTTACATCTTTTACTAGCACTTGCGGATTACTGCAACATTTTTTCAAACTGAGTGTTTTTGGTTTTACTATTCTCTTTTGTGTCTTCAGGTTTCTTGGTGGTGTGTGAACATGATCATACAGACTTGTTCACTGTGCAAGTAGCCCATGTGTTCCTGTTTCCATAATTGTTCTCTTGTGTCTACAAGACTGGGGAGTTCCACCACTCCTCTTGGGCTATCTGCACAAAAGTTGTTCTACCCTGTATGCACACATGGATTTTTCCTCTCTGAACCCTGTTCACACAGGTTATATACAGATGATCAGGTTTTTAAATACATCAGATAGGGATTGCATACATTAGTTAGGACTGCTCTGATAAGGGTATACCGTGAAGATTGGTAGAGCAGCTTAGTATACATTTTTTGCAAAAAACGTATCAACCAAATACCCTGTTTTTTACATCTTTTACTAGCACTTGCGGATTACTGCAACATTTTTTCAAACTGAGTGTTTTTGGTTTTACTATTCTCTTTTGTGTCTTCAGGTTTCTTGGTGGTGTGTGAACATGATCATACAGACTTGTTCACTGTGCAAGTAGCCCATGTGTTCCTGTTTCCATAATTGTTCTCTTGTGTCTACAAGACTGGGGAGTTCCACCACTCCTCTTGGGCTATCTGCACAAAAGCTGTTCTACCCTGTATGCACACATGGATTTTTCCTCTCTGAACCCTGTTCACACAGGTTATATACAGATGATCAGGTTTTTAAATACATCAGATAGGGATTGCATACATTAGTTAGGACTGCTCTGATAAGGGTATACCGTGAAGATTGGTAGAGCAGCTTAGTATACATTTTTTGCAAAAAACGTATCAACCAAATACCCTGTTTTTTACATCTTTTACTAGCACTTGCGGATTACTGCAACATTTTTTCAAACTGAGTGTTTTTGGTTTTACTATTCTCTTTTGTGTCTTCAGGTTTCTTGGTGGTGTGTGAACATGATCATACAGACTTGTTCACTGTGCAAGTAGCCCATGTGTTCCTGTTTCCATAATTGTTCTCTTGTGTCTACAAGACTGGGGAGTTCCACCACTCCTCTTGGGCTATCTGCACAAAAGCTGTTCTACCCTGTATGCACACATGGATTTTTCCTCTCTGAACCCTGTTCACACAGGTTATATACAGATGATCAGGTTTTTAAATACATCAGATAGGGATTGCATACATTAGTTAGGACTGCTCTGATAAGGGTATACCGTGAAGATTGGTAGAGCAGCTTAGTATACATTTTTTGCAAAAAACGTATCAACCAAATACCCTGTTTTTTACATCTTTTACTAGCACTTGCGGATTACTGCAACATTTTTTCAAACTGAGTGTTTTTGGTTTTACTATTCTCTTTTGTGTCTTCAGGTTTCTTGGTGGTGTGTGAACATGATCATACAGACTTGTTCACTGTGCAAGTAGCCCATGTGTTCCTGTTTCCATAATTGTTCTCTTGTGTCTACAAGACTGGGGAGTTCCACCACTCCTCTTGGGCTATCTGCACAAAAGCTGTTCTACCCTGTATGCACACATGGATTTTTCCTCTCTGAACCCTGTTCACACAGGTTATATACAGATGATCAGGTTTTTAAATACATCAGATAGGGATTGCATACATTAGTTAGGACTGCTCTGATAAGGGTATACCGTGAAGATTGGTAGAGCAGCTTAGTATACATTTTTTGCAAAAAACGTATCAACCAAATACCCTGTTTTTTACATCTTTTACTAGCACTTGCGGATTACTGCAACATTTTTTCAAACTGAGTGTTTTTGGTTTTACTATTCTCTTTTGTGTCTTCAGGTTTCTTGGTGGTGTGTGAACATGATCATACAGACTTGTTCACTGTGCAAGTAGCCCATGTGTTCCTGTTTCCATAATTGTTCTCTTGTGTCTACAAGACTGGGGAGTTCCACCACTCCTCTTGGGCTATCTGCACAAAAGCTGTTCTACCCTGTATGCACACATGGATTTTTCCTCTCTGAACCCTGTTCACACAGGTTATATACAGATGATCAGGTTTTTAAATACATCAGATAGGGATTGCATACATTAGTTAGGACTGCTCTGATAAGGGTATACCGTGAAGATTGGTAGAGCAGCTTAGTATACATTTTTTGCAAAAAACGTATCAACCAAATACCCTGTTTTTTACATCTTTTACTAGCACTTGCGGATTACTGCAACATTTTTTCAAACTGAGTGTTTTTGGTTTTACTATTCTCTTTTGTGTCTTCAGGTTTCTTGGTGGTGTGTGAACATGATCATACAGACTTGTTCACTGTGCAAGTAGCCCATGTGTTCCTGTTTCCATAATTGTTCTCTTGTGTCTACAAGACTGGGGAGTTCCACCACTCCTCTTGGGCTATCTGCACAAAAGCTGTTCTACCCTGTATGCACACATGGATTTTTCCTCTCTGAACCCTGTTCACACAGGTTATATACAGATGATCAGGTTTTTAAATACATCAGATAGGGATTGCATACATTAGTTAGGACTGCTCTGATAAGGGTATACCGTGAAGATTGGTAGAGCAGCTTAGTATACATTTTTTGCAAAAAACGTATCAACCAAATACCCTGTTTTTTACATCTTTTACTAGCACTTGCGGATTACTGCAACATTTTTTCAAACTGAGTGTTTTTGGTTTTACTATTCTCTTTTGTGTCTTCAGGTTTCTTGGTGGTGTGTGAACATGATCATACAGACTTGTTCACTGTGCAAGTAGCCCATGTGTTCCTGTTTCCATAATTGTTCTCTTGTGTCTACAAGACTGGGGAGTTCCACCACTCCTCTTGGGCTATCTGCACAAAAGCTGTTCTACCCTGTATGCACACATGGATTTTTCCTCTCTGAACCCTGTTCACACAGGTTATATACAGATGATCAGGTTTTTAAATACATCAGATAGGGATTGCATACATTAGTTAGGACTGCTCTGATAAGGGTATACCGTGAAGATTGGTAGAGCAGCTTAGTATACATTTTTTGCAAAAAACGTATCAACCAAATACCCTGTTTTTTACATCTTTTACTAGCACTTGCGGATTACTGCAACATTTTTTCAAACTGAGTGTTTTTGGTTTTACTATTCTCTTTTGTGTCTTCAGGTTTCTTGGTGGTGTGTGAACATGATCATACAGACTTGTTCACTGTGCAAGTAGCCCATGTGTTCCTGTTTCCATAATTGTTCTCTTGTGTCTACAAGACTAGGGAGTTCCACCACTCCTCTTGGGCTATCTGCACAAAAGCTGTTCTAACCTGTATGCACACATGGATTTTTCCTCTCTGAACCCTGTTCACACAGGTTATATACAGATGATCAGGTTTTTAAATACATCAGATAGGGATTGCATACATTAGTTAGGACTGCTCTGATAAGGGTATACCGTGAAGATTGGTAGAGCAGCTTAGTATACATTTTTTGCAAAAAATGTATCAACCAAATACCCTGTTTTTTACATCTTTTACTAGCACTTGCGGATTACTGCAACATTTTTTCAAACTGAGTGTTTTTGGTTTTACTATTCTCTTTTGTGTCTTCAGGTTTCTTGGTGGTGTGTGAACATGATCATACAGACTTGTTCACTGTGCAAGTAGCCCATGTGTTCCTGTTTCCATAATTGTTCTCTTGTGTCTACAAGACTGGGGAGTTCCACCACTCCTCTTGGGCTATCTGCACAAAAGCTGTTCTACCCTGTATGCACACATGGATTTTTCCTCTCTGAACCCTGTTCACACAGGTTATATACAGATGATCAGGTTTTTAAATACATCAGATAGGGATTGCATACATTAGTTAGGACTGCTCTGATAAGGGTATACCGTGAAGATTGGTAGAGCAGCTTAGTATACATTTTTTGCAAAAAACGTATCAACCAAATACCCTGTTTTTTACATCTTTTACTAGCACTTGCGGATTACTGCAACATTTTTTCAAACTGAGTGTTTTTGGTTTTACTATTCTCTTTTGTGTCTTCAGGTTTCTTGGTGGTGTGTGAACATGATCATACAGACTTGTTCACTGTGCAAGTAGCCCATGTGTTCCTGTTTCCATAATTGTTCTCTTGTGTCTACAAGACTGGGGAGTTCCACCACTCCTCTTGGGCTATCTGCACAAAAGCTGTTCTACCCTGTATGCACACATGGATTTTTCCTCTCTGAACCCTGTTCACACAGGTTATATACAGATGATCAGGTTTTTAAATACATCAGATAGGGATTGCATACATTAGTTAGGACTGCTCTGATAAGGGTATACCGTGAAGATTGGTAGAGCAGCTTAGTATACATTTTTTGCAAAAAACGTATCAACCAAATACCCTGTTTTTTACATCTTTTACTAGCACTTGCGGATTACTGCAACATTTTTTCAAACTGAGTGTTTTTGGTTTTACTATTCTCTTTTGTGTCTTCATCCTTTTTTAATAGTAGGCGTACAAAGTCTGTCTGCAGTCCACTATTGAAATTGTCCTCCACTGCCCAGAGCAATGCTGCCTGTGTACCCCTGTAACCTTTTTTAAGCTGCAGTGAGCCACATATTTGGTTTAAGGCCTACTACCTGTGTCTGTCTGCGCCACTCAATACAGCTGTGTTCCTTTGAAAAAAGCTGAGCGTCAATAGTCTTGTTTTCAGCCTCTAGGAATTTTAAAACTGCATTGGGGCTACAACTTTGGTAGGGCCTACTAACGGTGTCTGCCGCCCCAAGGTGTGCCCCAGGTTTCGTCCACATTGCTTCGATCTTCCTACTCTCGTTTAGTAGTTGTTGCAAACTACACTGCATTAGGCCTACAAATTTGGTATGGGGTGTAGAGAGACGGTGTGTTACACTCCAAGGTGTTCCCCAGGTTTCCTCGCCATTGCTTCGATCTTCCTACTCTCGTTTAGTAGTTGGTGAAAACTACACTGCATTAGGCCTACAAATTGGGTATGGGGTGTAGAGACGGTGTGTTCCACTCCAAGGTGTTCCCCAGGTTGCCTTTCCTGAGCTTCTATCTTCAGGCTCTTGTTAAATAGTGGTTAAATGGAACAACTGCATTTGGCGTACTAGTTGGTTTGGGGCCTACTAACAGTGTCTGCCGCTCCTTGCTGTTCTCCTGGTTTCCTGTCCTGAAATTCCATTTTCAGGCTCTCGTTAAGTAGTTGTTAATGTTAGACTGCATTTGGCCTACTAGTTGGGTTGGGGCCTACTATCGGTGTCTGCCACTCCTCGCTGTTCTCCTCCACTGAACAAAGCTGTGCTTACAAAGCTGTTTACTACGGTTGCCAATTTTGAACTGCATTTCGACTACTTACTGATTTGGGCCTACTCTCTGTGTCAGCCTCTCATTCCAGTTGTCCTCCACTGCAATGCCCCCTGGTTAGTCCTGTGTTACCAATTTTGAACTGCATTTAGCCAACTTTATTCTTTGGGCCTATATCTGTGTTTCCTCCTCATCCTGCCCATTGCCCAGCCAGTGATAGATGAGTCTGCTGGTACATTGACCCATAACGCAACATTCCCCGTGCACGCTACACAGCAAGATTGTGACCCTGCTGAAAGTCAGGTTCCTCTTCCCGCATACCATACCACCTTCATCAGGTGGGGGGAGGAATACTAGTTGGCGACGTCACTGGCACAGGGCCTCTCATAGTACGCAAAAGTGTTGCTGCCGGTGGGAGGCGCCCCCGCCGTGCAAACACACCGCTGTACTTTGAGGGGCCCTGTGCCAGTGCCAATGCCAACGAGTGGGCCCCCCCTGCTTGCTCAAGATCACAGCACTTGCAAAGTTGAAATACTTACCTCTCCCTGCTCCACTGCCGTGACGTGGTCCGGATTTCCTGGGCCCACTAATTACTTGAACCAGCCCTACCCCCCACAACTTTAGCCAAATGACCCCCAATTTCAAATGCCTTCCAATTATTATAAGGTAAATTACTATTGACAAGCTTCTGTAACAAGAATGGATGTTTTTGCCATTAAAATGGGCAGTGTAGGTGTTTTCCTGGCCTCCACTGACTGCCGACTATGCTCCCCCATTGACTTGCATTGGGTTTCGTGTTTCGATCGATACCCGAATTTTCGCGATAATCGGCCGATTCCACTCGACTCGACTTCTAAGATAGTCGGGTTTCGCGAAACACGGCTTGACTCTAAAAAGGTCAAGGTCGCTCAACCCTACTCTCTACCATTGGTACTACATATTATATTTGCCTTATTTGGTTTAACTTTGTCCACGTGAGTTACCAGAAACAAGACCCAACCCCTTCCAGTACTCCTATCTACGTCTTTTTGCATGCTCTATGAATGTACCATTTGCACCTTGCACTTTATTTATGAGGACACTATTCTGTTTATATTGTAACTTCATGCATTTGCCTATTTTTTTATTTAAGCCTGATTTGCAAGGTCTTGCATAGATGCAACTTACCTGTTTACCATAACAGCTCAGTGTTCGCTTTTTCAATTCTTGCATGGTCCGTTTACATCTCCTTTTTTTTACTTTTTAACTATTTGTGTTTGCTTCGATAAAATTGTTTATCATGTGTATACATATACATTGTGTTTGGAGGACTTTTTTTCCCACATAGGTTCTTCATTTAATCACGGTCCTCCATGTTATCTCTGTGGGCTTTTTTCGGCTCTGTTTATTTAGGCAGCGTTAGAGCCCACTCCCGCCACCGTTGGGCACCCTGGGAAATTATCATGTGTTTTATGTATTTTTGGTACAAATTACCCCCAACATTTTTGAGGGTGACATTGGAGAGTTTATGTGCGGTTTTGTTAGTTATAACCCCAAATCGAATATTCTTTTTTGTTAAAAGTACATTATTGGTTTTGATTGGGCTTCATAAAAGACCATGATTTTTGCTATAATCTGCAATACCGGAGGTCCTACGTCCGCATGGGGGATTAAAAATTACTTTAAATATATAAAGAAAAATGGATGAAAAACTAGTAAAATCCAATCATCCTCAGTCTTTAAAATGAAAGAAACAAGAAGCATATTTTCTATATTGAAGATATAAATGTGAAAAATATATCTTAAAATCAAAGAAATAAAAAGATAAAAATAAGCATATTCTGCATTGCTGAATTCTTAAAAACCAACATTTTCTCACCCACTTGTTTTGCGTCCATCTCTCTCCGTCGCCCCCTTCCTTGAGTCACAGTTTCAGCTTTACAGGAGCCAAAGGAAGATGAAGATATTTGGAAAACAAATAGATGGGAAGGTATACTGAACTGTTTGATGACGCCAAGGGTGTACCATGCGCCTGTGCTTGGTTTGAACAGACATTTTGCACTGACAAATTCTCTTTAGTTTCAAAACCACAGGACCTTTGCAGCAGCTTCCTACCCTTTCTCCACTGAAAATTCATGCATGCTCTTCTGTGCCAAACATACACATGTATGAGGTTAATAGGGTGGTGGGGAGTAAGGGACAGGTCGAAGGAATCGACTATTGGTTAAACTAGTGTTCAGATGACAGCTTTCTCAAGTGTATGGCCAGCTTCATTTTCAAATACCCAACATTGAAATAAAGAGTCAAGTGCGCAAAATTGGCATAAAAACAGTGAACAATTCAAAATATATTTTATTAACCTGTATGATTTTATAAACTTTCACAAGACCAAGAATACTTAGCAATCATGAACTCTGTGTAAGAAAACTAACTCACTGGTGGTAACAGCAACTTTGTCTTCTTGCAATAGGTATTTATTAGCCATACAGAAGCTCTTAATAAGTTTCAATACATTCGGTCAACGTCGTAAAAGGGTTAATCCAAGAAGAAAAATGTTTCCCCCACCTATCGGATAGGGGTTAACTCACTGATCAGTGGAGTTCCCTCAGCAGTCCTGAGAATGGGGTCTGGAACCTACATGCTCGACCTATGCTCTATTTTGGACTGCCGGAAATAGCAAAACTGTACTTGGCAATCTCCGGCAGTCCCATAGACAATGTATGGAAAAGGGGTTGAGCATGCGTAGCTCCACTCTATTAACATTGAGGCTCTCCATTTCCCAGTTCCCGAATCCAGAGCCTTATGAGCATGGAATAACTTTTCTGTCCGCTAATAACTCTTCAGTTTCATATTGGATTATAGATTAATAAAGCGTGGAACAATGTTCAGAGACAGCTAGGAGCCGAAGAGAATGATGGTAGATTACAGCTTACTGTAAAGGTAAGGAGCAGTCTGTTGTGGGAAGACACATTCAGAAGTCTCCAACTACATGTTTTGTCTTGACATAACTCTACATGGTGTTAACATCAGGAGCTACTTCGAGAACTTTCAAAACATAATCTATGGGAAAGATGATGGAAAAATAGAACTAAATGGTTTATACTCTCATTGACTCTAATTGAGAGGATCTAGACTTCATTGGCGACCTTTGAAGTGGAAACATGGGCAAGACACAAGTCACTTATGAGATCCCTGGTGAGATGTCAGCTACTAGACTTCCACTGATCTGCACTGACTTGATGGGAAGTCACCTTGGGACATCTTCATAGTATAAAAGATTATGCATGGCAAAAAATGATTGGTTATTTTGGTATTTAATATATTGGCCTAATTTTCTGAGTATGTTTGTAGAGTAGAACTGAACCCTATAGTCTTGGCCATTTCTACTATAAAGGAACTTGGTGAGAGAGGTCCAGGTTGCCACAAATTGGGGTGGCCATGAATCTTTGAAGCTTTATTGCATCGAGTGCCACCTTAAGTTAGGGCTCCTCCTTACCAAGCTCACCATAGTTTTCATGAACCCACTCGTTAATAAAGTGGTTAATTCCCTCATGCATGACTAATTCTGGCAAAGAGCTTCCTTGAAGCTTGCTGAACATCCTTATTCCTTAAAGTGTAAATAAAAGGGTTCAACATAGGGGCAAGAATGGTGTACATCACACTGGCTATTCGGTCCTTGGTCAATGAGTAGCTAGACGAAGGGCGAAAGTACATAAATAGTATTGTCCCAAAATAAAAGGTAACCACGGCCAGGTGGGAAGAGCAGGTGGAAAAAACCTTTCTCCTTCCTTTAGCAGAACGGATTTTGAGAATGGCAAAAATAATACGGACATACGAGGAAAAGATGAACAGAAAGGGACCAGCGACCACAATAGATCCTTCGGTGAAGATGACCAGTTGATTGATGGTGATGTCAGAGCAGGAGAGTTTGAAGAGAGGCACCATGTCACACAAATAATGGTTGATCTTGTTGGCCCCACAGTATGAGAGTCTCGATGTCAAGGCAGTATGTAGAATGGCATTTGCTGTAGACAATATCCAACAAAAGACAATTAGTTGGGAACACAATCTTCTATTCATTACCATCACATAATGGAGGGGGTCACAAATGGCTAAGTATCGATCATAAGCCATGACAGAAAGCAAGAAGTCCTCAACGTTGGCAAATGTCAAAAAGAAGAAGACTTGAGCCATACATCCCCAAAACAATATGACCCTTCCTCTCAGATCCAACAAGAGATTCTTCAACATTTGAGGAACTGTCACTAAGCACATGCAAATGTCTACAAAAGATAGGTTGGCCAGGAAGAAGTACATTGGGCCTTGTAGCTGAGAGTTGGAGAAAGTCATTGTAATAATTGCCAAATTTCCTGTTATGGTGATAATCAAGATGAAGAAAAATGCTATAAAGAGCCAGAGCTGGAAACTATGGAGATCGGCAAATGTGGTAAGTATGAACTCCATCACTGATGACGAATTGGTGGCTTCCATGTCTCTTGGATTTGTTCATATATTTCTTAGGCCATGAAACAGTAAAATAATTTAAGTAATTATTTAAACTCAGAGCAAAACAATAAGATATCATTCATCCTTACATCAAATTCTCGGTCCTGTGCTCAGTACCTCAACGGATTGGGTTGGGTAGACATTTTGGTTGGGGATAACTATTAAATAGTCAAATCATGTTACAGTATAATTCAAAGAAAAGTCATAGCTTTGTTCACCAATTTTTATTAGCAGTACCAAATGTCACATCTGGATATCATGCCTATATCTGCCCAAACCAGCTGGTACCAAAGAAAAATCTCAGAGTAAGCTGAGACGAAAGAAGACAAAAAGTCTGGAAAGATCCAGCAAAAGGACAATCAGTGGCTTCTTTCAGGTCCATGTTCAGCATTCCCTAGGGTAACAGAACCAGACAGCCATTGGTGATTCCGACAGATCAGAGACTGCAGGAATCAACCTGACAAGTACATAGGCGAGCAAAGACACCATGGAGAGGACAAATCAAGACAAAGGGTCACCTGTTATACCAACACCAGAGTCAGTGTACAGGCCTGTAGAGACCATATTATTTATATTGCTTCTATATCATTGTGTAGACTCAGTTCCTACATCCCAAAATCCTAGAAAGTTACTGTATTACTTATGTTAAATACAACTTTAGACTCCTTGTGCATCAAAGCCATGACCATGAGTATTCTGTGCTGGTATTAGATGGCTCGTTTGTGAACCACTGAGGTATGTAGATAGGTGGGTGTCTTCGTAAGGCAGACTCTTGAGAGTGTGGAGACCCCAACTCCTGCAGTAGCTTGACCTTTATTGGGACATATTTGAGGTGGAGGCAGGTTATTTTAAGGTGGCCAAATAAAAACTAACTGCAAATAGTCACGGATGTCAATTGTTACGGATCCCTACTCCGTGGGGTCACTTATTCGTCACGTGCCTGCTCTCACACGTGACCTGGGGTTGTGCTTGCAAGGGTTAATCTATCTCCCCACTCCTGCTCATATGCGCTGCCACCACTCACCGAATACACAGGTGATGAGTCCCAGAACTAACAATACTAATAAAAATATGTCTATCACTCATAAGGCTCACACACCTTAGGCTATGGATTCTTTTAGAACATTCAAGGTTCAACTTGTTAAAGTTTTATACTTTAATAACAAATGGGTCAGTGCTTACAATAAGAAAAGATATAAAAATATGATAATAAAAAGACATACAACTTATGCAAAACAGTATTCTTTCTTCCCTCGGCATCAAAGGCCTTTCCCTGTCCGGGATTGCCTCATACCTTTCCGACCGCACATTTAGCGTTTCCCACTCCCACACTACCTCCTCACCCCGCCCCCTCTCTGTTGGAGTCCCTCAAGGCTCTGTCCTAGGACCTCTACTTTTTTCCATCTATACCTTTGGCCTAGGACAACTCAAAGTCCCATAGCTTCCAGTACCACCTATATGCGGACGACACTCAGATCTACCTCTCTGGCTCAGATGTCGCCTCTTTTCTGTCCAGAATCCCGGAGTGTTTGTCAAACATATCCTCCTTCTTCAACTCTCGCTTCCTAAAACTCAATGTAGACAAAACCGAACTCATCATCTTTCTCCCATCTCTCGTATCCCCCCTACCTGAACTATCTATTAGAGTAAACGGCATCACGCTCTCTCCCACACCTGAAATCCGCTGCCTCGGGGTAACTGTCGATTCTGCCTTGTCCTTCAAACCGCACGTCCAAACCCTTGCCACCTCCTGTCGCCTCCAACTCAAAAATATTACCAGAATCCGTCCTTTCCTCAGCCCACAATCTACTAAAACTCTTGTGCATGCCCTCATCATCTCCCGCCTCGATTACTGCAACACCCTCGTCTGTGGCCTCCCCGCTAACTCCCTTGCACCACTCCAGTCTGTCCTCAACTCTGCTGCTCGGCTAATCCACCTCTCTCCTCGCTACTCACCTGCTTCACCCCTTTGCAAATCCCTCCACTGGTCCCAATTCCCCAACGAATCCAGTTCAAACTACTAACACTGATCTACAAAGCCATCCACAACCTGTCCCCTCTCTATATCTCTGGACTAATCTCCCACTATCTTCCCTCACGTAATCTTCGATCCTACCAAGACCTCCTACTCTCCTCCACACTTATTCGTTCCTCACACAACCGCCTCCAAGATTTCTCCCGAATATCCCCCATTCTCTGGAATTCCATGCCTCAACACGTCCGATTATCCACCACCCTCGGATCCATCAAACGGAACCTGAAAACCCATCTCTTCAGGAAAGCCTACAGCCTGCAATAACCATTCTGCCGCCTCACCGACCGCCCGAGCTGCCGCCATGCCACCGACCACCCGAGCTGCCGCCATGTAACCGACCACCCGAGCTGCCGCCACGTCACCGACCACCCGAGCTGCCGCCAAGACCACCCGGGCTGCCGCCTCACCACCACCAATGCTGCAGCACACCAACCTCCTGTCTCTTCCCCATTGTCCTGAAGAATGTAAGTCCGCAAGGACAGGGTCCTCTCCCCTCTGTACCAGTCTGTCACTATAAATTTGTTTACTGTTACTGATATCTATAACCCTGTATGTAACCCCTTTTCACATGTACAGCACCATGGAATTAATGGTGCTATATAAATAAATAAATAAATAAATAAATAATAATAATAATAATAATAATAATAAATACAGCTGGTGGCTTCAAGCACAGTATATTGTATACCTCAATAAGAATAAAAGAAGATGACTACTTCTATAACAACATTAGAATACCATGAAAACCCTATTGGTACCCAAAGTGTAAAGTTTGCGTTTATCAGAGGCTGTTGGCTGAAAAAGGCTACCTCCAACAGACTTGGCGATAGCCTCTGCATCAGGCAGATCTGAACTTACATAGGGGTACCCTGGGTTGTTTCCATGGAGGAGATGCTGAACAGAGGAGCGAGCCTGATGTGAGCCTTGTCAAACGAATTCAGATGAGTATGAGAAGAAGCAAAACTTGTCCAGAATCATAAAACAAAACCTAGTCAAGTGGAATAGCCAAGGTCAGATACTGTAAGGACAGACAAGAGCAAGGTCAGACAGGCCAAGGGCAAAACCAGGAGGCAAAAAAATCAGACCAGATAAGACGATTAAACTTACTGTCAATACACCCATTAGCCTAGCTGTGCAGAACCACAGGTCTCAGCCAGATTAATCCTTTACGGGACAGCAACTGTACTATCCATAGACATTGGCCACCACATCTCCTTTAGCATCAGTGCCTCGCAGGGTGAGCACGGGGGTGCCTGATAACTCCTACTTAAATTTTTATGATTTCTACCAATTCCCATATAAACCATCTCTATATTTGATCAGGCTGAATATAAAAGGTCCACAGTTCCAGTGCCCACTCGATCTTAGCAGTGCCGCTCTGAAATGTTACATTTCTGTTATTGATATGAATAGCACTGCAGTCACCCAAGAAATGGGAGCGTGTATGCGCCCATGGGTAACACATTTCTTCCCATTCCCTTTAGCAATACTATCCATTTACACCATGTTTCTAATGCAAACCTGCCGGACCCAGTGACCAATAACAGTATCACCACCACTGCCAGCTATCCACAGTATCACATGCCAACCAATCATAGGCACTTAGCAATGTCAGGCAGAAAAAATGACTCACGGCAGTACCAGCTAGCCACAGTGTCTCACAGCAGTACCAGCTAGCCACAGTGTCTCACCCCAGTACCAGCTAGCCACAGTGTCTTACCCCAGTACCAGCTAGCCACAGTGTCTCACCACAGTACCAGCAAGCCACAGTGTCTCACCACAGTACCAGCAAGCCACAGTATCTCACCCCAGTACCAGCTAGCCACAGTGTCTCACCACAGTACCAGCTAGCCACAGTGTCTTACCACAGTACCAGCTAGCCACAGTGTCTCACCACAGTACCAGCTAGCCACAGTGTCTCACCCCAGTACCAGCTAGCCACAGTGTCTCACCACAGTACCAGCTAGCCACAGTGTCTCACCACAGTACCAGCTAGCCACAGTGTCTCACCCCAGTACCAGCAAGCCATAGTGTCTAACCACAGTACCAGCAAGCCAGTGTCTCACCCCAGTACCAGCTAGCCACAGTGTCTCACCACAGTACCAGCTAGCCACAGTGTCTCACCACAGTACCAGCTAGCCACAGTGTCTCACAGCAGTACCAGCTAGCCACAGTGTCTCACAGCAGTACCAGCTAGCCACAGTGTCTCACCACAGTACCAGCTAGCCACAGTGTCTCACCTCAGTACCAGCAAGCCACAGTGTCTCACCACAGTATCAGCTAGCCACAGTGTCTCACCACAGTACCAGCAAGCCACAGTGTCTCACCACAGTACCAGCAAGCCACAGTGTCTCAGATCAGAACCAGCTAGACACAGTGTCTCACACCAGTACAAGCTAGCCACAGTGAGTGTCTTACAGCAGTACCAGCTAGACACAGTGTCTCACACCAGTACAAGCTAGCCACAGTGTCTCACAGCAGTACCAGCTAGACACAGTGTCTCACACCAGTACAAGCTAGCCACAGTGTCTCACCACAGTACCAGCTAGACACAGTGTCTCACACCAGTACAAGCTAGCCACAGTGTCTCACAGCAGTACCAGCTAGCCACACTGTTTCAAAGCAGAACCAGGTAGCTACAGTGTCTCACAGCAGTACCAGCTAGCCACAGTGTCCCAAAGCAGTACCAGCTAGACAGGGTGTCTCAAAGCAGAACCAGGTAGCCACAGTGTCTCACAGCAGTACCAGCTAGCCACAGTGTCTCACAGCAGTACCAACTAGACAAAGTGCCTCAAAGCAGAACCAGCTAGCCACAGTGTCCCAAAGCAGAAACAGCTAGCCACAGTGTCTCACAGCAGTACCAGCTAGCCACAGTGTCTCACAGCAGTACCAGCTAGCCACAGTGTCTCGCAGCAGTACCAGCTAGCCACAGTGTCTCGCCACAGTACCAGCTAGCCACAGTGTCTCACCCCAGTACCAGCTAGCCACAGTGTCTAACCACAGTACCAGCTAGCCACAGTGTCTCACCACAGTACCAGCTAGCCACAGTGTCTCACCCCAGTACCAGCTAGCCACAGTGTCTCACCACAGTACCAGCTAGCCACAGTGTCTCACCCCAGTACCAGCTAGCCACAGTGTCTCACCACAGTACCAGCTAGCCACAGTGTCTCACCACAGTACCAGCTAGCCACAGTGTCTCACCCCAGTACCAGCTAGCCACAGTGTCTCACCACAGTACCAGCTAGCCACAGTGTCTCACCACAGTACCAGCAAGCCACAGTGTCTCACCACAGTACCAGCAAGCCACAGTGTCTCACCACAGTACCAGCAAGCCACAGTGTTTCACCACAGTACCAGCTAGCCACAGTGTCTCACCACAGTACCAGCTAGCCACAGTGTCTCACCACAGTACCAGCTAGCCACAGTGTCTCACCCCAGTACCAGCAAGCCATAGTGTCTCACCACAGTACCAGCAAGCCACAGTGTCTCACCCCAGTACCAGCTAGCCACAGTGTCTCACCACAGTACCAGCTAGCCACAGTGTCTCACCGCAGTACCAGCTAGCCACAGTGTCTCACAGCAGTACCAGCTAGCCACAGTGTCTCACAGCAGTACCAGCTAGCCACAGTGTCTCACCATAGTACCAGCTAGCCACAGTGTCTCACCACAGTAACAGCAAGCCACAGTGTCTCACCACAGTATCAGCTAGCCACAGTGTCTCACCACAGTACCAGCAAGCCACAGTATCTCACCACAGTACCAGCAAGCCACAGTGTCTCAGATCAGAACCAGCTAGACACAGTGTCTCACACCAGTACAAGCTAGCCACAGTGAGTGTCTTACAGCAGTACCAGCTAGACACAGTGTCTCACATCAGTACAAGCTAGCCACAGTGTCTCACAGCAGTACCAGCTATACACAGTGTCTCACACCAGTACAAGCTAGCCACAGTGTCTCACAGCAGTACCAGCTAGACACAGTGTCTCACACCAGTACAAGCTAGCCACAGTGTCTCACAGCAGTACCAGCTAGCCACACTGTCTCAAAGCAGAACCAGGTAGCTACAGTGTCTCACAGCAGTACCAGCTAGCCACAGTGTCCCAAAGCAGTACCAGCTAGACACAGTGTCTCAAAGCAGAACCAGGTAGCCACAGTGTCTCACAGCAGTACCAGCTAGCCACAGTGTCTCACAGCAGTACCAGCTAGACAAAGTGCCTCAAAGCAGAACCAACTAGCCACAGTGTCCCAAAGCAGAAACAGCTAGCCACAGTGTCTCACAGCAGTACCAGCTAGCCACAGTGTCTCACAGCAGTACCAGCTAGCCACAGTGTCTCGCAGCAGTACCAGCTAGCCACAGTGTCTCACCACAGTACCAGCTAGCCACAGTGTCTCACCCCAGTACCAGCTAGCCACAGTGTCTCACCACAGTACCAGCTAGCCACAGTGTCTCACCACAGTACCAGCTAGCCACAGTGTCTCACCCCAGTACCAGCTAGCCACAGTGTCTCACCACAGTACCAGCTAGCCACAGTGTCTCACCCCAGTACCAGCTAGCCACAGTGTCTCACCACAGTACCAGCTAGCCACAGTGTCTCACCACAGTACCAGCTAGCCACAGTGTCTCACCCCAGTACCAGCTAGCCACAGTGTCTCACCACAGTACCAGCTAGCCACAGTGTCTCACCACAGTACCAGCAAGCCACAGTGTCTCACCACAGTACCAGCAAGCCACAGTGTCTCACCCCTTACCAGCAAGCCACAGTGTCTCACCACAGTACCAGCAAGCCACAGTGTCTCACCCCAGTACCAGCTAGCCACAGTGTCTCACCACAGTACCAGCTAGCCACAGTGTCTCACCACAGTACCAGCTAGCCAGTGTCTCACAGCAGTACCAGCTAGCCACAGTGTCTCACCACAGTACCAGCAAGCCACAGTGTCTCACCACAGTACCAGCAAGCCATAGTGTCTCACCACAGTACCAGCAAGCCACAGTGTCTCACCCCAGTACCAGCTAGCCACAGTGTCTCACCACAGTACCAGCTAGCCACAGTGTCTCACCACAGTACCAGCTAGCCACAGTGTCTCACAGCAGTACCAGCTAGCCACAGTGTCTCACCACAGTACCAGCTAGCCACAGTGTCTCACCACAGTACCAGCAAGCCACAGTGTCTCACCACAGTATCAGCTAGCCACAGTGTCTCACCACAGTACCAGCAAGCCACAGTGTCTCACCACAGTACCAGCAAGCCACAGTGTCTCAGATCAGAACCAGCTAGACACAGTGTCTCACACCAGTACAAGCTAGCCACAGTGAGTGTCTTACAGCAGTACCAGCTAGACACAGTGTCTCACACCAGTACAAGCTAGCCACAGTGTCTCACAGCAGTACCAGCTAGACACAGTGTCTCACACCAGTACAAGCTAGCCACAGTGTCTCACAGCAGTACCAGCTAGCCACACTGTCTCAAAGCAGAACCAGGTAGCTACAGTGTCTCACAGCAGTACCAGCTAGCCACAGTGTCCCAAAGCAGTACCAGCTAGACACAGTGTCTCAAAGCAGAACCAGGTAGCCACAGTGTCTCACAGCAGTACCAGCTAGCCACAGTGTCTCACAGCAATACCAGCTAGACAAAGTGCCTCAAAGCAGAACCAGCTAGCCACAGTGTCCCAAAGCAGAAACAGCTAGCCACAGTGTCTCACAGCAGTACCAGCTAGCCACAGTGTCTCACAGCAGTACAAGCTAGCCACAGTGTCTCGCAGCAGTACCAGCTAGCCACAGTGTCTCACCACAGTACCAGCTAGATACAGTGCCTCAAAGCAGAACCAGCTAGCCACAGTGTCTCACAGCAGTACCAGCTAGCCACAGTGTCTCACCCCAGTACCAGCTAGCCACAGTGTCTCACCACAGTACCAGCTAGCCACAGTGTCTCACCACAGTACCAGCTAACCACAGTGTCTCACCCCAGTACCAGCTAGATACAGTGTCTCACCACAGTACCAGCTAGATACAGTGTCTCACCACAGTACCAGCAAGCCACAGTGTCTCAGAGCAGAACCAGCTAGACACAGTGTCTCACAGCAGTACCATCTAGACAGTGTCTCACACCAGTACAAGCTAGCCACAGTGTCTCACAGCAGTACCAGCTAGCCACAGTGTCTCAAAGCAGAACCAGGTAGCTACAGTGTCTCACAGCAGTACCAGCTAGAAACAGTGTCTCAAAGCAGAACCAGGTAGCTACAGTGTCTCACAGCAGTACCAGCTAGCCACAGTGTCCCAAAGCAGTACCAGCTAGAAACAGTGTCTCAAAGCAGAACCAGGTAGCTACAGTGTCTCACAGCAGTACCAGCTAGCCACAGTGTCTCACAGCAGTACCAGCTAGACAAAGTGCCTCAAAGCAGAACCAGCTAGCCACAGTGTCCCAAAGCAGTACCAGCTAGCCACAGTGTCTCACAGCAGTACCAGCTAGCCACAGTGTCTCACAGCAGTATCAGCTAGCCACAGTGTCTCACAGCAGTACCAGCTAGCCACAGTGTCTCACACCAGTACCAGCTAGCCACAGTGTCTCACCACAGTACCAGCTAGATACAGTGTCTCAAAGCAGAACCAGCTAGCCACAGTGTCTCACAGCAGTACCAGCTAGACACAGTGTCTCACAGCAGTACCAGCTAGCCACAGTGTCTCACCACAGTACCAGCTAGCCATAGTGTCCCACCACAGTACCATCTAGCCACAGTGTCTCACAGCAGTACCAGGTAGCGACGGTATCTCAGAGCAGTACCAGCTAGCCACAGTGTCTCACCACAGTACAGGCTAGTAACAGTGTCTCACCGCAGTACCAGCAAGCCACAGTGACCCACAGCAGTACTGGCTAGTAACAGTGTCTCACAGCAGTACCAGCTAGCCACAGTGTCTCACAGTAGTTCCAGCTAGCCACAGTGTCACAAAACCGTGTGTCAATTAATTTGCCACCCATAACATTCCCATACAGCCAAAATGATTTATACATTGCCTACCAGCAAGCCACAGTGACTCACAGCAGTGCAGGCTGACCCCATTGTCTCATAAAAGACCCCAAAAATGATAGTCACTCATAGAATTACCAGCCAAAGTGACCCTTAGCAGCACCAGCCAGTAAGTCACGGTGATACTTAATAGTGCCAGCCACAATGAGTCAGACCAGTGCCAGCTAGCCACAGTGTCTCGTAACAGTTCCTGCCAACCAGTGGGAGCCATTCAGTGAAAATCAGCAACAGTAACCCATGGCAGTGGCACTGGAGCCTCCCATAATCTACAGTATAACTGTGAATTCAGGTAAATTTACAGAATATGCTGTCTTGTGTTCGTACAAAAGGAATAATACTATTCCTTGCAATTATAGACCTTATATCATGCAGTGTTCTCTAAGGGCTCTATTGCTAATCTTCAGTTGTCCTTAAGTAACTCGGTGTAAACTAACTGCTGTGATGTTTATGATACACAACACATGCAGACATGAGGAAATCCTGCTCCCCTTTTTCTATACAGCACAGGTTCAGAAGCAGCAGCTGCATGGAAGGCATTATAAAGCAGTACTGAGCAGTGTGGCTGTGAATCCATGTCCGGGGTGAGGTAAATACTTACTAGAAAACAGTAGCAAGTTCTGTGCATTCCTCTACCACATTGTATCACTTTGCTCCTCCCTTCTTCCCCCTTTATGTAAACTTCATTAAGCAACTGTAATTTACAAAGGTATCGGTTCTTTGTAAATGTACAGGTCCTTCTCAAAAAATTGGCATATAGTGTTAAATTTCATTATTTACCATAATGTAATGATTACAATTAAACTTTCATATATTATAGATTCATTATCCACCAACTGAAATTTGTCAGGTCTTTTATTGTTTTAATACTGATGATTTTGGCATACAACTCCTGATAACCCAAAAAACCTGTCTCAATAAATTAGCATATCAAGAAAAGGTTCTCTAAACGACCTATTACCCTAATCTTCTGAATCAACTAATTAACTCTAAACACATGCAAAAGATACCTGAGGCTTTTATAAACTCCCTGCCTGGTTCATTACTCAAAACCCCCATCATGGGTAAGACTAGTGACCTGACAGATGTCAAGAAGGCCATCATTGACACCCTCAAGCAAGAGGGTAAGACCCAGAAAGAAATTTCTCAACAAATAGGCTGTTCCCAGAGTGCTGTATCAAGGCACCTCAATGGTAAGTCTGTTGGAAGGAAACAATGTGGCAGAAAACGCTGTACAACGAGAAGAGGAGACCGGACCCTGAGGAAGATTGTGGAGAAGGACCGATTCCAGACCTTGGGGAACCTGAGGAAGCAGTGGACTGAGTCTGGTGTGGAAACATCCAGAGCCACCGTGCACAGGCGTGTGCAGGAAATGGGCTACAGGTGCCGCATTCCCCAGGTAAAGCCACTTTTGAACCATAAACAGCGGCAGAGGCGCCTGACCTGGGCTACAGAGAAGCAGCACTGGACTGTTGCTAAGTGGTCCCAAGTTCTTTTTTCTGATGAAAGCAAATTTTGCATGTCATTCAGAAATCAAGGTGCCAGAGTCTGGAGGAAGACTGGGGAGAAGGAAATGCCAAAATGCCTGAAGTCCAGTGTCAAGTACCCACAGTCAGTGATGGTGTGGGGTGCCATGTCAGCTGTTGGTGTTGGTCCACTGTGTTTCATCAAGGGCAGGGTCAATGCAGCTAGCTATCAGGAGATTTTGGAGCACTTCATGCTTCCATCGGCTGAAATGCTTTATGGAGATGAAGATTTCATTTTTCAGCACGACCTGGCACCTGCTCACAGTGCCAAAACCACTGGTAAATGGTTTACTGACCATGGTATTACTGTGCTCAATTGGCCTGCCAACTCTCCTGACCTGAACCCCATAGAGAATCTGTGGGATATTGTGAAGAGAAAGTTGAGAGACGCAAGACCCAACACTCTGGATGAGCTTAAGGCCGCTATTGAAGCATCCTGGGCCTCCATAACATCTCAGCAGTGTCACAGGCTGATTGCCTCCATGCCACGCCGCATTGAAGCAGTCATTTCTGCCAAAGGATTCCCGACCAAGTATTGAGTGCATAACTGAACATTATTATTTGATGGTTTTTTAGTTTGTTATTAAAAAAACACTTTTATTTGATTGGATGGGTGAAATATGCTAATTTATTGATACAGGTTTTTAGGGTTATCAGGAGTTGTATGCCAAAATCATCAGTATTAAAACAATAAAAGACCTGACAAATTTCAGTTGGTGGATAATGAATCTATAATATATGAAAGTTTAATTGTAATCATTACATTATGGTAAATAATGAAATTTAACACTATATGCTAATTTTTTTAGAAGGACCTGTAGATAAGGTAATGTGTGTAACACAAAATATACTCTATGATGAGGTTCTTCTAGGCACCATACATGATAAAACCCTATCTAGATGCCTGAGTTATTTATCAAGATCATGACCAGTGGTGCTCTTATCATTACTGGGAAAATCATTAGCAAAATGGACACTTGTACTGGTGATTGAGTAGGAAATGGAACAGAATGTCCCAGCCATGATATGTTCTTCAGGACTGAGGTCATGAATTGTTTCTGTTGGTACCACATAACTTTCAGCTGTGAAGCCCCATAATGATGAACTCACCAGCATCTGCTTAGCATTGAGTGGGCAGACAGCATCTTATTGGTTTTTCACCTGTATTATATCAGTACAGCTTATATTGTATCCTCTTGGCACCGTTCTGTTGGGACTTTTTAATTCTGTGAAGTAAATAATAAAACTGATTGATCTCTGGAGAATAGATTAATGGAAATACTTAAAAATAACAATAATAATTGGAAATACGAGCTATACAGTTGGAATTACCTTCACTTATTAACATCTGCAAGTTCTCAATAAATCATATGAACTCAGACATTTTTGGTTATGTTTGACCCATCCTTGAAGACTATAGAGAAATCCAGAATTCATAATGGATGTATGGATTTCTCTTATATTTTAGTCTCTCTGCTTATCTCCAATAGAGAGGTTCTGTAGCACTCTTTCCAGAACTCCAACTCTTTCATGACTTCCATTTCTGGAAATCTCTAACACTGTTGAGGAAACCTATAAAAAATCCGAACAGATGAAATTTTGTTAGCCATTTTATTTTCTTTTTTTCAAAGAAGTATTTAGTTAAATTGAAGGAGCGACCTCTAGGGAACTTCTGCAGTAGTTTTTCCCAAAATATTTGTCGACAACCCCCCCTTGTATCTTATTTCTGATGACTGACCAACTTACATGCACATGGAGTGTTAGGTGCTTCATATGCTTCATAGATAAGTCAAAGTGGGACATTAATTGACACTGGTATTCACCCCCAACCATCTTTAAGCTTGTTACCCATTCCCACAACTACTTGGTGTCTCATTGCTTGTATCCTATCCTAACATTCCTTCTACTGTGATTGACATTAGACATAGGCCAATCCCATCAATATCGGCAGAATTGGCTGACAGTCCAATGTTTATGGTTCCTCCTGACTCTCTACTGAATGTTGATGTGGGGGGAAATATGGATCCAGTATGTCTGATTTCAGACTGCCTATCCATTTGATCTTGGCGAGATGAGCCACCACCAAAGTTGTTTGGCAGTGAGCCTCTTGTACGGAACATAGGGGCACTTTGAAGAGAAAGCGCTCTGGTTTATGGAGAAATCGGGAGAGATAGCTGCCAGCCAAACAATCAACTCAACCATTGTTCATCCAACAGCTATCCATTGTTTATATAGCTCCATTACTGTAATGGAAAGTAATGTTCCTCATATGTTCTCCACTGATTGTTGATGTTCTTTGGATCTTCTAAAGTCCATTGGGCAATAACTAGGGTTGAGCGAAACGGGTCGAACATTTTCAAAAGTCGCCGACTTTTGGCGAAGTCGAGTTTCATGAAACCCGATCCGACCCCTGTGCGTGGTCGGCCATGCGGTACGCGACTTTCGCGCCAAAGTCGCGTTTCAATGACGCGAAAAGCGCCATTTCTCAGCCAATGAAGGTAAACGCAGAGTGTGGGCAGCGTGATGACATAGGTCCTGGTCCCCACCATCTTAGAGAAGGGCATTGCAGTGATTGGCTTGCTGTCTGCGACGTCACAGGGGCTATAAAGGGGAGTTCCCGCCGACCGCCATGTTACTGCTGCTGATCTGAGCTTAGGGAGAGGTTGCTGCCGCTTCGTCAGAAGCAGGGATAGCGTTAGGCAGGGTCCATTAACCACAAAACCGCTTGTGCTGTAGCGATTTCCACTGCCCAACACCACCTTCGGTGTGCAGGGACAGTGGAAGCTCCTTTTTTTTTTTTTTTCCTCAGCGCTGTAGCTCATTGGGCTGCCCTAGAAGGCTCCCTGATAGCTGCATTGCTGTGTGTACGCCGCTGTGCAAACCAACTGCTTTTTTCAAAGCACAAATCCTCTTGTTCCTTCCTTTCTGCACAGCTATCTTGTTTGTTTGTCCACACTTTTTATTTAATTTGTGCATCAGTCCACTCCTTATTGCTGCCTGCCATACCTGGCTGAGATTACTGCAGGGAGATAGTAATTGAAGGACAGTTCCTTTTTTTTTTTTTTTTGTGGGAGATTAAGATTGACATTTCTGCTAGAGTGCTATCTCTGTCTGTGTCATCTCTCACTCAGTGGGCCATAGAAAGACTATTTATTTTTTTGCTTGATTTGGGTTCCAAAATCTACCAGAAAAAATCACAACATCAATCAGTGGGAGAAAAATATTGGCCTCAGGGCTTGTGTGCCACTCCTTACTCCTGTGTGTGCCATCTCTCACTCAGTGGGCCATAGAAAGCCTATTAATTTTTTTTGCTTGATTTGGGTTCTAAATTCTACCTGAAAAAATCAATAAATCAATCAGTGGGAGATTAATATTGGCCTTTGGGCTTGTGTGCCAGTCCTAAGCGTGCCATCTCTCTCTCTCTCAGATAGTGGGCCATAGAAAGCCTATTTTTTTATTATTTTATTGGGTTTATAAATTTTCCCTGGAAAAAAAAAAAAAGTGGGAGATTAATATTGGCCTCTGGGCTTGTGTGCCAGTCCTGAGCATGCCATCTCTCTCACAAATAGTGGGCCATAGAAAGCCTATTTATTTTTTTGGTTGATTTGGGTTCATAATTCTACCTGAAAAAATCAATCAATCAATCAGTGGGAGATTGATATTGGCCTTTGAGCTTGTGTGCCAGTCCTAAGCGTGCCATCTCTCTCTCTCAGATAGTGGGCCATAGAAAGCCTATTTATTATTATTTTTTTTATTGGGTTTATAAATTTTCCCTGGAAAAAAAAAAAAAGTGGGAGATTAATATTGGCCTCTGGGCTTGTGTGCCAGTCCAGAGCGTGCCATCTCTCTCACAAATAGTGGGCCATAGAAAGCCTATTTATTTTTTGGGTTGATTTGGGTTCCTAATTCTACCTGAAAAAATCAATCAATCAATCAGTGGGAGAAAAATATTGGCCTCAGGGCTTGTGTGCCACTCCTTACTCCTGTGTGTGCCATCTCTCACTCAGTGGGCCATAGAAAGCCTATTAATTTTTTTGCTTGATTTGGGTTCCAAAATCTACCAAAAAAAATCACTAAATCAATCAGTGGGAGATTAATATTGGCCTCTGGGCTTGTGTGCCACTCCTGACTCCTGTGTGCGTCATCTGTCACTCAGTGGGCCCTAGAAAGCCTATTTTTTGTTTTATTTGTTTTCTAAATTCTCCCTGAAACAATCATTTTATTTTCTTTGGTTTCTAAATTATTCCTGAAAAAAATCATTTTTTTGGTATTTTTTTTTCTCTCAAGTCTCCCTGAAAAAAAAAAAAAAAAAAACTGTGGGAGATTCATATTGCCCCTTCTGCTTGTGTGCCAGTCTTGACTCCTGGGTGTGCCATCTCTCTCTCTCTCCCCAATTGTGGGCCATAGAAAGCCTATTAATTTTTTTGCTTGATTTGGGTTCCAAAATCTACCAAAAAAAATCACTAAATCAATCAGTGGGAGATTAATATTGGCCTCTGGGCTTGTGTGCCACTCCTGACTCCTGTGTGCGTCATCTGTCACTCAGTGGGCCCTAGAAAGCCTATTTTTTGTTTTATTTGTTTTCTAAATTCTCCCTGAAACAATCATTTTATTTTCTTTGGTTTCTAAATTATTCCTGAAAAAAATCATTTTTTTGGTATTTTTTTTTCTCTCAAGTCTCCCTGAAAAAAAAAAAAAAAAACTGTGGGAGATTCATATTGCCCCTTCTGCTTGTGTGCCAGTCTTGACTCCTGGGTGTGCCATCTCTCTCTCTCTCCCCAATTGTGGGCCATAGAAAGCCTATTAATTTTTTTGCTTGATTTGGGTTCCAAAATCTACCAAAAAAAATCACTAAATCAATCAGTGGGAGATTAATATTGGCCTCTGGGCTTGTGTGCCACTCCTGACTCCTGTGTGCGTCATCTGTCACTCAGTGGGCCCTAGAAAGCCTATTTTTTGTTTTATTTGTTTTCTAAATTCTCCCTGAAACAATCATTTTATTTTCTTTGGTTTCTAAATTATTCCTGAAAAAAATCATTTTTTTGGTATTTTTTTTTCTCTCAAGTCTCCCTGAAAAAAAAAAAACTGTGGGAGATTCATATTGCCCCTTCTGCTTGTGTGCCAGTCTTGACTCCTGGGTGTGCCATCTCTCTCTCTCTCCCCAATTGTGGGCCATAGAAAGCCTATTAATTTTTTTGCTTGATTTGGGTTCCAAAATCTACCAAAAAAAATAACTAAATCAATCGGTGGGAGATTAATATTGGCCTCTGGGCTTGTGTGCCACTCCTGACTCCTGTGTGCGTCCTCTCACTCAGTGGGCCCTAGAAAGCCTATTTTTTTTTTTTTTCCTAAATTCTCCCTGAAACAATCATTTCATTTTATTTGTTTTATAAATTCTTCTGTAAAAAATAATTTTTTTTTAATTTTTTTTTTTCTGAAGTCTCCCTTTTAAAAAAAACAAACACAAATCAGTGGGAGATAAATATTTACATTTGCGCTTCAGTGACAGTCCTGCGTGTGTGCCATCTCATTTGTTGCCAACAACAACAGAGTGTGTAACATTGTGGCTGATTTTCGTTGTGGTCTCACCCACCTGTAAAGGGGTAGCTAAATCATACTGAAGTTATAGCTCACCGTGTAAGTTGTGTGACAGCAACAAATACCGTTCGTTTGTTAACGTTTTTAAAACAATGAGGAAGTCTGGTGGAAGAGGTCGTGGCCGGGGGCGTTCATTGTCAGCTGGTAATGAGGGTAGTGGTAGTGGTGGAGCATCAGCTGGTCGTGGGAAAAAAAATATTGCACCTAAGTCTGGAGCTGTGGAGCCAGGTTCGTCGTCTGGCTACACAAGGCCTCGAATGCTCCCTTTTCTGGGAGTAGGAAAACCGCTTTTAAAGCCGGAGCAGCAAGAGCAAGTTTTGGCTTATCTTACTGACTCAGCCTCTAGCTCTTTTGCCTCCTCTCGTGAAACTGGTAAATGTCAAAGCAGCGCGTCGTTAGTGGATGTTCACGGTCAGGGACAAGTCGCTTCCTTGTCCTCTTCAGCAAAAACAACAACAGAGAAGAATGCAGCAGGCGACACAACGGGTTACTCCATGGAGCTCTTTACACATACCGTCCCTGGCTTAGAAAGTGAAGCAGTTAACAGTCCATGCCCATTACAAGTTGAATCTGACATGGAGTGCACTGATGCACAGCCACAGCCAGACTACTATCCTGGTCCTTTGACTCAGACCACAACATTGCCATCGCAGGGTGCTGATCAAGAATCAGACCCTGATGAGACTATGTTGCCCCATCACGAACGCTATACCACCGACCGCCACGGTGACACAGACGAAGTTGCACACGAGCTACAAGAAGAGGTAATAGATGACCCAGTTCTTGACCCCGATTGGCAGCCATTGGGGGAACAGGGTGCAGGCGGCAGCAGTTCTGAAGCGGAGGAGGAGGGGCCGCAGCAGGCATCAACATCGCAACAGGTTCCATCTGCCGGGCCCGTATCTGGCCCAAAACGCGTGGCAAAGCTAAAACCTGTTGGAGGACAGCGTGGCCATCCGGTTAAAGCTCAGTCTGCAATGCCTGAAAAGGTATCCGATGCTAGAAAGAGTGCAGTCTGGCATTTTTTTAAACAACATCCAATTGATCAGCGCAAAGTCATCTGTCAAAAATGTTCAACTACCTTAAGCAGAGGTCAGAATCTGAAAAGTCTCAATACAAGTTGCATGCATAGACATTTAACCACCATGCATTTGCAAGCCTGGACTAACTACCAAACGTCCCTTAAGGTTGTAGCACCCTCGGCCAATGAAGCTAGTCAGCAACGCTACATCCCTGCCGTCACTCTAAGGCCACCATTTTCCGCACCACCTGCAGTATCTGTGCAGGTTTCTTTGCCAGGCCAAAGCCGTCAGGGTCAGGGAATCACCAGTTTCGTAGTAGGAAACACTGCATCTAGGGCACCGGTGGCAACAATACCATCTCCCACCGTCTCTCAGTCTGCCATGTCCACCGGCACCCCCGCTAGTTCCACGATCTCCAGCTCTCCAGTCCAGCTCACCCTACATGAGACTATGGTTAGAAAAAGGAAGTACTTAGCCTCGCATCCGCGTACACAGGGTTTGAACGCACACATAGCTAGACTAATCTCGTTAGAGATGATGCCCTACCGGTTAGTTGAAAGCGAAGCTTTCAAAGCCCTGATGGACTACGCTGTACCACGCTACGAGCTACCCAGTCGACACTTTTTTTCCAGAAAAGCCATCCCAGCCCTCCACCAGCATGTTAAAGAGCGCATCGTCCATGCACTCAGGCAATCTGTGAGCACAAAGGTGCACCTGACAACAGATGCATGGACCAGTAGGCATGGCCAGGGACGTTACGTGTCCATCACGGCACACTGGGTAAATGTGGTGGATGCAGGGTCCACAGGGGACAGCAAGTTTGGGACAGTTCTGCCTAGCCCACGGTCTAGGAAACAATTGGCTGTAGCCGTTCGCACCCCCTCCTCCTCCTCTTCGTCCTCCTGCAGAAGCGAGAGCTCGTCCACAGACCGCAGTCGCACAACCACTCCATCCGCAGCTGCCACTGTTGCACACCAGGTCTCCCATTATGGGGCAGCTACTGGCAAACGTCAGCAGGCTGTATTGGCTATGAAGTGTTTGGGCAACAACAGACACACCGCGGAAGTTCTGTCCGAGTTCTTGCAGAAAGAAACGCAGTCGTGGCTGGGCACTGTAGATCTTGAGGCAGGCAAGGTAGTGAGTGATAACGGAAGGATTTTCATGGCTGCCATCTCCCTTTCCCAACTGAAACACATTCCTTGCCTGGCTCACACCTTAAACCTGGTGGTGCAGTGCTTCTTGAAAAGTTATCCGAGGTTATCCGACCTGCTCCTCAAAGTGCGTGGACTTTGCTCACATATCCGCCGTTCGCCCGTACACTCCAGCCGTATGCAGACCTATCAGCGTTCTTTGAACCTTCCCCAGCATCGCCTAATCATAGACGTTGCAACATGGTGGAACTCAACACTGCACATGCTTCAGAGACTGTGTGAACAGAGGCGGGCTGTTATGTTTTTGTGGGAGGATACACATACACGGGCAGGCAGTAGGATGGCAGACATGGAGTTTTCAGGTGTGCAGTGGTTGAAGATTCAAGACATGTGTCAAGTCCTTCAGTGTTTTGAGGAATGCACATGGCTGGTTAGTGCAGACAACGCCATAATAAGCATGAGCATCCCCCTAATGCGTCTGCTGATGCAAAGTTTGACGCACATAAAGGATCAGGCGTCTGCAGCTGAGGAAGAGGAAAGCCTTGATGACAGTCAGCCATTGTCTGGCCAGGGCAGTGTACAGGACGAGGTAGCGGGCGAAGAGGAGGAGGAGGACGAGGAGGATGATGGGGATGATTATATTTTTAATGAGGAAGCTTTTCCGGGGCCACTGGAAATTGGTGGCGCGGCAAGGCCGGGTTCTGGTTTTTTGAGGGACACAAGTGACGTGGATTTGCCTGAAACTGCCCCTCAACCAAGCACAACCGCAGATTTGAGAACTGGAACTTTGGCCCACATGGCGGATTATGCCTTACGTATCCTCAAAAGGGACACACGCATTACGAAAATGATGAATGATGACGATTACTGGTTGGCCTGCCTCCTTGATCCTCGCTATAAAGGCAAATTGCAAAATATAATGCCACATGAGAACTTGGAACTAATATTAGCAACCAAACAATCAACTCTTGTTGACCGTTTGCTTCTGGCATTCCCTGCACACAGCGCCCGTGATCGTTCTCACACGAGCTGCAGGGGCCAGCAGACCAGAGGAGTTAGAGGGGCAGAAATCAGAAGTGGCGTTGGCCAGAGGGGTTTTCTGACCAGGTTGTGGAGTGATTTTGCTATGACCGCAGACAGGACAGGTACTGCAGCATCAATTCAAAGTGACAGGAGACAACATTTGTCCAGTATGGTTACAAACTATTTTTCATCCCTTATCGATGTTCTCCCTCAACCGTCATTCCCATTTGATTATTGGGCATCAAAATTAGACACCTGGCCAGAATTGGCAGAATATGCATTGCAGGAGCTTGCTTGCCCGGCAGCTAGTGTCCTATCAGAAAGAGTATTCAGTGCTGCAGGTTCAATACTAACAGAAAAAAGGACTCGTCTGGCTACCCAAAATGTAGATGATCTAACCTTCATTAAAATGAACCACAACTGGATTTCGAAATCTTTTGCCCCACCTTGCCCGGCTGACACCTAGCTTTCCTATGAAAAGGTCTTGCCTGTGGACTATTCTGAATGCCTTTTCCAATCTCGTAATTTTCAGCACCTGATTGTCCAGCATACGACATGTTTACACCTCACTAAATGGCCAAACTCCCCACACGGGGCCGTGGTATCGACACTTGGCGACAGCACCCATGAGAGTGCAGTTTGTCTGAAGAGGTGGGTGAGCCCGCTTTTGGTCGACGGCACTGCCACTGGGTCCCTCCTAGTACAATAAAGTGTCTCTGGCGGTGGTGGTGCGCACCCAATGTCAGACACACCGTTGTAATATGAGGGGCCCTGGGCCTGTACCGCCGGCCACAAGACAGTTTCCCCCCACCCCAGCTCAAACAGTGCTCTACCACTTGCAAAATTATCTCACAGCTCCACCAATGTTTAGTCTATGCGCTGACATCCTTCAATGCCTGCCACTGACAATACCATTGTATTGACATTTTTGTTATGTTAGGCCTTCGATGCCTGTCTGTGGTCACTCCTTCCACTAGGCCTCCACTGACCACACCACTGCTGCCCGTGTACCCCTGGAACCAATTTAAAATTGCCTACAGCCATGTGTTATTATTTTAGGCCTTTGATGCCTGTCTGCGGTCACTCCTTCCACTAGGCCTCCACTGACCACACCACTGCTGCCCGTGTACCCCTGGAACCAATTTAAAATTGCCTACAGCCAGCCCAATTTTTTTATTTTAGGCCTTTGATGCCTGTCTGCGGTCCATTCTTTCAACTACTACTACACTGACCAGGTCACTGCTGCCCGTGTACCCCTGGAACCAATTTAAAATTGCCTACAGCCATGTGTTATTATTTTAGGCCTTCGATGCCTGTCTGCGGTCACTCCTTCCACTAGGCCTCCACTGACCACACCACTGCTGCCCGTGTACCCCTGGAACCAATTTAAAATTGCCTACAGCCAGCCCAATTTTTTTATTTTAGGCCTTCGATGCCTGTCTGCGGTCCATTCTTTCAACTACTACTACAATGACCAGGTCACTGCTGCCCGTGTACCCCTGGAACCAATTTAAAATTGCCTACAGCCATGTGTTATTATTTTAGGCCTTCGATGCCTGTCTGCGGTCCATTCTTTCAACTACTACTACACTGACCAGGTCACTGCTGCCCGTGTACCCCTGGAACCAATTTAAAATTGCCTACAGCCATGTGTTATTATTTTAGGCCTTCGATGCCTGTCTGCGGTCACTCCTTCCACTAGGCCTCCACTGACCACACCACTGCTGCCCGTGTACCCCTGGAACCAATTTAAAATTGCCTACAGCCAGCCCAATTTTTTTATTTTAGGCCTTCGATGCCTGTCTGCGGTCCATTCTTTCAACTACTACTACACTGACCAGGTCACTGCTGCCCGTGTACCCCTGGAACCAATTTAAAATTGCCTACAGCCATGTGTTATTATTTTAGGCCTTCGATACCTGTCTGCGGTCACTCCTTCCACTAGGCCTCCACTGACCACACCACTGCTGCCCGTGTACCCCTGGAACCAATTTAAAATTGCCTACAGCCAGCCCAATTTTTTTATTTTAGGCCTTCGATGCCTGTCTGCGGTCCATTCTTTCAACTACTACTACACTGACCAGGTCACTGCTGCCCGTGTACCCCTGGAACCAATTTAAAATTGCCTACAGCCATGTGTTATTATTTTAGGCCTTCGATGCCTGTCTGCGGTCCATTCTTTCAACTACTACTACACTGACCAGGTCACTGCTGCCCGTGTACCCCTGGAACCAATTTAAAATTGCCTACAGCCATGTGTTATTATTTTAGGCCTTCGATGCCTGTCTGCGGTCACTCCTTCCACTAGGCCTCCACTGACCACACCACTGCTGCCCGTGTACCCCTGGAACCAATTTAAAATTGCCTACAGCCAGCCCAATTTTTTTATTTTAGGCCTTCGATGCCTGTCTGCGGTACATTCTTTCAACTACTACTACACTGACCAGGTCACTGCTGCCCGTGTACCCCTGGAACCAATTTAAAATTGCCTACAGCCATGTGTTATTATTTTAGGCCTTCGATGCCTGTCTGCGGTCACTCCTTCCACTAGGCCTCCACTGACCACACCACTAGTGCCCGTGTACCCCTGGAACCAATTTAAAATTGCCTACAGCCATGTGTTATTATTTTAGGCCTTCGATGCCTGTCTGCGGTCCATTCTTTCAACTACTACTACACTGACCAGGGCACTGCTGCCCGTGTACCCCTGGAACCAATTTAAAATTGCCTACAGCCATGTGTTATTATTTTAGGCCTTCGATGCCTGTCTGCGGTCACTCCTTCCACTAGGCCTCCACTGACCACACCACTGCTGCCCGTGTACCCCTGGAACCAATTTAAAATTGCCTACAGCCAGCCCAATTTTTTTATTTTAGGCCTTCGATGCCTGTCTGCGGTCCATTCTTTCAACTACTACTACACTGACCAGGTCACTGCTGCCCGTGTACCCCTGGAACCAATTTAAAATTGCCTACAGCCATGTGTTATTATTTTAGGCCTTCGATGCCTGTCTGCGGTCCATTCTTTCAACTACTACTACACTGACCAGGTCACTGCTGCCCGTGTACCCCTGGAACCAATTTAAAATTGCCTACAGCCATGTGTTATTATTTTAGGCCTTCGATGCCTGTCTGCGGTCACTCCTTCCACTAGGCCTCCACTGACCACACCACTGCTGCCCGTGTACCCCTGGAACCAATTTAAAATTGCCTACAGCCAGCCCAATTTTTTTATTTTAGGCCTTCGATGCCTGTCTGCGGTCCATTCTTTCAACTACTACTACACTGACCAGGTCACTGCTGCCCGTGTACCCCTGGAACCAATTTAAAATTGCCTACAGCCATGTGTTATTATTTTAGGCCTTCGATGCCTGTCTGCGGTCCATTCTTTCAACTACTACTACACTGACCAGGTCACTGCTGCCCGTGTACCCCTGGAACCAATTTAAAATTGCCTACAGCCATGTGTTATTATTTTAGGCCTTCGATGCCTGTCTGCGGTCACTCCTTCCACTAGGCCTTCACTGACCACACCACTGCTGCCCGTGTACCCCTGGAACCAATTTAAAATTGCCTACAGCCATGTGTTATTATTTTAGGCCTTCGATGCCTGTCTGCGGTCACTCCTTCCACTAGGCCTCCACTGACCACACCACTGCTGCCCGTGTACCCCTGGAACCAATTTAAAATTGCCTACAGCCAGCCCAATTTTTTTATTTTAGGCCTTCGATGCCTGTCTGCGGTCCATTCTTTCAACTACTACTACACTGACCAGGGCACTGCTGCCCGTGTACCCCTGGAACCAACATCAGAAAATATAAAAATAAGTATTTTGCTTACAAAAAAGAAAATACTGGAGAGATATCAAATGCAGACATTTTAACATTAAAAACAAACACACAACTAAAATCTGGTACAGTACTAAAAATGGCCACCAGCTACAATTACTTTCTCCTGCAAGTAGTTAACTGAAAGGTTTTTTAAATTGAAAACACACATATGGCATCCACCGAGTGTTGTCCTGTCGCGTCTTCTTTATATTATTGCCGAGAAGATGCAAAACAATGAAAATAATAAAATCATTAATTACCAAAATAATAGAGAAAGTCAACACCACATTGCAAATAAACATTCATTCCAAATAAAGAAGCAGGGCGCGTCCGAGGGTGAGTATATACCTAATAAGAATATAATCACCCTCGGACGCGCAATGCTTATTTCCAACAGCCTTCCTTCCTAAGAATCAGCCCTTCCGTGGTGTAGAGAGACGTTGTGTTACACTCCAAGGTGTTCCCCAGGTTGCCTTTCCTGAGCTTCGATCTTCCGGCTCTCGTTTAGTAGTTGTTGGAAACTACGCTGCATTAGGCCTTCAAATTGGGTATGGGGTGTAGAGAGATGGTGTGTTCCACTCCAAGGTGTTCCCCAGGTTGCCTTTCCTGAGCTTCGATCTTCCGGCTCTCGTTTAGTAGTTCTTGGAAACTACACTGCATTAGGCCTTCAAATTGGGTATGGGATGTAGAGAGAGGGTGTGTTACACTCCAAGGTGTTCCCCAGGTTGCCTTTCCTGAGCTTCGATCTTCATGCTCTCGTTTAGTAGTTGTCGGAAACTACGCTGCATTAGGCCTACAAATTGGGTATGGGGTGTAGAGAGAGGGTTTGTTACACTCCAAGGTGTTCCCCAGGTTGCCTTTCCTGAGCTTCGATCTTCTGGCTCTCGTTTAGTAGTTGTTGGAAACTACGCTGCATTAGGCCTTCAAATTGGGTATGGGGTGTAGAGAGAGGGTGTGTTACACTCCAAGGTGTTCCCCAGGTTGCCTTTCCTGAGCTTCGATCTTCCGGCTCTCGTTTAGTAGTTCTTGGAAACTACACTGCATTAGGCCTTCAAATTGGGTATGGGGTGTAGAGAGAGGGTGTGTTACACTCCAAGGTGTTCCCCAGGTTGCCTTTCCTGAGCTTCGATATTCCGGCTCTCGTTTAGTAGTTGTTGGAAACTACACTGCATTAGGCCTACAAATTTGGTATGGGGTGGAGAGAGATGGTGTGTTACACTCCAAGGTGTTCCCCAGGTTTCCTTGCCATTGCTTCGGTCTTCCGACTCTCGTTTAGTAGTTGTAGAAAAGTACACTGCATTAGGCCTACAAAATGGGTATGGGGTGGAGAGAGATGGTGTGTTACACTCCAAGGTGTTCCCCAGGTTGCCTTTCCTGAGCTTCTATCTTCAGGCTCTCATTAAATTGTGGTTAAATGGAACAACTGCATTTGGCGTACTAGTTGGTTTGGGGCCTACTATCGGTGTCTGCCACTCCTTGCTGTTCTCCTGGTTTCCTGTCCTGAAATTCCATTTTCAGGCTCTCGTTAAGTAGTTGTTAATGTTGGACTGCATTTAGCCTACTAGTTGGGTTGGGGCCTACTATCGGTGTCTGCCACTCCTTGCTGTTCTCCTCCACTGAACAAAGCTGCGCCGCCTGTTTACTACGGTTGCCAATTTTGAACTGCATTTCGACTACTTACTGATTTGGCCCTACTCTCTGTGTCAGCCTCTCATTCCAGTTGTCCTCCACTGCAATGCCCCCTGGTTATTCCTGTGTTACCAATTTTGAACTGCATTTAGCCCACTTTATTCTTTGGGCCTATATCTGTGTTTCCACTTCATCGTGCCCATTGCCCAGCCAGTGATAGATGAGTCTGCTGGTACATTGACCCATAACGCAACATTCCCCGTGCATGCTACACAACAACATTGTGACCCTGCTGAAAGTCAGGTTGCTCTTCCCGCATACCATACCACCTTACACGGGGACAAAGAGGAAGGTGCAGATGAAAGTGCAGGTTCCTTCATCAGGTGGGGGGAGGAATACTAGTTGGCGACGTCACTGGCACAGGGCCTCTCATAGTACGCAAAAGTGTTGCTGCCGGTGGGAGGCGCCCCCGCCGTGCAAACACACCGCTGTACTTTGAGGGGCCCTGTGCCAGTGCCAATGCCAACAAGTGGGCCCCCCCTGCTTGCTCAGGATCACAGCACTTGCAAAGTTGAAATACTTACCTCTCCCTGCTCCACTGCCGTGACGTGGTCCAGATTTCCTGGGCCCACTAATTACTTGAACCAGCCCTACCCCACACAACTTTAGCCAAATGACCCCCAATTTCAAATGCCTTCCAATTATTATAAGGTAAATTACGCTTGACAAGCTTCATTAAGAAGAATGACTGGTTTTGACATTAAAATGGGCACTCTAGGTGTTTTCCTGGCCCCCACTCACTGCCGACTATGCTGCCCCATTGACTTGCATTGGGTTTCGTGTTTCGGTCGATCCCGACTTTACGTCATAATCGGCCGATTTCACTCGACCCGACTTTTGAGATAGTCGGGTTTCGCGAAACCCGGCTCGACTCTAAAAAGGTCAAGGTCGCTCAACTCTAGCAATAACTATATACTACTGCCCTTCAGAAATAAACATGCATGTAGTTGTTTGGGGAAATAAGTATCTTATAGTCAACAATAGAGATTTTAGTGGTCCATTTGCAAATGACTGTAGGTGTAAACCATCAGGCCCTACCTTGGTCTTGGACCTAGTCTTGACTTTAAATGATGTGAACCAAATCTTCCATGCAGTGAAAATGACTTTCCAGGGTAAAAATGGATTACACTGGTCTTTTCAAACATCTGAAATTATTAGTGTATGGTCAGAAACCTACTGCAACCTGGCTGTAATAGACCATAAGTATTAGTGATGCTTTAAAAGGCAGCTAACCCATCATATACCTTCATCACCTGGTTAGACCGCATTCTAGGAGGGGGGTTCTAAGTCCTACTTTCTTCTCCACTCCTTGTAAATGTGTGGGGTTTTACTCATTTTTCAATGAGTAGACAGAGCCAAAGTACAAAACTCTGAAATAGAAATCTGTCATAATCGCGTGGCAAGAACTGGCGGAAAATTATTTTCTTTGAGATGGACATTACATGTATGTAGTTCGCCATGTGTGGGTGTCTATTAGCCGGTAGAGTTGAGCGACTTTTACTTTTTTAGGATCGAGTTGGGTTTCGTGAAACCCGACTTTGTCAAAAGTCGGGTCGGGTGAAATCAGCCGATTATTTTGAAAAGTTGGGGGCCGACCGAAACACGAAACCCAATGCAAGTCAATGGGGAATCAAAGTCGGCAGTGAGTGGAGGACAGGTAAACACCTACTGTGCCCATTTTAATGCCAAAAACATCAATTCTTATTTCTTAAGCTTGTCAATCTTAATTTACTTTATAATAATAGTTAGGCATTGAATACAGGGGGTCATTTGGCTAAAGTTGTGGGGGGTAGGGCTGGCTCAAGATTTTCGTGGGCCCAGGAAACGTGGAATACATCACGGCGGTGGAGCAGGGAGAGGTAAGTATTTCAACTTTGCAAGTGCTGTGATCCTGAACAAGCAGGGGGGGCCCACTCGTTGGCACTTGGCACTGGCACAGGGCCCCTCATAGTACGGCGGTATGTTTGACGGCGGGTGGCACCTCCCACTGCCAGAGACACTTTTGCGTACTATGAGGGGCCCTGTGCCAGTGACGTCGCCAATGAGTATGCCCCCCACCTGATGAAGGAATAGGCCCAAAAAATAAAGTAGGCTAAATGCAGTTCAAAATTGGTAACAGGACTAAGCAGGCGGCATTGCTTTGTTCAGTGGAGGACAACTGTTGTGAATTCTGCTCTTGGGTTCCCTCCAGTGGTTGTTGGTGGGAATGCAGTTGTCTCTGACTCGCAGTCCTGGCCAGGTGTATCGGATGATTACAATTCTGACTGGGATATTTAGGTGTGCAGGATCCTTTTGCCCTTGCCAGTTGTCTATGTTACTTGTGACGTGTTGGATCACTTTCTGGCTTCTCCTGTTGCTGCCAAATTCAGCAAAGATAAGTGTTCGGTTTTTGTATCTGTGGCACACTGCTGTGTGCTTGTTTCAGTTTTATTCCTGCTCTGATTGTAGGATTCACTGGAGTTGCAGATTTACGCTCCTACATCTTTTAGTAGATGTAGGAAGTTTTTTGTATATTCTGCTGTGTATGTTTTGAAGGGTTTTATTACTGACCGCACAGAACTCTGTCCTATCCGGCCCTATCTAGCTAGAGTGGCCTCCTGTGCTAAATCCTGTTTTTCTGCCTGTGTATGTTTTTTCCTCTCCGACTCACCGCCAATATTTGTGGGGGGCTGTCTATCCTTTGGGGATTTCTCTGAGGCAAGATAGTATTCCTATTTCCATCTTTAGGGGTATTTAGTCCTTCGGCTCATGCAGCTCCTAGGTCACCGGATCATAACAGTACAACTGGCCTGCAATGAGTTAAATGCATCGCAGAAGAAGGGAAGGAAGCTCTTGAGCCATTTTTTTTTCTCCAGTCTGTTTTGTGTTCTCTTTCCTCTTAATAACTGGGTGGCTGAGGAGCCTGGTGCAAGCATGAATGTTCAGGAATTAGCTTCTCGTGTAGACCAGCTTGCTGCTAGGGTGCAAGGTATTTCTGATTATATTGTTCAGACTCCTGCTTTAGAACCGAAGATTCCTACTCCTGATT